>NW_005367911.1:1170872-1189085 GCF_000412655.1 Myotis brandtii | reverse complement strand
AGCTGCGGAGGGGGACGGGGTGGGGATCCCCGGGGAGGAAGGCGAGGGGACGGCAGGGGCTCTCCCTGCGCAAACGGCTGGGCCCACGGGAGACTTTCTTGCTACGGCTGACCCGTCAGGCCGGAGCGCCCTTCAGCTTCCCAGGGGTCCCAGACTCAGGGAAGGGGACCCCAAAGTGGCCACCTACCCCTGGCCTCCTGCGACCTCCCGCACCCCCGGCAAGTGGCCCGTCTTTGGGGAAAAGCTCGGAGAGGAGGAAGCTGGCATTCATGGAGCACCTACTGGGTGCCAAGAGGGATCACATTCAATCCTCATAACTGCTCTGCTGGGACCGGTTTGATCCCCATTTTACGGACCAGGAAATGAAAGACTGGGGACGCGAGGTAACTGAGCCAAGTTGCACCGGGAAGGCGCCAAATGGGAGACCGGACTGGTCCTAGGATCCACTTCTGGAGGGCGGGGGAGACGGCCAGAGGGCCTGCTGGGCGGGGAAACGCCCCTACCCCCGCCCTGTGTGGCTGGGGGTCATTTATTTCATTTCATTTTATTTTTGTTAATCCTCGCCTGGGGATATTTTTTTACATTGTTTTGTTTCAAGAGAGTGGAAGGGAGGGAGGGGGAGAGAAAGAGAGAGAGAGAGAGAGAGAGAGAGAGAGAGAGAGATCATTGTGAGAGACACACCTGCAACCCAGGTACATGCCCTTGACCGGGAATCGAACCTGAGACCCATCCAGCCACACTAGTCAGGGCTAGAGTTCATTTCTGATCCCTCCCAAGAAACCAGTGGACAGTGGGTCTGGGGCACAACGCAGGAGCACAAAGCCAAGCAGGGGAGGGAAGGAGGTAGGGGCTGGTGGCATGACCTCCTAGGAGAGCTCTGCCATCTTTCCATGATTGGGGAGGCAGCAAGAAAGGAGTCCTGCCGAAACTGGTTTGGCTCAGTGGATGGAGCGTCGGCCTGCGGACTGAAGGGTCCCGGGTTCGATTCCGGTCAAGGGCATGTGCCTGGGTTGCGGGCACATCCCAAGGTGGGAGGTGTGCAGGAGGCAGCTGATCGATGTTTCTCATTGATGTTTCTAACTCTCTATCCCTCTCCCTTCCTCTCTCTAAAAAATCAATAAAATATATTTTTTTAAAAAGAAAGAAAGGAAGTCCCCACCCTAGCCGGTTTGGCTCAGTGGCTAGAACATTGGCCTGCAGACTGAAGCGTCCCGGGTTTGATTCCAGTCAAGAGCATGTACCTCGGTCAAGGGCATGTACCTTGGTTGTGGGCTCGATCCCCAGTAGGGGGCGTGCAGGAGGCAGCTGATCGATGTTTCTCATTGATGTTTCTAACTCTCTATCCCTCTCCCTTCCTCTCTCTAAAAAATCAATAAAATATATTTTTTTAAAAAGAAAGAAAGGAAGTCCCCACCCTAGCCGGTTTGGCTCAGTGGCTAGAACATTGGCCTGCAGACTGAAGCGTCCCGGGTTTGATTCCAGTCAAGAGCATGTACCTCAGTTGCAGGCTTGACCCCTCGCCCTGGTCAGGCACGTGTAGGAGGCAACCAATCAATGTGCCTCTCTCACATCGATGTTTCTTTCTCTCTCTCTCTCTCTCTCTCTCTCTCTCTCCCTCTCTCTCTCTATCTCTCTCTCTCCCCCTCCCTCCTGCTCCCTTCCACTCTCTCTAAAAATCAATGGAAAAATATCCTCAGGTGAGGATTAAAAAAAAAAGTCACTCCCCAAGAAAGGGGACAGAAGTGGCTCCTGTATGCAAAGGAGAAGTATCCGTGCTGCTCACCCACCTCATGCTCCAGCACGCCTCCTGCGACCACGCCGGCTAGAGAGGAGGTCCTTGGTGGGCAGCTCTGGCAATGCCTCGACCGCTGCTACCAGTCTCCCAGCACCTCTTCCTGCTCCTCACACCCACCAGCTGCCTTCTGTCTGGAGGCCTCTGCCCCTGCTGTTCCCTCGGCCTGGAGCACCCCCCTGACCTGCCCAGGGCTGTTCCCTGGTGCCGGAAGCCTCAGCTCCAAAGTCACCTCCCAGGCCTGGTTCCCCAGCCCTGTTACCCTTTGTCCCAGCCCCTGGTTAATTTCCCTCTTAGCATGTCTCCCCAGACATCATTCCTGTGCTTGGACACGTACCTGTCTTCCTCAGGGCCTTTATTTCCCAGGCATCTGAAGCACCGGCATATACACCGGCTTGGTATATGCCTAATGGACGCTTGCTAAATAGTTGTTGAATGAATGCAGGAACTCACTTCCACTCTAAAAATAAATCCACATTAAATTGTACACTACAGCACAGCCGGTGTGGCTCAGGGGTTAAGTGTTGACCTATGAACTAAGAGGTCATGGGTTCGACTCTTGGTCAGTGCACATGCCTGGGTTGTGGGCTCAATCCCTAATGTGGGGCGTGCAGGAGGCAGCCAATTAATGATTCTCTCTCATCATTGATGTTTCTCTCTCTCTCTCTCCCTTCTTCTCTGAAATCAACAAAAAAGTATATGAAAAATTGTACCCTATACATGGGTGAATGGAAAGGTATGTGATTTATATCTCAATAAAGCACTTACTAAAAATAAATAAATAAATCCAGGGGGAGGGTGACAGTCATGGTACACCGGCTGTAAGCTGCCATCCGCAGCACACCCATCGCCTAACCTGATCCAGTCACACTCCACATCCTGTCTGTCCGTGGAGAACTGCAGTTGCTCAGACTTGGAAGGGATCTTAGAGGTCATACTGTCCTTTTCGTAATTTGTCCCTCACAAGCGACCCTCTGGCCTCTGCTTGAACATGACAATGACAGGGAGCTCACTGCCTCCCGAGAGAGCCCGCTCCACTGTGGGATATTCTCGATGACAGAAACGCCATTACTATGGGGGGCCGAGAGCTGCTTCCCTGGAATGCCTTGCACTGGCTCCAGATCTGCTCCCTGGTCATTTGGAAAAAGTACACCCCACTTTCCGCAGCCAGCTGAAAACCACTGGCAGCTTCTTCCTACGGGGTCTCTTCTCCAGCTAAAGAGACCCATTTCCCTCAACTATTCATTCTTCCCCATCTCCAGGAGGACGCCCCTCCCATGTGCTCTCAGGGCACCTCGTATGAATCCCTAACACTGCACTTATCACACTGTACTGAACTCTCTCCCAAACCCTGCCCTGGACACCCCACTGCACTGAGTGGGTTAACTCTGGGCTTCATTCACTCCATTCTGCCCAGTACCTTGCATGGTGACCAACTGACCTAAACTAAGCAACTTAATAAAAATGTGTTGAGCCCTAGCTGGTTCAACTCAGTGGATAGAGCATCGGCCTGCAGATTTGATTCCAATCAAGGGCACATGCCCAGGAGGCAGCCGATCAGTGATTCTCTCTCATCATTGATGTTTCCATCTCTCTCTCCCTTCCTCTCTCTGAAATCAATATAAATATATATATTTTTAAAATGTGTTGACTAAATAATAAAAATGTGTTGAGCCCTAGCTGGTTCAACTCAGTGGATAGAGCATCGGCCTGCAGATTTGATTCCAATCAAGGGCACATGCCCAGGAGGCAGCCGATCAGTGATTCTCTCTCATCATTGATGTTTCCATCTCTCTCTCCCTTCCTCTCTCTGAAATCAATATAAATATATATATTTTTTAAATGTGTTGACTAAACGGTTTCTAGGTGTTTCATTATTCCAGTCACATCCTTCTAAATGTATTTAAGGCTTTCAATATTCTCCTTAGAACAGAAAAAAAAATCACCTCCCCCCATCCTCAACACTGCCCTCTATCAATGCTGCCCACTCCTTAACTTTTCTGCACTATTGAGTCAGCTCTATATAGAGCTGGGGTGCATGAAACACCCCACATCTATTTTCATGTAATATGCTGGCAAGTTAAGCGCCCCATCTAGTTGCCAAGAGAGTGATTTCTTGAACTGGGAGCACCAGGCCTTAAGTCAGGCCTGCTGGCTCTCCCGTTCTGCCCAGCCTGTCAAAATCAGTCAGCGGCCCACAGGTGCCAGCTCAGTGCCACCACAAAGACGTGGCTTCACCTAGATACCTAGGAAAAACACACTCCTAAACTCCACCCTGCACACAGTCCAAACACGGCCCTTCGTTGTGGGGCGTCTGTATTCCAGGCCCTTCCCATCCTTTCCATACCTTTATTGATCCCTTTTATCCTCCTAATAGCCCTGAAAAGCTGGTATTTCTCTCCTCACTTTGAAGATAAGAAAAGGGAGGCTCAGAGAGGTTAGTTTATTTGCCCGAGGACACACAGCTAGAAAGGGGAAGAATTGAACCTCATTTGTCTGACTCCGAACTCTAGGCTCTCTTTCCTCTATGTCATGGTGCCTCTAAAGGCCTTATCCCAATATGACCTGTGATGATGATGGTGATGTTGATGATGATGACGATTTTGCTCTAAAGGTGGGGTGAGGAGGAAGAACACAGAAAACCTCTTCAGAGAAATGAGAGCTGGATGAGCCAGGCAGTGCTGGCGCCCCCTGGCACACCTACCACTTGTTCAAGGAGGGATTCAGGCCCCTGGTTATTGCCCTCCCCCTAGCCAGGAAATAACCCTTTAAATAAAGTCACAACAAAGTCACAGAGTCTCTAGTTAGACCACTCAGTTGCCCAGTCTCATCCTGTTATCTCCCTTCCTCTGTTTTGTCTGTGGTGAATTCCCAGCCTGGCAACCAGTACATACTGCTGGGTTTGAGGAATGGAATGTGGGCATGAGAAATGGAATGGGCTGTGTGACCTTAGGCAAGTTACTTTCCCTCTCTGAGCTCCAGTTTCCTTATCTGTAAAATGGGGCAATTAATACACAACAACATCACTGAGGGTGATGTGAGCTCATCCCTGACACAACATGTGCCCACTTGGTAACACAGGCATCATTAATGAGGCGTTTGTGTCTCTGCTTTGGGGACGGACACTGAAGCTCAGAGAGATGAAGGGACTTTTCAACCCACTTTACCGGCTTGGAAGTGGCCCGTACAGAACAAGCACCCGGGTGAGCTTGAACCCGGCCCTCTTCCCTGCCGGGTGGTGCCTGAGTGTCATTTCTACTACAAAGATGAGATGGTTCATTAATCGTTCACACTAATAATACCAAGGGCTGAGCTGAGGCAAAGCCTTGAGCCAAGGGGCTCAGGCAAGAAGCCGTAGACCCCTGACCGGCCAGCAGCTTCTGTTCTTCTCCTTGCCTGGACTGGGGTGCAGTGACATCGTAATTCTGAACCCCTGGGTTCCCGGCAGGTGGGAGAAGCCCCAGACTTGGGTTGGCCTATCCTGCCCATCGTGGGTTCTTCCTGTCCCCCCTGAAAGGGCAGAATCCCTGATGGTTTGAACAAGTCCACCGCGCTCCCTCCCCCGTGGGCCAGCCGTTTGCCTCCTAAAATAGCCCAGAGCCACCATGTGCCCAGGGTGGCTCCCCACCCATTGCAAATCCCCCTGAAATTAAATCCCCATCCTGCCCCAAGCAGCACGGCACCACCTCCTGCCGCCTGAGCTCTAGGGCTGGCCAGGCTCCTCCCAGTGGAAAAACTGTGACAGTTGTCCTTCATGGTGACCGAGACATAAATCCCCAAATAATGAGACAGGCGCTCAGGACACAGAACCAGACACGGTGCTAATTGGTTGACTTTGGGCGGGCAGGGTGTGGAGACAAGAGCAACGGGCCCCGGTTTCCCACTAGTCAAATGGGGTGGGGGCATGATGACTTCCTGCGCCCCTGCCTGGGTGGATGTTGACGCCCTCTGAGTGGCCTCACACCCAGACTCCTCAGCGGCCCTTTTCTAGAACAGGAAAGTCTCAGATGTAAAAGGGAAGGTTGGGGTCTCCTGGTCAGGTCTTGAAGCAGGGAGGCCCTACTTTATCATCTCGGCCCTGATCTAGAAACACCTTCGTTCCACTACAACAAAACCAAAAGCAAACCCAGGTGCAGTCCTTCCTAGCATGCATGAGGATGGATGGGAGCGAGGGGGCTGGAGGGCCCAGCACAGTCCCTGCTTCTCATGTGAGGCTGGTGATGAATTCTTGGATGGACCCGAGGGCCTCGGTTTGCAGTAATCAGGACGAGATTATCACATTAAACTTTAAAAGTCTTTGCCCAAAAAGAAACAGCAGCAGCTGACACCCTTGACTCCCCTGACTTTGCGGCCGGCCGTCACCCTCTCCTGGACCACAGCCAGATGAGCTCCCGACACCGGCCACGAGGGGGCGCCACCTCCCCGGGGGAGAGGCAGGGGGCTGGAGGGGATGACCCCCGCCCCCCAGGCCCAGAGCCAGGAAGAGGATGAGTGTGTGTCTGTCTGTGAGAGGAATTTGGGGGCCTCATGAGTAACATGGAATCATCAAACATGCACTTACATGACAACTGTGCCGCTTACTAACCTGTGACTGGGAACACGCCCCTTTCTCCACACCTGTTCCCTGTCCGTGAACTGGGGATAATGACAACAACAGCTCCCCTGACCCCAGGCTGACAGCTGAGGAGATTAAACAAGACAACATGTAGCCCAGCCAGTGTGGCTCAGTGGTTGAGCGCCGACCTATGAACCAGGAGGTCACGGTTCAATTCCCGGGTGGGGCACATGTCCGGGTTGTGGACTCACTCCCTAGTGTGGGGTGTGCAGAGGCGGCCGATCAATGATTCTCTCTCATCATTGATGTTTCTCTCTCTCTCTCCTCCCTTCCTCTGTGAAATCAATAAAAACATATTTAAAAAAAATAAGAGAACACGTATAGAAAATGCCCTGCAAGCTGTAAAGAGCCACTGTGATGAGAGGGATGGCACCGTCAGCTCCAGCAGGAGGGACTGAGGTAAGACTGCAGGAAGCTCTTCCTCTCAGTTGTGCTTTGAAACTAATGGGGCACAAAGAAAAGGGAGACAAATGGGCCTGGGTCGAACCCCCAAAACCTTACCAATGATCCCCTTCCCAACCCAGGGTGTCCATCCCATGCCCCGACTGAACCCCCTCTCCTGCCCATCATCTTGCCCCCGACACTGCCAGCACGTCCCCAGTCTTTGTGTTTGTTGCCAATGCAACGGAAATGATTTCAACCTCCTCACCCAGCTTGGCAGAGCCCCCTGGGTAGTGTAGGAGAGCTAGAAAACACGCGGCTGGCAGCCGGGGTGTCCACGGCAAGGGTGGCCCCCTCCCCAGAATATTAGATGCCATAGCAGCAGCCTAGAAGGTAGTCAGATTACCGAGGGGACTGCCCCATGGAAGGGATGGGAAGGACTGAGGGCCAGGGGGTCCTCACTGTGACCTTGGCTACCTTCCTTCTTACTTAAAGAGCTGCATTCAGAAGAGGCTGGGAGAGGCCCTGACTACCGGCCAGGATCAACCCTGTGGAAATTAAGATCTTTGAGTCTCTCTGACCCACCCTTCATTTCCTGATGCTTTTATTGAGTTAGTTTGTCCAGCAGAATCCTCCCACCCCTACCCACCCCACTGGACTTTGGGGTCCTTTCCCCTTCCTCAGTGTGAGAAACTGAACCTAATCCATCCTGACCGCAGAAGGATGGAGGCAGGAGGAGGCTGAGGGTGACCTTGAGAATCCAGGGTCACCTCGGGCAGGAGGGAGGGGAGAGCCTCCAAGCGCATTGGCTGTGGGAGACGGTGGGGTGGCCACAGTCCCCCTTGCTGGCCAGGGAGCAACTGCGACCACATCAAGGAGTCCTCCTCTCAAACAGGTCCAGCCGGGGAAAGCACAGCCCTTGCAGGCCATGAAGGAGGCCTTTCAAAACCGACTGCGAGGTTCCAAGAAACACCCCAAGGACGGGCTGTTTCCACATGGCCCAGGCCCCGCAGGCCCGCTGTCCAGCCTCCAGACCGCTCGGCTGCCTCCCACAGCAGGGCTGCTCCAAGGGCTTGGCTGGGAGGCAACTCGGTCCCAGGATGGAGCCTGGGCTCGGGAGCCATCAGACCTTGGGCTTCACCTCGCTGGTCTGTAAGAAGGGCCCAGTAGCATCTATCTCACAGGGTTGTTAGAAGAATTAAGAGACAATAGAGGGAGAGTGTCTCCCCTTGCGGCTGGCACAGGGTCGGGGCTCGGTAAACTCACCGAATAAACATTTGTTGGGTATCTACCATGTGCCAGGCCCTCCATTCTATGCCAGGGGACCCAGCAGTGAACAAAGGTTACAAGGGACCCTCATGGAGCCGGCGATCTAGGGGGGGATGGGCACACTGATAAGCAGATAAACATTCCATTCTATGCCAGGGGACCCAGCAGTGAACAAAGGTCACGAGGGACCCTCATGGAGCCGGTGATCTAGGGGGGATGGGCACACTGATAAGCAGATAAACACACAAGGTCAACGAGGACGAGTGGCCACGGAAGACCTCTCTGAGGAGGGGACAGTTCAGCACAGACCTGCTGACAGGAAGGACAGGCCTGCCTGAGGGTCCTCAACCATGGCTGCTCTCCAGAATCTCCTGGGCAACTTGGCAAACCTCTGCCGCCTGGGCCCCTCCTTGGAATTCTGGCAGGATTCTGCCAGGTGATGTGCAAAGAGCGAGAACCCCCACGCCCGCAGGACTCCCAAGAGTGTGGCCCGGTGAGCCTCACCTGGGGAGCTTGTCGGGCATCCTGGGATGGGCCCCACCCCAGGGGTTTGGATTCAGGGATGGGGTGAGGCCCAGCGTCTACCTTCTTCACAAGCTCCCAGGGGATTCTGAAGAGTGGACAGGTCTAGGGAAGTGAGTAGGACAGCACATTCCAGCTCAGACACCTCCCCAGCCCTGGTCCCGGCCACGCCCACCAGGACCACCTGCTGCTTCAGTCCCTGTCCCACCTCACAGCCCCTAGGCTGGGAAGCCCCGCCTCCTTTCTCCGCAGTCAAGTCCTGTGCATGCGCCTAGGCTTATCATGAATTCCGAAGGTCCCCATGTGTGGGCTTGGCCTCTTTTCCCACCACCCTCAGCCCCTTGGCTGAGCCCCCTGCCCATCTGTCCCAGGTCCATGTTTCCAGTCTGACCAGACCCTGGGCTCCCAGGGGTCAGGCTGGCTCCTCCAAGTACGTGGCACAAAGCCTGGCACCCCAAGGGTATGACTCATCATTGCTGAAGGAATACCAGATCTGCCCCAGCCTCCCCTGGGCACAGCTGCCCGTGGGCCAAAGACCAAAGACGCCAGGCTTGTGACCTGCTCCTTGAGATCCCAGCTCCACCCCCTTCTCCTGCCCTGGGTCTCCTGTCCCCGGACTCCTCTCCTGGAGTCTGACTTCTCTCCCTCCCACTGGCTCCCAGCCCTGCCCTAGAGGCCAGGCCCTGGGATGAGAGACATGGCAGTTACGCACCCCAAGGCAGATGCGTACCCTCCAGCCCCCACTAAAGAATCAGTCCCGCCCTGACCGGTTTGGCTCAGCAGACTCAGGGGTCCCAGGTTCGATTCCAGTCAAGGGCATGTGCCTTGGTTGCGGGCACATCCCCAGTAGGGAGTATGCAGGAGGCAGCTGATCGATGTTTCTCTCTCATCGATGTTTCTAACTCTCTGTCCCTCTCCCTTCCTCTCTGTAAAAAATCAATAAAATATATTAAAAAAAAAAAAAAGAATCAGTCCCCCCTTCAGGTGCCTGGCCTAACGTCCACCCGCCCCTTCCTTTCTGGAAGCACCACAGTGTACCCATACTTCCCCAGGCTCACATCCTACCTCTGCCACTTCCTGTGGGACCTTGGCCACCTCCGTGCCTCAGTTTCCCCATCTGTAAAATAAGGATAAATGGTACCTCTCTTAGAGGGTCGTTACGGGGATTAAATGAGTCAATAATTATAAAGTGTGTAGCAAGCAGGCACAAGGTAATCACTATGTGTTTGTTAAATAATGTTAACAGATATATGATCCTAGGAAGGCGATGCTTTATAGTCAGTCAACCCAGGGCGTCCTGCTGACCCACCAGGGTCTGGAGGCTGGGATTAAGATTCCATTTACAGGTGAGGAGACTGAAGGTCAAGGAGAGGAAGTGACTTGGCCCAGCCGACACCCAAATCTCAGGTCTGTGTCACCTCAAGCCTTCTCTCAAGTAGCCCCAGGCCCATCTCCCTCACTCCTCAGGCACCCCGCCGGGCCCAGGTGGGCTCCGTGCCCTGCACACGTTGACAGAGGCCTCTTTGTACCCCTGCCCAGGGCCACACCCTGAGCTTGGAGCCAGGGGCCGAACAAGCGCCCTGTGTCTGGGCGTGTTTCACTGCCAGCTCTGCGGCCGCCCTGGCTGCTCCGGCCGCGTGCTCCAGGTGGGCAGATCCAAGGGCCACCCCCACCCCCCACCCTCGGCAGGGCATCCCTGACCCACGGCCGCATTCAGTCAGGAAACAGGCTGGGAGGGAGCCCCAAGGAAAACACCCCCGTTCCGAGTCTCCACCCTGTGCAAACTCCAGGGGCCAGAGTCTGAGGTGTCTGGGGCCTTGGAGGAAGGCAGGGGCAGGAGCTGAGGGTGGGGCATGACACTGAGGTCACGCTGGGCCTGTGAGGAGGGCTGTGCTGGGATCCTGGGGAGTGGGACAGGAATCGCCTCGGCCTTCTACCTCCCTAATACTTCTTCAGTCCACTCACTTCTCTTGACCATCTGCATTGGCATAACAGCCTCCTCTCTGGCCTCCCTGCCTCCACTTCTCCACTTCCTGCCCTCCCGGTCTGCTCTTCACGGGGCCAGAGGAGCCTACATTTAAAAAAAGCAAATCTGATTGTGTCACTGTCCTGCCTAAGCCCTGGAAAGGCTTCTCCTGTGCTTTCAGAGAATCCCATCCCAACCTTCTTTCCCTCCCAACCCGCCCCTTCTATCAGATCCTTCCCCGGATTCGCTGAGATATGAATACAGCTCTCCACCCAAGGATATTACTGGTAGAAGGTACACTGACAGTGGTTAGAACTGGATACATGGAAATTTGTTATTGACTAACGTGGACAGAAGAATCCAACCTTGCCCACAAATCTTTTTTAAAATGCAAACTTTAGCACTAGCCGGTTTGGCTCAGCGGTTAGAGTGTCGGCCTGTGGACTGAAGGGTCTCGGGTTTGATTTCGGTCAAGGGAACGTACCTTGGTTGCAGGCTCGATCCCTGGCCCCGCTCAGGGTATGTGCGGGAGGCAGCCAATCGATGTGTCTCTCTCACATTGATGTTTCTCTCTTCTGTCTCTCCCTCTCTCTTCCACGCTCTCTAAAAATCAATGGGAAAAATATCCCTGGGTGAGGATTAACAAAACTGGGGCGTCCGTCAGTTGCACATGACAGAGACCAGGCTCAGGAACCACAGATTGATGCCAAATTGATTGATGAATCAACTCTTGGCAGCAAAATTTATACAGAATTGATGCTGGTGGAAATAATTTCTGTAAAATTAAAATGGAATGGGAAAAAAAAAGGAAATCTGTTTAACTGTACCATAGGAAAAAAATGGGGAAATCTGATCAAGAAATTAAGTTGGATGAATAGCGCTGAAACTGGGAAACACTTTCTGCCCCCCCTTCTTTGTTGAACTTATTGGGGTGACACTGGTTAACAAAATTATACAGGGTTCAGGTGCACAATTCTACAATACACATCTGTACACTGTGTGCTCACCACCCCAGTCCAGTCTCCTTCCACCACCATGTATCCCCCCTGCACCCTCCTCCACCTCAGGAAAACACTTTCTAAAAAAGTCCCCAGTGTTGGTATGTTTTGGTTTCAAATGTTTGCATTCAAAACATCCTTGGGGTCAAAATGTCCAGGTCAGAATCTCCCGCGCGCCCCGCTCTGTTTTTGCGCCACTCCCTCCCTTGCCTATGACACGCAGCCACACTGGGCTCTTTCTCTCCCCAGCACAGCAAGCGCTCCCTCACCTCCGGGGCGTTCTCAGAAACCGTGCTGCCCAGACCACGCCTTCCCTCCTGGCTCCTCTCTCCTTCTCGGGCTGATGCTGAGATACTGCCCACAGGAGAGGCCTTCCCTCATTGCCCTCCTTGAGGTAGACTTCCCTCCTGTCTCCTTGTATTCTTTCTTTAAAAAAAATTAATAAATATATATATTATTGATTTCAGAGAGGAAGGAAGAGGGAGTGAGAGCTAGAAACATGAATGATGAGAGAGAACCATTGATTGGCCGCCTCCCGCATGGATGCTGAGATACTGCCCACAGGAGAGGCCTTCCCTCATTGCCCTCCTTGAGGTAGACTTCCCTCCTGTCTCCTTGTATTCTTTCTTTAAAAAAAATTAATAAATATATATATTATTGATTTCAGAGAGGAAGGAAGAGGGAGTGAGAGCTAGAAACATGAATGATGAGAGAGAAGCATTGATTGGCTGCCTCCCACATGCCCCAACCGGGGGTCGAACCCACAACCCAGGCATGTGCCCTGTCCAGGAATCAAACTGTGACCTCCTGCTTCATAGGTTGGCACTCAACCACTGAGCCATGCCAGCCGGGCTCCTTGTATTTTTTCTTATTCACCCTTATTCCTCCTTGAATTCCCAGGGCAAGGCCTACCAAGTATAGCACAGAGTAGGCGCTCAATAAATCTTTGTTGAATGAATAAATAAATCAGGGTGAGGCGCAGGAGAATGGGGTGGGGCTTACAAGGCCCCTGAGAGAGAAAAGGGACAGGTGCAGACACATCCTTCTACCTTTAGCTCCCCCTTACTCATGACAGCAAGTTCCAGGGGAGCTCACGTCAGCAGGAGAGAAGAGAGGAGACACTGCTAGTCCTGCTTCACTTCTGCCCCTTGCCCAGCTTCCCAAGGTCCAGGCCCATATGCCAACTGGCCAGCTGCCCCCCCCCCTCCACCAGGGCCTGGCTCCCACATTTGGCTGCTGGCCAGGCTATTTGGGGAAGCTTCCTGATCCCCTCTTTGGCCTCTCCACCTCCACATCTCATCCTGTAGCCTGGGAATAGCTGTCCCAGCCTCAACCTAGGGACAGCCTCATTCCCAATTAGCACCCAAATGGTTGAAACCATCTCTAAAAGCTTCTCGTGTCCCTCTCCCCTCAGGAAGCTGCTAACTAGGACAGCAGCTCCCAGAACGAGGTCATAGAAGGGACCTGCTCCTACACTCCCTTCCCAGCCAGAAACACAAGGGGGACAGGAATCTCCATTGCAGGCCCATGAAGATGGAGGAGACATGGGTGAGGGGAGATGCAGGGAGAACCAAGAAATGGTTGCAGCCTGGAGTTCTGTGTGGCCAAGGAGCAGCTAGCTCTGTCCCGGAAGGAGGTCCGGCTGTGGGGAGTGAGGAGACCTGGGTTCGAGTCCAGACTCTGCCTGAATGGGGATTTAAAATATATATATTTTTTTATTGATTTCAGAGAGGGAGGAAGGGAGAGGGAGTGAGAGAGGGAGGGAAGGAGAAAGAAAGGGAGAAAAAGAGAGAAAGAGAGAGAGAGAGAGAGAGAGAGAGAGATCAATGATGAGAATCATTGATTAGCTGCCTCCTGCATGCCCCCCACTGGGAATTGATACCCTGACCAGGAATCAAACCATGACCTCCTGGTTCATAGGTCGACGACATTCAACCAATGAGCCACACCAGCTGGGCCCGAATGGGGATTTTGTTACCTTTTCCAGTGCTCACAGGGCAGGATGAGAGAGTTCTGTATACAGTACAGCACCATACAAAATCCAGGGCTGGAAAGACCATTGGGGTCCCAGGGAGACAATTCTGGGATGGATTCTGGGAGGGGCCCCAAACTCCTGAGGGGATCATTCCTGTGCTGAAGTCTCTCTATCGCTGGTTCAAGCCTTGGCCAGTGAGAGGTGGGCAGACTTCTCCCCCATTCTGGAGGCCACACCCCATGTGTCCCTCTTTGGGATCCCCCAGAGAACCTAAGGGTCCCAGTTCTCAGCGCCTTCCCTGGACATTTTCCTTCCCCTCGGCCAGGGACGAGGCTGTGTGTGCAGGGGTGTGTCTCGGACCCCCCTGTCCTGCCTGTGCAGCGGCTGGCGTCAGAGATAGGGATTGTCAAACCTGAGATCAGGAGGGCAGAGGAGTCTGGGGTTTGGGGATGCAGGAGGCGCAGGCGGGGGCCCTGGAGCAGGCAGTGAGGGCACTGGGAGCATGGCGGGGTCCGGCCTGGCCTCCTGCCTAGGCATCTGAAGTGGGGTGAAGTATCATGGGGGGTGGGGGCGATCTCCACCCCACCCAAGGAAACCTTAATCAAACAAACAGCCAACACAGCCGCTCCTGTGTGAGAAGCCATGGCAGTGAGGCAGGCCCACGGCCATGGGGAGGCCCAGGGGAGGGCAGGGGGGCTGTTTGAACAGGCCCCAAGGCCCAGGGGCAGTTGGCGGAAATGTTTGGAACAGGGTGGGGAGCCCGGTGGTTTGGAGCAGGAAACTGGGGCCTGGGGTGGGTGCGTTGAGCTTGGCTGCTTCGAGGAAAAAGAAAAGTGTCAATTCAGCCCCACTCAGGTCAACACCTCTTCTGCTGGGATTCCAAGTTACCATCACTCTTCCCCCGGCTCAGAGTCAATCAGATCAACCAGCCAGACAGGGGTTCTCTCCCCCGTCACCCTGAAGCCCCAGCCCCACTCCGGCCAAAGGTCCCTGGGCCTTGTCACTGAAGAACAACATTTCAGAGTCTGGAGCCAAAACCCCCAAGATCTCAAGTTCTCAGCAGAGGAGCTGGGGGAGAGGGACCAGCATCAGCCCTCTCCAAGCCTGCTGTCCTCCCCGCCCCCGTGCCAGGCCCTGGAGGGGCCCGGAGTGATGCGGCCCCCTCCCTCGGGGGCTTTGCCACCTTCTTCTACCCTCAGACACTTGGCTCTCCTATTCCCCTGAGAGGAAGACTCCCGAGCATCAGACAGGGAGAGAACAGAGACACCCAGACTCAGAGGCAGAGGTGAGAGAGGTACAGACAAAACCATGAACATGGAAAGACGGCTGGAGAGATGCCACACCATCAGAGACAGAGCTGAGAGACAGGAGGGAGCGAGGAAGTAAGTGTGTGTGTGCGTATGTGTGTGTGTGAGAGAGAGACAGAAGTGCAGAAACACACACAGAAAATTAGAGACAGGCAGACAGAGACAAACATACAGAGAAAAAGGAAGAGAAAGACACACAGAAAAACAGAGACTCCGAGACAGGGAGAGAGGAGAGACAAACAGAATGACAGGCACAGGAGCAGGGGAAGGACCGAGCCGGAGCACAGCGGAGGCGCAGGACAGACACACAGGCTGGGGCAGAGCAGCTCACAGAGCCACCCGGGGACAGAGGGGCTGGGAGAGGCTCAGCCCCTCAGACACCCTCTGCGAGACTTGGGGGAGCAGAAGTGCCAAACATGGAGCCTGGGTGGGGTTTGCAGGGAGTCCCTTCTGTCCCCAACACTGAACCCCTGCGGGCACCTGGCTCCTGACCACTGGAGCTGGCGGGTCACCCAAGGTGAATGAAAAGTCACCAAGGGGGGAACTTGAGCCTGCGACGGTGGCGAAGGCTCAGGCGTCTGCAAAGCGCATGTGCAGGGTGGGTCTGCGGGGGTTCCATTCCCAGGATTGCACTTGAAGCGGTGTTTTGGGATGGACAACTGGAGACAGCAACATCTGGGAGCGTAGATGGCATGCAAACCTGCGTGTGTGTCTGAGTGTGAGTGTGGTGTGTGTGCACGTTTAGATGTGTGTGTGTCCACTTCCATTAAGCACTTCACAGCCCTAATGAGGCCAAGGTGGCAGGTATGGTCCTCAAATAGCCCAATTGGAAAGGAGGGAGTGAGTCAGAGATGAACATAAAAAGGCCGCACGTCTCTCTTCTGAACAGACGGTGTGTCCAGCTGCCACAGGGCCCTCAACTACCGTCCAAGACCAACATGCCATTCATTTCCTCCAGGAATGACTCCCACCGCCTGGCCAGCTTGCCCCCACTTTCTTTCCCACTGAAGCCCAAGATGCAAACTTACAGGAGGACCCACATGACAGACACACGGCCCCCTCCCTGGCCACAGGCCCAGTTCCCTCTGAGAGGGCAGCTGGAGGGATGGTGGGCCCGGCCCTGATCTTCCCCAAGTCTAACTCCCATTCCTCCTGTTGCTGTGGCCTCATTTAGCTCCCTCCTTGCTCCTTGGTCCAGCGAGCGCCCACACCCTCCCCACACTCAGGAGATAAGCAACCCCTCTCCTGCTCGTTTTTCCCTCTGAAGCATCACAGGACATTAGGAAATAAATTGTCCCAATTTTGGGTGGAGAATGAGGTCAGGAGGCCCACGGGGGGAATGCTTGTTGGTGGCAGCTGACAGTCTTCATTTCACCTTGAAACTCCCTCCTGGTCCAGGGAAGGTGTCTCCTCAGCCCAGCTTTACAGGAGCACGGCTCTATCGGGGGACAGCCAGCGGGAAGGGGATTCACCAAAGAGCAGCGCCATCGGTCACAGGTGCTGCAGGCCCACCCCTAATATTTGCAGGCCTTGGGGCAAGGGGACAGATGGGGGCCCACACACACACATGTCTAACTATTTAAATGTTATAAGCCAAGCAAACACACTGTTCATTCAAATATGTTTTCATAACGACATGGAAAACCAGGTTCCATTTCAGATTTGCTGACTCCGGGAGTTCTGCAGGAGGACAATGCTGTGGAGGGAGAGACAGCTGCCTCCCACGCTGGCCCCGGCCATCGCTCCCTTCCTACTGCCGGCTCCTTTCTGCCCTACAGTGACCCACATGCACGTATGTGGACACCCAGCTTCACAGCCTAGTTCCATCTTCATGCCCTGCAAACAGCTGTCCCTCGGCTGTCCCCAGGGGTCCCTCAGGTCTGCGGTGCACACCTAGTGGCATAGGCTGCCCTGAGAACAGGCCCAGGGCAGAGGCTGGATGGGCTGGGAGCAAGCGGACCGTCTGGGCAGGGGCCTCCAGAGTCACAGGTATGGGGACTGTGGTCTTGAAGGTGGTGAACAGGTTCTTCCCCTTGGCCCTGCTGATTCCTCACCCCACAGGGAGGGCAGTGGCCAGGGAAGTGCCCAGTTAGGGCACAGGCACCTCTCCCTGGCCTAGGGTTAACGGTGCTTACTAGATCCACCCTTCCCTAGCAGCCTCCGGACCTCTGGCCAGGGACTGAAGCTGTCCTTCCACTGGAGGGCTGCTTGGACGATCCCCAAGCAGAACTTTCAGTAACTTCTATTATTTATTTTCTTGGAAAAAGTGCAGCTTGATCCCAACTTGTGGATTTCTGGAGGTGGGGACGGCAGGGAGGTGATGACAAGAGGGCATTTTTTCAGTTGGGTGTCAGCCAGTGTGTTCCTAAGTGGGCTCCTGCTGCCACCGGCCCCTGCCCTGCTGGGGTCCCTCTCCTTACTCTGGAGACAAAAACAGGGCAACTAAGAGATGAGGGGTCCCGGGCAGCCCAGACGGGTCCAGAAGAGACCCAGGAGCCAGCAGGGGCGAGGGCTGGTGGAAGAGTGGTGATGAAGGGCATGGCTCTTACTGGCCATGTTTAAAAAAAACTTTCTACCCCCACCCCCTGCAGATCGGCTTTGCTGTCCTACACACGAGGGGACACTTACACTGGCTGAGCCCTCACCAGGCGCCAGGCACTGTGCTAAGCGCCCTACGGGCATATTCTCACTTAATCCTTGCAGCCACCCTATGAGGTGGGTTCTATTATTATCCCCATTTTACAGGTGGGGAAGCAAACTCACAGAGGGTGAGTAACCTGCACGAGGTCACACAGCAGGTAGAGGTGACAGCACTCCATCCAGTCTAACTGACCCCCAGGTCCCCACTGTTTCCACTGGAGCACATCACCGCCCAGAAGCAAGAAGCTGGCAGAGGGGATGAAGGTCAGATATGAGGAAGAACTTTCTGACAGTGACTGTGTGTGGTGGGAGGCGGCAATGGAACAGGGAGATTAGACACAGGAAGCCCGCCCACTTAAGCTGGGATGTTGGTCTGCCTGGAGGTTTGTGACAGTCACCGGGGCCCTCCCTGGCTGGATCCATGGCCCTGACCTGCCTCTGCTCTACAGCTCGGCGTCCTCTGCTCTACCCCAACCCAGCACCAAGACCCAAAGTCCAACTCTCCTTTGTGGCTCCGAGCATCCCATTGAGCTGTCAGCTCAGGACCGCCTCTTCCAGGAAGCCTTCCGTGAGGTTCTGAGAGGCAGGATCCCTCGCCTACAGCCCAAATCCCACGGAGGGTGCCAATGCACCCCGTGTCTGCAGGAAGGGCCCGTTCTGTGATCACCTCCCCACCCTGGCTCTGAGACACGGACACAGAAAACATCGAATCAGTCCCCAGGCCCCTAGGTCCCCCAGGCCATCAGGG
>NW_005367911.1:1170253-1170846 GCF_000412655.1 Myotis brandtii | reverse complement strand
CGGACGACCCCTGCTCCCCCACACGCCCACCCCCTCACCCCTCACCCGCGCATGTCTGTACCCAGGTGTAAAGTGGCGCAGGTGCCCTGGAGCTCGTCAGAAAACCCAGCTCAGCTGTGCTGTGTTCTATGTGCCTCGGCTCTTACCTCATTCGCACATAGAACAGAAGCCAATTGGGTCACCCCCATCGCTAAGTGGGGGCGATAGGATGCTGCAAAGGGGTGAGGCATGGGGCCCGCTAGGCAGAGGTTTCTTACCCGGAGCCCCGCAGTCACGAACCCCAACCTGCTCTCCTCCAGAAAACTGTGCGCCCGAAGCCCAGCTCCGCCTGTTCCCATCCATGGAGGCGGCCCTGGCATCAGGGATGCGCAGCCAGGAGCCCCTAAACTTCCCCCGAGTTTAGCCCCACCCGCTAGGTGCAGCGCGCCGGAGCCCAGAGCCCATGGGGATGTCCTCACTGCCCCTTGGGGTCCCCCGGTTTTGAGACGAGGGCACCGGACAGGTGTCCGGGGCTGCCTTGTTCTCCCGCGCTGGCCTCGAGGTCCTCAGCCCGCGTCGCTGACTTACCTGCGGGGCAGAGAGGAGCCCGCCGC
>NW_005367911.1:1159917-1170155 GCF_000412655.1 Myotis brandtii | reverse complement strand
CCGGGTGGGTGGACCGGCTTATTCAGGTGGGGAGGGAGGGGGAGCCACGAAGGAGGCCTGGAGCTCCGGCTGTTCTGGGGGCTGAGAAGTTAGGAGGCCTGCGTCCTGGGGACCCCAGGAAATGCCCCCCTCGGGCGGCCTTGCCCCGGAGGCGGTGGCTCCCTAGGAAGACCCCTCACACGAAGAAGAAAGGCCGGGAACCCCTCCTTGCCCGAGTTCCCCCTTCCAACTGAGCTCGGAAAGCGGTCCCAGTGGTAAGGTGGGCGCGATCTTGACGCTCCCTCCAAGTCAGGGCCCCCCATCCAGGGGCTCAGGCCACTGAGGGGACCATTAGGTGCCCTGGGCATCTGTATCCTCGGTCCATCTCTCCCTGCGACAACCCCCCCCCCCTCCAGTGCCAGCTCAGGTCCCTCAGCTGTCACTGTTTAGCCCTGGAATGACAGGCGCCCGGACTCCGTGCGTCCAGCTGCATTCAAGGCCGTGGAGCTTAGCACCCCGGGGCCCCGCCCCCTCCCTCTGCCCCCCTGTCGCTAATTTTATTGACCTGTAAAAGGCACGTTGCTGGCAGGGGCGATGACAACTAAAGGTGAAGTGGGAGCGGATGGGCCGAAGGGACCCAGGGAGGTGGAGATGGGACAGGAGGGAGAAGGGTGACTCTGGGAGCCAGAGCCCGGAGGAACTAAGGCCCTGGGAAGGAAGGGTGCACTCTCTTAGGGGGATGGAAACCAAAAGGCCTAGAACTGGGCTTTTAACTCTCAACCAGAGAAGAGGGGGGCTGAAGAAAGAAGATACTGGAGAAGGGAGAGTATTTTTTTTTCATCTACCCTGAGGCAGGACCAAGGATATAGTAGGAGAGGTTAGATGGCAGGAAGGACTGCCATACTGCTCTCAAATCTCAAATCTCTGCCCTAGCCCCCTCCCTTCCTCTTGAAGGTGACTCCTGCCTGCTGGGCCTCTTCCTACAGAAATAGCCCTTTCCCTGAAGAATCAACCTAGATCTTGCCTTTCTTTCCTTCTTGTTAAAATGAGAACAGGAAATTTAGGCCTTTATAACTTTCCCCACCCCCATGCCTACCCCTCAAAACCTTTGGGCCTCTGCCAAGCGCAGGGGCGATGACCTGGAGGTTCGGGGGAGATGGGGCATTGGGGTTAGAAGCTTTCATGAGGGGGCGGGGGCAGGAAGGCCTCACATTTTTGATGGCGCTCAAATTTAGACTTCTGATGCTCTCTCCAAATAAGGTTACAAGATAACCAAAAAGAGGGGTGTTTAAAAAAAACACACCTTTAACCTTCAAAATATACCACAAAGCAGATTGTGGATGGGGAGTGAGAGGGAGGGATTATAATGGGCCTGAGGAAAGTTTTCAGGGTGATGGCTCTGTTCATTGTCTTGACTGTGGAAGAGCATACATACATTAAAATTTATCAAATTAAACACTAGAAATATGTAGTTTATTTTGTCAATTATGCCTCAACAAATCTGTTTTTAAAATACTGCACAGTTTCACCCAGCTGGCGTGGCTCAGTGGTTGAGCATCAGCCTATGAACCAGGAGGTCATGGTTTGATTCCTGGTCAGGGCACAGGCCTGGATTGCGGGGTCGATCCCCAGTGTGGTGTGCAGGAGGCAGCCAATCAATGATTCTTTCCCATCATTGATGTCTCTCTCTCTCTCTCACTCTCCCTCCCTTCCTCTCTGAAATCAATAAAAATATATTTTTAAAAATACTACACATTTTCTACACCATTTTTCTATTTATTTTTAATTTATGGGGGAGCCTCAAAAAAAAAAAAAGAATGTCAAAGGGCCAAGGGAAACTTCGGTGATTCCTAGTATAGTAGTTCCCTTATTCATGGAAGACATGTTCCAAGATTCCCAGTAGACGCCTGAAACCATAGATAGTACCAAACCCCACATATACTATGTTTTGTCCTATACATACATACCTATGATAAAGTTTAATTTACAAATTAGGCACAGTAAGAGATTAACAACTAATAATAGAACCATTATAACATATGCTATAATACGTTATGTAAATGTAGTCTCTCTCAAAATACCTTATTGTATAGTACTCACCTTCCTGTGATACGAGATGATTCAAGGTCTGTGTGATGAGATAATGAGGTTAATGACGTTGGCATTGTGGCGTAGTGTTGGGCTACTATAAGGGTTATTCAAACACAAGCACTGTGAAACCTGGACAGATGGTCTGACGACCCAGATGGCTAAGTGACCGCCAGGCCGATAGCACAGACTGCATGGGTACACCGGACAAAGGGGTGATTCATGTCCCAGGTGGGACCAAGCAGGATGGCATGAAATTTTATCACGCTACTCAGAATGGTGCACAATTTAAAACATATAGAACGTTTATTTCTGGAATTTTCCATCTAATATTTGGACCGCAGTTCATTGGGAGTAACAAACTACAAAAGCGAAAGCATGGATAAGGGGGCACCACTGTCCAGTGTGCCCATTCTGCCTCAGTTAGGCCCCCACGCCACTCCCACTCCATCTAGTGTGTAGACGTGTCTGTGTGGGTCTAAGGGGGGCCAGGGGATGAGCTGCGGCCCTTCAGCTGCTTCCTCAATGTGGGAGTTGAAGTCAGTCTGGGCACCTGGGGTTCCTCTGTGGCTGGTCAGCAGGCCCCAGAGCTGGTGACTCGGGCAAGGAGGGACCTGCACCGACTTTGCTCAGGAAAGATGCTGGCTGCTGCGGAGTCTCCCGCCCCCTACAGTTTGATCTGGGTACTGCAGCGACAAGATGCTCAGTCCAGGGAGAGGTCTGACAGGGCCTGGGCACAGTGCAGCACGTAGTCGAAGTCAGGCACCTGGAAGGGCACGGAGGACCACTTCTTGGCCTGGATCCGTCCCCGCGGCGTCTGCAGCAGCATGGCGCGGACTTTGAGCGCCAGCAGCTTCACCGACTTGTAGATCATCTGCAGACCCCAGAGCTGGGGGTGGGACAGAGACGGGAGGGTTTGGGTGTCTATCCTCTGACTGGGCTTCTCTCCCCAAGTTAGAGTCTCTGGATGCGGGGCTTATGTCTCCTCCCTCAGACAGCGCTATCGCCCTCAACACGCTGTGGGCTCCCTGAGAAGGGGTTGGACCACTCTCTTCAGACTGGGGGCTCCTGGGGCAGGGCTGTCTCTCCCACCCCAGGGAGGGCACCCTGGTGGCAGAGGCTGGGCGTTCAGAATGAGGGCTTCTAAAGACTGGAGCTGAGGGCCATGGCCCAGCACTTACTTCCCCACAGTTCTTGCAGCTAATGACACCCCCAGGCACCCAGTCCTTGAAGACTCTGTCGATAGCCACAGGCTTCTCGGAGACGTTGTAGTAGATCCTAGAAAGAAATGGGAGTGGCCACAGACCTCATGGACCCCCAGCCCCAGACGGCTCGCCATCCTTCCTGCTGAGCCTCTGCCCGGCCTTGGGCCTGCCTGCCTGTCAAGAGGCACCGAGACTTCAACACGCTCGGCCTGTGCTGCCTCCATCCCACTCCCTCTGCCCAAGTTCAGGCCTCAGCACCACCCATGTGTGAAGACCATGGGCACAGTGGCCCGGCACACAGTAGGCGCCTAATGAATACTTCCTTAACGAATGAACAAATGGAGGATGGGGGAAGGCTACCCGCTGGGGGGCGGAGGATGAGGGGATGGCTCAGGGACAACCAGCCCCTCTGGATGTCTTCAGAGTACGTAGGACCGGGGGGCCATTGTGCGGCCCCTCAGCATTTGGCGTCCTGAATGCCAGCTCTTGCTCAACCACATAGTGGCTGTGGGAGCCTGGGCAAGTCGCTGAGGCTCTCAGAGCCTCTATTTTCTCACCTGTGAAATGGGGTGGTGATAAAACCTGCAAACTCGGTACCTGTTCAAATGCTCTTTAACCTCCCAAATTCTTAATGCACCCCACTCTTCCTCTCATCCAGACAGCCCCTTCCACAGGTCTCACGAGAAGTTGGGGTTCACGTTGACGTGGTGGGTGCCCTCCACCTTCCGCAGGTCGCTCCCGTGGCCCACGGCCACCATGCAGTTGACACAGAGGAGCTGCACGTGCTCTGCCAGGAACTGCTGCTGCCGACTCTTCTTCTGGGCCGCCTGGGCCGCCCGCCTGACCAGGGCTTCCCGCTGCAGATCCCGGATCTGGGGTGGGAGGGGACAGCGGGCATGGCTGGGGCCCAAGAGACCTGATCTCAAAAATGCTCCCTGCCCTAACCGGTTTGGCTCAGTGGATAGAGCGTCGACCTGGGGACTGAAGGGTCCCAGGTTCGATTCTGGTCAAGGGCATGTACCTTGGTTGCGGGCACATCCCCAGTAGCGGGTGTGCAGGAGGCAGCTGATCGATGTTTCTAACTCTATACCTCTCCCTTCCTCTCTGTAAAAAAAAACCAATAAAATATATTTTTTAAAAATGCTCCCAGAGGGACAAAGGGCTCCCAAGGACCTGAGATGGATCGTTGGCACACAGAGGGACTTTCCTCAGCCCTCCCTGGAGCCTTCAGAACAGCTCGGTGGAGAAAATAACACTGGGTGGGGTCGGGGGGCAGCCCAGGGAGCGAGGCAAGCTTTCCCACGGAATCTTCACCCCACGGTGGAGGATTTCGTGCAAAGTTGCTTCTTTGAATCTAACATGAGGTCCCATCAATAATTCCACTGGGACAACAGGAGTAAACAGGGACTGTGCCGTGCGAGGCTGGACAACGGTGACTCCACCTCAGGAGACTGATTTAAGTCCAGGTTCTGCGCTTATTTGGGGCATGTCTTCGGTCCCCCTCTGCTTGGTTCCAGAAGGGCTGTAAGGCGGCTCTCACAGATACACAAAGTATTGGGTGGTGACGATACATTAAAAGCCCTGGACAAGGCCTATTCCCAAGGCATTTTGAAGACATAACCATTGTCTTCCTGGCAACCCCATCCTTGGCCTCTACCCTTCCCTGGATTCAGACCTTCACCAGGTGGGCCAACTTAGCCCCCAGGGGAAGGGGGGACAAGGGTGTGAATGTGTTTGCCTCAGAGACCTTCCAGGCTGACTGTCCTCAGCCCTCCTCCCCACAGGGCGCACAGACCGCCCACAGACCTTGGCCTGGTACTCAGCCTGGTCCATCTCCTGCACAGCAGCCACTGCCCGCTCCATCAGAACCTCGAGTACCTCGTTGGTCTGCTCCCGCCGCAACTCCCGACTGCCCTGGGTGGCCACGAATGAGTACACACTCTGATCGGCCCGGGCACGACCCCTTGCCTGGGGAGGGAGGTAAGAGAGGGGCCTGAGTGGGGCTGGGTTCCCACACAGGATCCTTTGAGGACTGTTGAGTGGGGTGGTTTGGGCACCTGGACCATGGAGATCTCGTTGGTCAGGAGCCCATAGCGCACAATCACATTGCACTGGGGGATGTCCAGTCCCTCTTCCGCCACACTCGTGGCCACCAGGAGGTTCAGGGTACCATCCCGGAACTTACGGATCACGTCTTGCTGTTCCCTCTGGGGTTGGGGGAGGAGAAAGAGGATGGTATATGAGGTGCTTCAGGCCTACCCTCTTACAAGCCCAGTCACTCCTGGTTCAGCCCTTTTATCCAAAATCTTGGCCCCTTTTCTGAGGGACCCTGAGTCTCCATCTCTACCTCCAAGTACCCCCAGGATCTTGCCCATTTTTCCAGGTGAGCGTCTAACCCCTCTCTCCCCTGGGGACTCCTACGGGTCCCTGCCCCTGCACTCTAGGAGCTCTCAGGACCTATTCTTCTCCAAGGGACCCCAGGCCCCTGATCCTCTGTCCTGATGACATCACTCGCCTCTACCCTGTAGACCCCCTTGTTGCTGCCTCTCTGCCCCGAACCCCGCAGAATGGGAACCCCTCAGCCCTGGGGATCTCAGTGTCCATCTCCCTTCTCAGCCCCGCCCCCTACCCCGGACTCTCTGTGCTGAAGACTCCCCTTCTCTTCTCCCCTAGGGAATCCCCAGCCTCAGGCGCTTTCCCCACAGCCCCCACCTGGGTCATATGGGTGGTCTGGCTGCTGCTCCCAGCCCCAATCAGCAGCTGGGCCCTGATGTCCACGGTCCGCAGACCCGGCTGCTGCTGGAGCCAGAGCAGGAGGGAGTGAGCGCTCTGGCGGGTGCGGGTGAAGATGATGCCGCGGGGGCTGCCGGGACTCCCAAACTGATTCTGCAGGATCCGTTCCAGCATCTCCAGTTTGGGGTTCTCCGGGCCACGAGTTGCCAGGAGGGCCAGCTCGTTCTTGTGGTCTGCCGGAAAAGCCCAGAAATCAGAGGGACAGGACTCAGGCCTGGAGGTGGGCCGGACAGGAGGGCGGGGGGCTCACAGGGATGAGATGGCAGGAATCGGAGGGGGCCTGGGGTTACCTGCTCCTGCCTGATTGCCCCTGAGCAGCACCAAGAACACAGGTAAGGACACCCTCTGCCTGCCCAGCCTCAAGGCCAGCCAGCCTTACACCCGGGGTACAGTCTAGGTGCTCCTTATCCAGCACCCCTCTTCAACCCTGCTACCAGGATGACCCTTGACCTTTTCATCTAACCCAGGACTGACTCAACCTCAGGTCTGTTCAGAAAGATCCTTGCCCCTTGCCTGTGCTGAGGCCTCTAGTCTTAAATTTCGCCCTCTGGCCACCTCATTTCCCCAGTTTAAAGGTACCATACACACTCCACTTAAAGGGAAGAGTCCCAGTGAAATGATTTTCGAAAAATATTTGTCAATAACGAAACTAGTTTTTACATCTACGGAAACCTTCACAAATGAGGACACACCTCTTTTGTCATATCCATAGCCTTGACTTTTGGTTAGAAAAACAGGGCCCCAGACCTCTTGTGGGCACCTTCCCAACTTGTTGGAGCCGAGCCCGGCCTGGCTGGCCACTGCCCTCTAGCCCAGTTCCAACCCCCTTCCCCAGGAGCCTCACCATCGAACAGAGCCAGCAGCCGGCGCTCAGCTCGCAGGACCTGGGTCTTGGTGGCTCGCTCCCTGTCGTAGAAATCGCGCAGCGTGTCCAGGGCGTCCACGGCGCGGACCGTGTCGTGGATGAGCAGCGCGTCGTTGTAGCGACGCAGGTGAAGCGCATACGCTCGCCGCTCCATGAGCCCGGCCTCAGCCGCTGGACCCACAGGGCACTCGGTGTTAGAGCGGCCACGCCCCCAGGGTCCAGTCCCGCCCAGGCCCCGCCCCCAGAGGCTGGGCCCCGCCCCCTAAAGGCAGGGCTTCCCAGGCCTTCTCACCAGTCTTGCTCAGCTCCACCACCTGCTGCTCATATGTCTGCGTCCCGAAGTCCCGGCTCAGTTCCGGCATCTCCAGGTGGTCCTGTACTTGTTCCATGAGCTTCTTCAGCATGTCCCCGAACGGGTCCTACGAGAAGAGTGAGGGCGTGAAGGAAGGAATTCCTCTACAGCCACCTGTGGCAGGGTCCTGGCTGGAGGCAGGGGTCAGGTTCCCGCACCTGACTCCTGTTCTGTCTCCTCCACCCCATATGTGCCCTTGACCTCTGGCCTGAGCACAGTGATGGCTAGTCCCTGTCCAGCCTGTCGTAGCAGACACCAGGCAGTGTCCACGCCGCCGGAGAGGGCTTGGAACAGCCTCAGCACAGAGTGCCCAGCTTTATGGTTTGCAAAGCGCTCTGCTGCACGCGTGCCCAGGGTTTGGACAGATGTCCACGGCGGCATCTGAGTGAACCAAACAGGAGGACCGGCCCCATTTCGCAGAAAGAAGAAATGGAGGCTCAGATACATAGCAAATGAAGTGAAATCACAGAGCTCTCCCGGCCTAATTTCACTCCAGACCCCGCACCCGCCCCTCCCTCCACACACCTGGCTGCGCCTGTGGCAGAGGTCGTACTGTTTGCAGGGCAGGCGGTTGTGCTCCTGCAGCTCAGGGAGGTGGGTCTGGGGTGACATGATGCGCCACGTGTCCAGGTTGGCACAAAGCTGGGCAACAGAGAGGGGTTCACTGGAATGGGGGGTTGTTCGGTGGGGACGATGGGCAGAGCTTTGGGGGCAGGATAGGTCCCAGCTGAGGCAGGGTCATTGGGGGTGGGGACTCATTTATTCGATAAATGTTTATTGCTTGCCCAGTGCTGTTCTAGGTGCAGGGGACACAGAGCACCTTACATGGCAGCTGGGGAGACAGATGATAAACTAGTAAAGAACAACAGAATGAGAGGATTGCAGATAGTGTTAACAAGCTCTGAAGAGAATGAAATGGAATGATATGGCGGAGTACAGTGGAGGTGATCAGGGAAGGCTCTGAACGGGTGACGTTTAAGTTGTTCCCTGAATGACAAGAAGGAGCCAGACAGGTAAGTACGGGGGAAGGTATTCAGGCAGAAGGAATGGCAAGTGCAAGAGTCCTGAGATGGGAACAAGCCTGACATGCTCAAGCTGCAGAGAGAAGGCCAGTAGAGCAGGAGGGCAGGGGGGCTGGAGAGCGGGAGTGGGAGCAGGGATGAGGTTGGAGACTTAAGCAGGGGCTAGATCACAGGGAACTCTCTAAGCCAGAGTAGAGTGTTTATTCTAAGTGCATTAAGAAGCCTTTGGAGTCTGGAAGTTAGGTGAGGAAGGGATCCGGACCCTGCCTGGGGGAGCCGGCCTAGGACTGGTGGGCAGGGGGTAGGGCAGACCAGGGAGGTTCCGGGTGAGTCAGGTGAGGGGAGGGTCACAGGGACCAAGCTGACCTGCAGGATGTGGTCAATGGCTCCATCAAGCTTGGTGGCCCTGCCAGTGCCTGGGGAGGCTGTGAGACCCAGCACCTGGGGCAGGGGCCTTGTCCCCTGGAGTTTGTGCTCCAGATACCGGCTCAGGATGACGTTGTAGACAGTGTCTTTGTGCGTGTGGTGACACTCATCCACCACGAGAAGAGAGAAGGCTGGGGGCACATGGAAAGGCTGTGAAAGAACCTGTTTGCAAAGCCCTTCCTCCCATAAGCTTTGTTTCATGTAGTTCCCAGAATTCATCTGAGAATTCCTTCCTCCCTTCACAATTTGCAGCCAGACCCCAGAAAACGGCCAGTCAGGGATGATTTACCTCCATTTCACAGATTAATAAACTGAGGCTCAAGCTGGAGAAAGGGACTTACCCAAGATCCTGCACTGTAGCCGGGTCTTTTTCTACCAGGGTGTATGCTGGGGTTTGGTGAATAGGGAAGCGCTGACTCCTACAAAATCTCCCATCTTTACTAGAAGAGGGGCCCTGGGGGTGGCAGGCAGGGGTGCCTCAGGTGCACCCAGCTCTCACCATTGAGCTCCACGTGCTCCTCCTCCTCCGGGCTGCTCAGCGCCATCTGCAGCAGCTCAGCTGTGCAGATGAGCAGGTCATTCCTCCGGGCCAAGTGTCCGAAGCC
This sequence comes from Myotis brandtii, assembly GCF_000412655.1. Taxonomy (NCBI): domain Eukaryota; kingdom Metazoa; phylum Chordata; class Mammalia; order Chiroptera; family Vespertilionidae; genus Myotis; species Myotis brandtii. The sequence continues at coordinate 1,160,820 of NW_005367911.1, read as the reverse complement.
GGGTCGTAGCCCCATGTCCCCACTCAGGGTTGCAATGGCCCAGCGCCCGTCCAGCATTCGTTTGAACTCCTCATAATGCTGGGTCACCAGGTGGACCTGGGGTGCGGATGAGATGGGGAGAGGAAGCGGGATCTGGGTGTAGGGGATGGGCGGAGGCCATGGCTGGGATGAGTGAAAAGATGAGCTGAGAGATGCCACAGAAGCTCTGGAGTTCTGAAGGGTCTTGAGAGGCACCGAGGAGCTGAGAGCCCACAGAGGGGCAGGCGGGCAGACCACTTACCCTGTTGACCAATACAACCACCTTGGCCCCGTCCACGGTCTCAAGATGCCTTTTGGCCACATAAGCAGCCGCCCGGGTCTTCCCGGCGCCCGTGGGCAGCCATATGATGATATTCTTGCCCTCCAGGGCAGGCATGATCACCTCCCACTGGTAGGATCGCAGCTCCATTCTGGGAATGGCAGGGGACTCAGACCCTGGACCTCCTGGCCCCCTACTCAGCCCAAACCCCATCAGATCTGCTCCCGACCCGCTCCCAGCCAACCCAATCTGGTGCAGAGACCTCCCTTTGCCCGAGACTCCATCCTGCTTGAAGCAGGTGGAACAGGGAACCTACCAGGAACCGGATCTGGCCGAGGGGAGGCAGGATTCAGACAGACCTAAGCCCTGCCCAGCCTCACCTTACCACCCGCACCTCCAACAACCGCAGCCCTGCTTGGCTGAACCCGGATGCCTGCTGCCAAGCTCTGAGCGATAGTAAATGAAACTGAAACTGAGGGGCGGGGCCAGCCCAGCTGACTGGAGCTCGGCTTTACAATCTCTTCCCTGCCCCTCACAGGCCTCAGACTGAGGAAGAAATGCTGCTGCCAGGAAAGCACCATTTGCACCTGGGTCCTGCGGCCACC
>NW_005367911.1:1152000-1159881 GCF_000412655.1 Myotis brandtii | reverse complement strand
GGAATCAGCTGAAACCATGTCACCCAGGCAAAGGCAGCCCCGGGGAGATTTGGACCCTGCCGTCCAGGCACCCAGACCAGCAGGCACCCGGACCAGGAACAGCCGGGAGCAGGGAGAAGGGGAGGCTGCAGCCAGGCAGGCCCTGGGGCATGGGACTGGGCATGAGGCCTGCTGGGGAGGGGTCCTCAGCACAACCTGAGCTTAATGGGCTCCAGTTTGCGGGAGGTACTGGCAGGAACAGGTCAGCCTGCTAAGGCCTGCGATGCTACTGAAGAAACAATCACACAGAGAAAAAAAAAGAGCTTTATTGATCCCTCCAAGGGATTAATGCCAGGAAACAAATGGTCCCCATGTCCCCCACCCCTGGGGGACAGACAGAACACAACAGTGCAGGGCAAGGCATGGCCCCTCCAGTCCGGGTTGAACTTCCAAACCCTGGAGCCCCCTCATTCAAGCTAAAATTGTCAGTCCTGCCCTTGAGGAGACATGTGGCCCAGGCCAGGCCTCTAATAAGACACCACAGCTCTGTGGGGACCAGGTTTATGCTCTGGCCACCAGCCACTGCAGAGGCGCCAGGCCACACCCAGGAGACCGCTCCCAAAGTCAATCACAATGAAGGGGGGGCAGGGCTGAGGCTTGGGGTGCGCAAGGGCCCAGAAAGGACTGCAGGGTCAGGGGCTGGAGTGTCTCGAGCTGAGAGGGACCTGGGCACCAGGGCCTCCCGAGCGATCAGAGCAGAACCTGAGGTGGAGACATTCAAGGTTGAGGCTGTGGCCCAAGGCTGGGACTACTTGTCAATGAGCCCTCCCTCCTTGAGCTTAAAGTAGAAGAACTTCTCCAGGGCACTGGCGCAGCGGCAGTACTCGCTGTCTGGGGGGTTGTACTCGCGGCAGTTGGCGATGACCCGCTGCAGGTCAGCCACAAAGAGCTTTCGGGTCACGTAGTAGCGGCTGCGCAGCCGCTCCGTCATGGTCTTCAGGTCTGGGCAGCAGGACAGAGGGCAGGTCAAAGGGGCTGTGTGGCCGAGTGAAGGCAGGAGCAGGATTTGCGGGTGGAAGTGGAAGGAAGGGGTCGGGTAGAGCATCCTCACCAATGGGGAAGCGGATGACCTCATAGTAGTCAGGGGCCTCTGACTTCTTCACAGGCTCCATGAAGGGCCAGGCACTGGGGTGTGACTAGAGAGGAGAGTTGAGCTGGGACCAGGGTCACTGTGGCCCATGCCCAGCTCATGACAGCCGCCCACCCCACACTGGGTCATAAAGCCACAGCCACTGGCACAGGGACCCCCAGAAGGGAGCCTGGTCTCCCCACCTTGATCTGGGCCAGCAGGTTTTTGAGGGTTGTGTAGAGCTGGTCAGGGTCCTTCAGCTCCTTCCTGGGGCGATAGATGTCAAGTCTGAGGCTCCTGGTCCCTCTGCCTCCCCCAACACCCTGTCCCTCCACACAACACTCACCCCTTCTCCTTCCCCAGTGGTTTCCAGCCCGTCTCTCCTGCAAAGCGGGGGGTGCGGAGAACGTCTCTAAGAATGCCCGTCCGCACGCCAAGCAGCGCACCCCTCCCGCACCCAGAGCCCCGCTTACGAATGCCAGGGACACTCTCCACAGGAATCTGCCTCACACCTTCCTTGAAGCAGCTGAGCCCGGGGTAGACCTTTCGGATCTGGGCCTGTTTGCGCTCAATCAGCTTCTTGATGATCTGAGGAAGGAGGGGTCTGAGGGGCCAATTCCAGCGCCAGCCACTACCCTCCCAGGCCAGTCAGAGGCCCCGTCCTGAATCCAGGTGCCTCTCCTCCTAACTTTCCCAAGAGGCAGAGCAAGAACCAAGATCCTGGCCCTACCTCATGCATGGACATGTGGTACACATGCTCATCCCACACACGTGCTCACCCCCACGAGCACATTCCACAAAAAGCACACAACCTCCTTCTGCTTCTTGATGATGTGGGAGAGCTCCGTGTAGGGGATGCGGGGGTTCAGCTCACACTCCATCAGTGTCGCCCCCTCGTAGTCCTTGATGTAACCCAGGTAGCGGCTCTTGGGCACCTTGATATCCTTGGAGAAGCCCTAGGGAGTGGGAGACACAACCCCACCCATCGGCAACACTTTTCCAATTTAATGGCCCCTCTCCCAGGAGCACTAAGGGCAGCTGCATGCCATGTCCCCTCTCTCCAGCTCCCGAATCCCCTCCGATAGTGCCCAGCACAGTGCTCTGCACTTTGAAAGCTCAATCTGTCCCTGGAAAGATTCTAGGTCAGCCCCCTTCCAACTCACCCCCAAGAGCCTCCCAATTCTGCCGGTTACCCTACTGCCCTCCAAGTCCTATTCACAGGGGCGGCAGGAAGGAGATCCCTGCAGATATTAGATGGAACAGGGGCCTGAAGCGACTCCCACTCCATCCACACCAGGGGGCGAGACGGAATGACTCCTGCCCCAGGTGGCCGGCAAGTGTGGGGTGGGGTGAGGCGAGGGTCACCTGCTTTTTGAAGTAGCCGATGGCATACTCGTCAGCGTACGTGAGGAAGTAGAGGATGTTGTGTTTGATGTGATACTCCTTCAGGTGGTTCATCAGGTGAGTCCCATAGCCCTGCAGGGGAGGGAGCAGGGCTTACCAGGGGGAGGGGGCAGGCCTGGTGCTGGACAGACCTCAGAAGGGCCCAGGGCGGAGGAAGCAGATTGAAAGGAGGAGGGGATACCAGGGGATCCAAGGCAGGTAGTAGGAAAGGCAACCAGTAGAGGAAGGGAGGTTATAACGAGAAAACTGAAGGACACTGGATTTCTAGGCACTTGCTCTAAGTCAGGTGATCAAGTCTCAAGTCATGAGGTAGGTACTGCGGCCAACTTACAGAAGGAAAATTGAAACTCAGCTACATGAGAAAATTTGTACAAGGTCAGGCTGCCAGGCATGGCAGGGCTAGGAGCCAAACCCAGTCAGGAAGCTGCTATCCACAGGCTACTAGTTCCTGGTCCCCGGCCTCAGAATCGAGAAGGGGAATACCAAGGGCCCTGCTTGCCACAGCACATGAACCCTGCAGAGACACTGACTCCCACACGTGTCAGGACCACGGAGGCACCACACAGAGCTGGGGTCTGTAAAAAGGAGAACCAGGGGCCCTACTAGTGGGTCTGTTGTGATCATGAGAGGCTGGAAGCCAGGACTATCACCCAGCACAGGGCTACTACAAAAATTAACTCCCCGATGTATGTAAACATTCTTGTGATGACAACATTTCAGGTCCATTTAAAAATGTTACTGCCCTAATTGGTTTGGCTTAACTCCCCGATGTATGTAAACATTCTTGTGATGACATTTCAGGTCCATTTAAAAATATTACTGCCCTAATTGGTTTGGCTCAGTGACTAGAGCGTCGGCCTGTGGAATGAAGGGTCCCAGGTTCGATTCTAGTCAAGGGCACATGCCCGGGTTGCGGACTCTATCCCCAGTGGGGGGTGTGCACAAGACAGCTGATCAATGATTCTCTGTCATCACTGATGTTTCTATCTCTCTCTCCCTTCCTCTCTGAAATCAATAAAAATATATTAAAAATAGATATATAAATAAAAAATAAAACTGTTACTGATTCTGCCCTGGTCAGGTGGCTCAGTTGGAGCATCGTCCCATACACCAAAAGGTTGGGGGTTCAATTCCCGGTCAGGGCACATACCTAGGTTACAGGTTCGACCCCCTCTCTCAAATTAATAAAAACATATCCTTGGGTGGAGGATTAAAAAGAAAAGTGTGACTGATTCTCAGGATCCATTTGTCAACAGGTGTTTTCTTTCTTTCTTTTTTATCCTGAGGATTTTTTCCCATTGATTTTTTCAGAGAGTGGAAGGGAGAGGGGAGGGAGGGAGACAGGAGAGAGAAACATGGATGTGAAAGAGACACATTGATTGGTCGCCTCCCTCGCACACACCCTGAATAGGGGCAGGAACAAACCCGCAACCCAGATATGTGCCCCTGACCAGGAATCTAATGCGAGACCCTCTACTGCGTGGGCTGACACTCTAACCACAGAGCGGAGTGAGCTAGGGCAACAGGTTATTTTCTTACTCCACCGTTATCAGAGCACAAGCGCCACCTTGTGGGGAACTGAGGAACTGTTTGGCCACTAAAAGAAGTGTTGGGGGCGGCTGCACCACCACATCCTCTACTCTGATCTGGTCTGAACTCAGAAGGCAGGGGCAGGGGCTGGGGGCATGCACCCACCTTGACCTGCTCATTTGAGGTGACAGCACAGAAGACAATCTCCGTGAAGCCCTGGGTGGGAAACATGCGGAAGCAGATCCCACCGATGACGCGCCCGTCCTTGATCAGGGCCAGAGTCTTGTGCTTCCTGAGGGGAGAGGGGACAGGTCACGCTCCCTACCTGCCCCCCAATGCTCCTCAGGTCCCCACAGCCGTGGAGGGCTGAGCTGTATTCAGGGCTGGGAACCGAGGAGGAAGAACCAGAGGCTGGAGGAAGAGGCCTAGGGAGGGGTGTGGAGGCCAAGGACAGGCGCCCGGATGTGGTGCCCTGGGGTGGGGGCTCTCCTGGGGACGCACGGGTCGAAGACGAGGCGGGCGATATACTCCTTGGGCATGCGTGGCAGCTGATGGGAGAAGACATTCTGCAGCCCCACGAGCCAGAGCAACACCCGCCGGTTGGCCTTGGGTGTCAGCGAGTTGCCGATGACGTGGAATTCGATGATGCCGCGGCGCTCCTCCAGGCGGGCTGTCTCGTCCCGGGCTGCATTGGCTGACAGGAGGCTCGTCTGGGCACCAGAAAAGGGGCAGTGAGCAAGGACCTCAGGGCCACCAGGGCTGCTCTCCACCCCTGCTGGCCAGCAAGCCAGGCCGCCTACCTCGGGCCCCAGCATGGCAGCAGGGTCAGTGATGGTGAGCATGACCTCGTTGACCAGCTCCATGGGGATGTCGCCCATCACACGGAGCCGCTTGGCGTCCTCCAGGGTCAGGTTCTCTGGGAGCTTCCTCTTCTCACCTGCTGGGGAGGCCGGCAAGGTCTTCCAGGGGTAGGCAGAGAGGCTGGGGGAGGGCTGAGTGGGTGTCAGCGTCAAGTACCCACCTGGCATGGGCTCAGCACCTCCAGAATCCAGACTCAAGGAGCTATTGCTGCCCCCACCCATGGTGGGGCTGAAGATGGGGGCGCTGGGAACGACGGCTGCACTGACTGCAGCTGAGAGAGACAGGAGAGTCGGGGGGGGGGGGTTTCCAAAGGTGTTGGTGGGTCCTAAAAGGGGATCTGGACCCTCCAACCCCCAGTGGAGCCCTCCTGCATTTTTCCCTCCTGCTCTTCGAAGCCCCTCTTCCACAGCGGGGGGCGGGGTCACCTGAGCTCAGCCAGGAAGGCCAGGCAGAGATCTTGTAAAACCTGCTGTGGCACATACCTGGCCGGGGCACCAGCTGGGTCCCCTCCGAGGGTGGCATGGTGAAGCCTGACTCCCAGATCGGAGAGTTTGCCCCGTAGATCTCCTCCTCCAGCATGGACAGGAATCTGTGGGAGGGTACAGTCTGTCCCACAAGTCTAACCAAGGGAGCAGCCTGGGCCAGACACCAGGGGGGCTGGAGGTGGGTCAGAGAGACCGACCCTCTTCTCAGGAACTGGGAGCCTAGGAACAGAGACAACCTCTGCCTTCGGACCAGGAGGAGGTACAGTCCCCTGCCTCCTGGGAGACCCCAGCTGAAGGTAGGAGGACAGGACAAATCCAGGACAGAGACCAGAGGCCCAGTTTGCCATCGTGTACAGAAGAGGGAGGCAGGGTCTGAACGGATGCCACTCTGTACTGTGTGACCAGGCCGGGCACCAAATCACCCTGGGCCTCAGTATCAAAATGGGGGTCAGAACCCACCCCCTCCTGCCACCTTACTCCCACCTGGTGGCAGAAGGGACACTGGAGGTTCTGGATTAGTCAGTAAAGGCTTCCTGAACTGGAAAGCTATGAGCAGGGTTAAAATAGGCCCCGTGGGAAATAACTGGTATAAGACATATACCAACTGTAGACACCAGGGGTGCGGGCAGGGGTAGTGTTAGCACTCGGGCCATGTATCTGCCATCCCCTGACGAGTACAAAAGGCAAATGCTAACAAGTTGCGTCTGGGCCGTGGGCAAGTCGGCCAGATAGACGCCCAGATCCCAGAAGGCTTATGGAGGGAGAGGAGGGACCAATCCAGGAAGCCTTCCTGGAAAAAAGGGGACAACAGGGAGGATGTGAACTTGGGGCACAATCCTGATAGGCCAGAAGGAGCCTTACTTGGGGAAGTGGGTGAGGATGAGGGTCCTTTTCTCGGGCACCAGCTTGTCCTTCTCCACCCGAAACTTCTCTAGCAGCTGCCGCCGGGTGACGGTGAAGATGGAGCGAAGCAGGCTTCGCCCAAAGACGTGAGTGGTCTCGTAGCGGGGGAGGCTATCGCAGCTCTGGGGCACGTGGCAGTAACAGAGCCATCTGCGGAAAGTGGGGAGGTGATGAGAGCGGAAACCGCTGAGCCTACGAGCGTCTCCCCGTGCTGTTCCTGGCTGGGCCTACCTGGTGTAATTGACCTTGTAGGTAGCCACGTCCTCAGCCTGAGACCTCTGCCGAAATTGAGCAGGTGTCTCAAGCTTCCAGTAGTTAAGGCAGAGCAAGAACATCTTCGAGAGCTCGAACATTGTCTGCCGCTCCCGGGGAGCCAGATGACTGAACTTGTACTGCACAAAGTTTAGCACACCCTGAGAAGGGGTGGGAGGGGGGACAAAACCAGGAAGGAGGTGTGAGCAGCCAGCATGGGCTTCCTGTCCAAAACTAGGGGTTTGCTGAGGGCAGGGGCAAGGCTCTCCTCTCATTCCGAGGCTCTCTGTGAAGAGACACTATGCCCCCTCATGACCCCTATGCACACACTGAGGTTAGCACAAAACATCCTCCCTTCCTGGAACCTCTCCCCTGTTCCGTCTCCTCACTCCTCCAAGATGCCCCCAATTCTCTTGCCCCCTTCTTCATCCCACCTGCTCAATATTAGGCTTCTCAAATGGGGGGCTGCCCAAAGACCCCTCCACCACCGGCCGGGTCATCTGCAGGATGCATTTCCGAAGGAGCTGGAGGAAGAGGAAGAGGGAGGGGCAGAGGTCAGCAGAGATCAAGAGCTGCAGACCCACCGGCCTCCACACCTTTGCTCACTCACTTGCACGTGGAGAAAGCTCACCTTGAAGAGGTAGAAATAGACCTGCTTGGTGTCTGTGTCTTCCTCCTTGTGAACAGACATGAACAGATTCTCCACATCCACCACCATCCCCAGCAGCCGGTTAATCTCCTCCTCTGACACATTCTCCAGGTGGGACACATGGTCCGCTGCAAGAACAGGTGGTAGAGTTGGGGGAAATGGACAGAAGAGATCAACAGGACGTCCGGCCCATCTTCATCACCAGCCAAGATACACCCCGGTCCCTCTCTGACCGGAAACGAGACTGACTATTCCTGTGTCAGCCCCTGGGTGGCCCCTTGTATTTCTGTATTGGCAGATTTCCTTTCTCCTCCTTTGGGGCATACACCCTCCCCACCCAATCCCTCCTTAGAAGGCACCCTTGGTTTTTAAAAGATGAAGCTCTGTGGCACTTAAGCCACCCTGCCCAAGCAGGAGCCAGCACCTGCTTCTCCCCCGCCCAGCTCCAAGGGCACTGCCTGCCTTACCCAAGGGGTGCTCACAGCTGCGGCACAGCTCACTCAGGTTGGCAGCTGGCTGCTGCAGGTCCATGCGGGGTGCGGTGGGGGGCTTGGGGTTTTTCCAGCCATTACACTTGCAGGTCTCATTGGCCTGGAGGCAGAAGGATCCGTCAAAAAGCCTGTCTGTATCCCAGGGACGGACGAGGAGCCTCTCCCCAGCCAGAGCTTCGCTTCCATTGCCACCCAAGT
>NW_005367911.1:1109409-1151622 GCF_000412655.1 Myotis brandtii | reverse complement strand
AGCGGCGCGGCGCTCCCTGCCCTAGGGCCGCATGGGCAACGGGCGCGCAGTACGCAGGCGTCCCCGACCCAGAGCTTGATGGGAGTTGTAGTCTTCACCGCTGCTCCCTTCGCCTCCACCTTCCAGACTTTTCTATCCTGTCTCTTGGTCCCAGACAGCCAAGTGAGGCCCGAACCAGCACCCCAGATGGATTCCTCCTCACTGTTCCTCTCTCTTGAAGGCTTCCAGGGCGGTCAAGATCGCTGTCCTCTTGGGGTTCTGGTGGGGAGACTTGGGGGCTCTGCCCTCCTCCCAAGCCCCGCAGGTGAAGTGCAGGCCCGGGGACTGAGGTCGAGTTGGCTGCCCGCACATCTCCCTCCCACCCCTACCCTGTCCCTGTCCCACATGTCTCGCGAGACAGACGTCAGCTTGTCAACGGAGATTCAGCAGCAGCAGTTCTATTTCTTGACCTGTTGGGATCATTCGACTGTACCCTTTTGTGCACTTCTCTGTATGTCCGTTATACTTCCATAAAAAGGGTTTATTATAAAAGTGATGAGTACCAGAGGCACGGTCGCGGCCACGACAAGGCTGCCACGGTGGGGACGAAGTAGAGGCCGAGGAGGGCGGGAGTTTTCCCCTGTGTTTGGGAACGGCTCTCCTTCAACATCCTGGGAACCTTGAGGGCCGCATCTTAGTCGTTGTGGTCCCTGAGCCCAGCCCACACCTGCAGCACAGGAGGCCCGGGATGGATGGAGGAAGCCAGAACGATGTGTCCACCTCCCAATCTCCAGTGTGTCACAGGATTGTGCCTCGTCAAAGGCAGGACGTCCGTTCCGAAAATGGAAAATGGATTACCCTGTGTTCACACTCCAGTCTGGGAAGGGGGTGTCCCGATGGCTCGATGTCATCTCCACCCTGCGCTGATAATGGGTCCATTGGTAATGGCTCCGGCCTCCTTCATCAGATCCAGTTGGACCCTCTGACGGAGGTGGGGAGGGGCCCAAGAAAGGATCCAGGATAAAAGCAGCAGCGGGCGTGCCAGGGCGAATGACAACCTGACCGTGGAGGTAGGAAGTGCACGGCTGGCCCTGAACTCTGACTCTGCAGAAGGGAAGGGCGTCCGGCTGAACGGAGCAGAGCTGCTGAGCAGGAGCGGAGCTGGGTGGGGCGCAGGAGGACCCTCCGCTCTTGGATCCCGCCCCTGCGCGAGCGCCGAGCGCTAGACTCAGAGCCTCGTGCCCTCGGACAGCAGTTGCTCACTCGGATGCAGCGGGTCGGTAGCGGTCTCCCCCAGGGGAGCCAGGTGGCGTCCCGGTCTCCCAGCTCAGCCCGCACTGGGCAGAAGAACCAGGTGGCCACGCTGCCGGTGCAGCGGCTCGGGGACGATGTGTCAGCTGTGCGGAGCAATGTCCACGTGGCGAACGGTTTTAAGATGAAGATGGATGCCCACGGCTTCAACCCGGAGGAGCTCGTGGTGCAAGTGGACGGCCAGTGCCTGACGGTGACGGGCCAGCGGCAAAAGGAGAGCTACGGCTCAGATGGGAGCGGCTACCACATGGCGCAGAAGATGCGCCGCCAAATGCTACTACCACCGAACCTGGATCCCGCCGGCATGACCTGCTGCTTAACACCCTCGGGCCAGCTGTGTATCCGAGGCCAGTGCGGGGCGCTGCCTTCCGCTGAAGCCCAAACAGGACACTCCTCGAAACTCAAGAGTCACCGCTCTAAGGGTTCCAACTTAGCCTGACCCAATAAACAATCGCCATAGTGAGCAGCAGCCTTAGTGTCCGTGGTCTCTTCTTGGGGTTGGGGTCAGAGGTGGAGGTTTGATGAAGGTAGGGGAAGGCCAGAAAGGCCCCTCAAAGTGGTGGTGCTGGGAGAAGCTGAGAGATGGGGGGTGGGGGGTGGTCCGACTCAGCCCGGCTCTGTTTGGACCGATAGCTGGGGCTGAGAGCAGCAGCGTCAGCAGGGGGCAGCAGAGAGCCAGGAGGGCCCAAGCGTCCCCTAGTTCCAGAACCAGCAGGGGGCCTACTAGAGACCAGGGACCGGATGGCTTGGACCTGGTGTGAGGCTCTTGTCTCGGCCTTACAATCAGTCCAAAGTTCCAGGTCATTGGTGTTCCTCTTCAGGGAAGAGGGTAGAGGACCCAGTCCCTCAGTCCTGATACAGATTAACCCCAAACCCCAAAGAGCTTGTTTCTGGTGTTTCAGAGACCAACTATTTTTGTTTTCTTTTGTGTGTTTTTTGTGTGTGTATGTTGTTTTGATACTAAATATTTTCAAATCTGGACTGCACAATCACCCCAATATATTCTAGAGGTGATCAGGGAGAGGAAAATGCAGGACCCGCAACTTCAAACTTGATGAGATTCAGTTCCAGGTCACTCTTCACTCCCATGCCATTAGTACTGGTAACAGTAAGGGCCTCTTTTTCTTGGCTACCAAGACACCAGTACCCCCTCACTTGGAGTGAGGGGGCAGCTTTTGTTTAACAAGATTCAGTGGTCCATTTTATATTAACTTCAAGTAAGCTAGAGAGGATGTAGTCTGATAAATTCTGCCAGAGAAAGACAAGACAAGCAGGAGGTCAATCCATTGGCTGACTATATTGACAAGATACTGATTGGTTACATGTTGAAGAAAACATACAATACAAAATACAGAAAAAGTTGGTTCCATTCCCGCCCACTCCCCCCTTACCCACCCACCCCCAAATACTCATCATCGTGATTTGGTCAGAACAGGGCTCAGAGCCAGAGGTCAGGGTGACCAAGGATGAGGGGGATGGGGTGGGCTGTGGGCAATGGGTTCGTGGCTGTCACAATAATGCTGTGGTTTCTCTCCCAGCTGTGTGTCAGGGGTGAGGGGGGACGGCAGCCTGATGCTAGCCAGCCAGCTAAGGGAAGAGCTGTCTCTCCCCTCCCTAGCCCCTAGGGCCTGCCCCATGGCCCAGAACCAAGCACACGCCAAACAGTAAGGATATGGATGCTCTTGCTGAGCCCGATTAATCAGCAAGAGGAAAAAGGGTTACTGCTCCAACCCCTGCCTCCCCATATATAAGGGCGGGGGAAACAGGAGCATGTGGTTACGCAGGGAGAGTGGGAGAACAGCAGAAAGGGCAGGTAGTGGGAAGAGATCATATATATTAAAAAAGTGACTTAAGACTTAAAATTGAATTAGTATTTTTACAGAAAGGTGCAGGTGGAATAACTCACTCCGGCCTATGAACAAAATTATATGGAGAAATCATGGTGGACCCTCTCCCCCTGCCCCCTCCCCCCATGGTGGCCCGAGTAGTTAAGTGCGATTGGTTAGAGTGGATTCCAGTCAGGTTGTTCAGGCGGAGGAGGTGGGGGCGGTGGGCAGGCAAGGGGGGCTCAGTTGCTGCAGCACTGGCTCCGGCTGGCGGGGTTGTTCTCCTGGAGGTCCACACCTCGGTTCCGGCCCGGAGCACCAGCTGCATTCTGGGGCTCATTCTTGGGGAGCTTCTTAGCTGTTTGGGAGAGAAGGAAAAATGTGTTTGTGGGGGTCCTCTAACACTGTCTCCCAAGTCCACTTGAGCAGAATCCGGCATATTGAGGGTTTCACTTCTATGTGTCAGGTACATGCTGAGTGTTCCAGGAAACTGAGGCAAAGAGAGGTTAAGTGACTTGCTTAAGACCAGAGTTCTAAGTGGAAGAGCTAGAACTTGAATCAAGCAGGTTGACTTCAGAGCTAAATGGGCTAAAAAATCCTAAGTAGTGGGTAGTATAGTGATACCGGGTTTCAGGTGGGTGGTAAGCTTAACAGTAAGGAAGTGAAATGTTGAGACTTTAGTCCAAGTTTTAGAAACTTCTGGGATGAACTACCTATATCTGAGTTATATGAAAAAGAAAAAGATTTTATCAGAATATTGAAAATAGCAGAAGATCTGTCGGTGAAGGGACTCCACAGACATACTAGAGAACAGCAGCCCAGTGCTATAACTCAATGAGAGAAGGAGAGGAGAGGCACCTTACCTATTGCCATGAAAATTTCATTCACGTTCATTGCTGTCTTTGCTGATGTCTCCATGAACAGCAAACTGTTGTCGTCTGCATAGGCTTGTGCTTCCTGATTTGGATGGAGGTGAGAAAGTGGGCGGGAGGAAAATGTTGAGGATGTTGAGTTGGCAGGGGCTGGGGCCCAGAATAAAAAATCTTCCCTGGTTACAGTGCCTTGTACACAATAGAGACAATGCAGGGGTTTTCAGGCCTGTAGCCTTCCACTTGGGGTTCCTCTGAGACATGGGCACCATACACCCTGTTCCCCACTTCAGATACAGCACCTCTCAGCTCACAAACATAGGCCGATGTTTTACCAGGTGTCCCTCTGCCCATTCTACCTTCTCGCTCTTTAAAATCACTAGGCTAGGAAATACTTCTAGAAAGTTACCCTACAAATACAGTTGCACATTTGAACAAAAACAAAGAAGTATGGCCCAGCCGGCGTGGCTCAGTGGTTGAGCGTCCACCCATGAATCAGGAGGTCACGGTTCGATTCCCAGTCAGGGCACATGCCTGGGTTGCGGGCTCGATCCCCAGTGCAGGAGGCAGCCAATGATTCTCTCTCATCATTGATGTTTCCATCTCCCCCTTTCCCTTCCTCTCTGAAATCAATAAAAATACATTAAAAAAACCACAAAGCACAGAAGTATGTACATATTGACAGCATTGTTTCCAGTCTTTTGCTATTACAAACAACCTTAAGTTTGGGACTGGTAAAAAAATTAAATATACAGTATGTAAAACACATCCCCATCTATGTAAAAAGGGATTTACACACATTGTGCATATTTCTGGAAAGACCAGAAACTGAGGAACTTGGGGGAAGGGAGACTGAGTTTCTAGGTTAGAGACTTAAATTTAGTTCTATATACCTTCTTGTACTATTTAAATTTTACTATGTGCATGAATTACGTGAAAAAAGTATTTCTTTTACAGTAAATTTCACTTAAAAGTTTACAGAAAAATAAGCAGAAACTTTAGCTATCCATATGCACACATACCCTACTGCCAAGAAACAAGGAGAGGCAATTCCTTTCAGCCCAGGCTCGAGTCACAGAGGACAGCAGATAAAAGCGCCCCGGCTGCCTCCCAATGTCACCCTTCCTGAAACCCGAGTAGCCTGGGGAAAGCCATGCAGCTGGCTTACTCCTCCCCCGTGTCCTGTCCATCCCCCACACCTGGAATTCCACGGCTCTCTTGTTGGCCAGGTCTGCCTTGTTACCCGCCAGGGCGATGACGATGTTGGGACTGGCCTGCCTCTGTAACTCCTTCACCCAGTTCTTGGCCCGTGCAAACGTATCCTGGGGAAACAGGGCCGGAATGTCAAAGGGACAGAGGAGGCGTTCTGCCCAGGCCACGCACTAGAGAAGCTCCGGATGGCAGAGCCAGGTGTCTACAAGGTCACCAGCCTGAAGACTCTGGCGAGACACCCCAAACCACCGAGGAAATCTGCCCAGACCCCGTCCAGAAACAAGGATCGAGAAGTAAGGGAAAAATCTTTACTGTGTTGGTGATGTCATAGACCACGATGGCAGCCTGGGCCCCCCGATAGTACATGGGGGCAAGGCTGTGATACCGCTCCTGTCCAGCTGTGTCCCAGATCTCAAACTTGACTGTTGTGTCGTCCAAGCAGACAGTCTGTGTGAGGAAGGCCGCTGTAAGAGGGAAGGTGGTGTTACCAGGCAAGGAGGAGCTGGGAAGCCATCCCCACATATCTCACTGTTGCATCCGGGGTTCTGGCACTCAGAAGCCTTCTGCTGAGCTGGGCACAGAAAAGCAGCCTGCGAGGACAGGCGGAGTTTGTCTTTTCGTACATGTGCCGAGGGGGCTGCAGAATGTACAGGCTTTAGAGACCACACTGGGCAAGGGCAGGAGAAGGAAAGCCTGCTTGCACCTCGCCATTTCAGGAGCGCTCTCTGAAGAGGAATACAGGGGGCAGGAGACGAGAAGCCCAGGGGAAACCGGACTCTAAGCTCAGCAGGGTGGGCCAGGCCCACCCGCCTCCTTCCTCCTCCTCCCTCCCCTCAGAGAGAACAGTCCAGCTGGAAACCTCCCGAGTCCCTGTTTGCTCCAGCCCAGGGGTGTCACTGGCCTTCTGTTTCCTGAGGACACTTACACACTTAGCTGTGCTGGGGACGCCTGAAAGTACACGCTGTTCCCCTGCCCGGAGGAGGCTGGGTGGCCAGCTTCCTAACCGCCCTGCCACCCAGGTGCACTGGGCTAGCCACAACCCCCAGCTCTGACCCTGACCCACTCTTGATTGACCACCGTGTGGCTTGACCTTCAGGTAACACCTGACCCTATCTTTGTCCTGAGGAGGCAGGGGAACATGCAGCATTTGTGTATATGCTTCAAGGGGAAGTCCCAGAGCTGGGACAGGCAGGTGGGAGTCCCCTTGGCCCCGGGACCCAACAGAGGATCCCAGAGGACTCTGTTTTCTTAAAGCCTGCTCTCCTGTCTGCCTCCCCGCCCCCGACTCTCTGAAGACACGGGGCATCACCCCACTTCCCCTCTCCGGCTCCTGACTCGAGTGCTGAGGAGGCAGCAGAAGACTGCTGACACGGCCCATTTTGTTTCCAGCTGCCTAGAAACCTCCTACCAACCAAGAGGGTAGAGAAAAGATGACTCAAGCCCAAGGTCGGCCCTGGCCTCTCAAGGTTTGTACTGGCTACAAGGCAAGAGGCTGAGTTCAGACCTTTACAACCTAAGTGCTGACCACTGGGAAATCAAAGAGGCTCTTCACTCAAGAAAGAGTAAAGGTCAGCTTCAGAAATGCCAGCCACTCACCAGGCCATTTCCCCATTTTGGAAAGTGGGAGAGGCCAGGGCAGATGCACGGCCTGGCAAAGTAAGAAGAACCCACAAGAATCCAGACTCAGCCTCTCCCTTCCCAGAGGCTGGGTCTGTGGAAGGGTCTTCGCCAAAGCCACACAAATAATAAAGAGGCAGAACCAGGAGAGGAAGTCAGTTTTGACTCCCAGCTAATTCTCACTAGAAGCTTCTTGGGACTTTGGCATGGAGACCAGCTGTTGGAATTTGTTTCGGGACCCAGATGAGGAAAGGTGCTGCCCCCTCCACCAGGTGTGTTTAGTCTCTCTGGGCAGGCAGCTTCCTTCTCCTCAAGGCCAAGGCGTCTCTTTGGCCCTCCTGCGGCCACCCCTGCTCCCTTGCGTCCACTCACCTCCAATTGTGCTCTCCTGGTACTCGTGGAATTGTCCCTTGACAAAGCGGAGGACAAGGCTGGATTTGCCTACTGCAGACTCCCCCAGCAGGACCAGCTTAAATTGACAGATCTTGTTCCCAGCAGCTGGTCCATTGGGTCGTGCTGCACCTCCCCGACCCGCCATGGCCCGTCCTGCTGTAGCGGTACCAGTGAGCGTGAGGGCAGGGGCCGGTGCTAAGCAAAGAGGCACTTAGTGGGAAGGGGGGCCTCCAACTGCAAGGGAGAAACCAGAAATACTAGGTTAGTCCAGAGACTACTGTGCAGTGAGCCCTTCTTAAATCACAGGTCTCTCCCTCTGCCCTCCCTGCTGACCTGGCTTCCGCCCCCAGAAGTTGCTGTAGCGGTACCAGTGAGCGTGAGGGCAGGGGCCGGTGCTAAGCAAAGAGGCACTTAGTGGGAAGGGGGGCCTCCAACTGCAAGGGAGAAACCAGAAATACTAGGTTAGTCCAGAGACTACTGTGCAGTGAGCCCTTCTTAAATCACAGGTCTCTCCCTCTGTCCTCCCTGCTGACCTGGCTTCCGCCCCCAGAAGTTAGGAGAAGAGCCCTGACCAGGCTGTACCACACATGTATTTGCTCTACAACCATCTGAGTGGTAAAGAGAAAAGTGGTCTCATGCTTCTTTAGGCTCATGCTTCTGAGCAAACACACTGACTTCCCTATCCCAAATGTGTCCATTCACATACAGATAGACACACACAGGAGAAGAATGGGCACGTGTCAGCCTGGTGACAGTGGAATCGACACACTCTTTGGTACCAAAAAAAACCACCCAGGAAGACATTAGGATCTAGGTCAGTGATGGCGAACCTATGACACGCGTGTCAGGTGACACGCGAACTCATTTTTTTGGTTGATTTTTCTTTGTTAAATGGCATTTAAATATATAAAATAAATATCAAAAATATAAGTCTTTGTTTTACTATGGTTGCAAATATCAAAAAATTTCTATATGTGACACGGCACCAGAGTTAAGTTAGGGTTTTTCAAAATGCTGACAAGTGGAGCTCAAAAGGTTCGCCATCACTGATCTAGGTCAACAAACAATGAACTTGTAGTCTGGTAGCTAAAATCACAGCCCACCTCTGTGCAAAGCCAGAGGGAAGCCAAGCAGGGCACGGGGAGTCCCGGGAGAAAGTTCCTCAACCTTGTGGGCCCTCAGGGACCAGGGCCTGGCCGAGTGCAAGTTATTAAAATAGTCATTCTGTCCTGCCATCTTCAGAAGGACTGACCAACTTTCTCGGTCTAAGGCTGGACTGTGCACTGGAATCCAAGTCTCATCCTGAGCCTCTTCCCACAGTTCTCTCACTTTTATGGGCCAGAGTTTCACACACATTAAAAAACCAAACACACACCAAAGCCAGAGCTCTGCTGGCGGTCAGAACGGCTGCCAAACTTCTCTTTTAAATAGAGACCTCAGTTCCATTCTCTACCGGCAGAGAAAAAGGGTGACGCAGAGGAAGAACAAGGGGGAGTTGTGGGAGGGCGGAGACAAACACGGGACACCAAGACCTGCACCCCCAGCAGCTGGTGTTCCAGCAAGGACATCTTAGTCACTCGGTCTGTGATAGCTTTGGAGGTGTAAGCTTTCTTTTTTTAAGTTTTGGAACGGCAAAGGATGAGGAGCCTATCTTCAGAAGCCTCTAGAAGAGGTACATTAAAAGCTATCAGAACATACACAGTGCTTTACAAAGAAGTGCTGTGAGTAGATATCATGTCCTGAACACTGCACACAGAATCTGAACTCAAGTTGCAAAGGAAAGATTTGGATGAATGGAGTGTATGCAGGAGGGGTCTCTGGAACAGGATCCCACGGAAGCCCTGCCCTGCCCCCTGAGCAAGGGGAGTACATTCCCGTGCAGTCAGGGTAGGACGGGGTGTACACGAGCAGGGGGGTGTTTGTAGGAAGCAGTGGTCTGCACGGTGTGAGAAGCTGACAGCAAAGGGCTTGCTTTGTGCAACCTCAAATCGTTTTTCACGTCCAAGTTCTCCCAGCAACGTGTTTAAAAAGTTAGCGTCAGGAAGAATGATTCACTAACCAGGAACAAGGGCTTCCCTTCTGGGCAGCACCAAAGGAAAAGAGGCCTGAAATGCGGCCACCTCTTTCCCAAGAGGACAAGGAAGGGAGAACGAAGGGTGGAGGGAGGGAATCTCAATTAGGGACAAGAAGTGCCAGTTTTGAGATATTTTATAGTTTAAGGTGCCTTCTCTTCTCGCTCCCATCAATGGTTTTGCAAGACTCTCTGGCCCTTGAGACAGAGTTGTGCTTCTGGCTTCTCTGAGATGCCTTCCTCACGATGCCTATGTACATACTGGGAATTCAAAGAGTGCTTACCAAATGAAATAGTTCTCAGAGACAGCTAACATTTACTGAGCACTTGCACAACCATTGTCTACTTCAGATGAACAGGTGTTAAATGCCCTGCTCAAGGCACCCAGCATACATGACAGAGCCTCGTCCACAAACCTAGTTTGCCTGCACGCTCATTTGCCTCCCTGCCATTCTCCCTGCTAGGAAGACAGATGGAGACAATGCCCACCATTCTCCCTGCTGGGAAGAAAGGTGGAGACAATGCCCCCCTCGTGTTGGGTTTTGGGGGGGCTGGGTGAATGAGACACGCTTCTGGTGGCAGCAGCTTTGCTGGCCCTGCAGGGTCTGGCTCCAGCAATCACGGTGATCCTCCCTCCCCTGAGTACTCCCAACAGAGGGAGGAGCCACTCAGGGCCACAGCAACAGAGGGAAACCACGATGGAATTACAAGTTGGTTATTACCATGAATTCACGTGACAGAATCTTGGCCAACCAGCAGTGTGGCTGGGGCACTAGAGAAGGAGGTATGAACGAGTGGGGGAGGGAACCAGATAATGAAGTCTCTGATTCCAAAAATCAACAAAACAAAACCCCACAGCAGTTGGGACCCTGGCTACCAGCACCTACAAGAAAAATAGAGATAATATCTAAGTTTTGTCCCTGTCCAACCAGTGGGTTTCCAAATCTGCCCACACAGAATCTGATTTTTTTTAAAATGCTTGCAGTATTTTTTAAAATTTTTTTTATTGATTTCAGAGAGGAAGGGAGAGGGAAAGAGAGATAGAAACATCAATGATGAGAGAAAATCATTGATTGGCTGCCTCCTGCACGCCCCACACTAGGGACCAAGCCCACAACTCTGGCATGCGCCCTTGACCAGAACTGAACCTGGGACCCTTCCGTCTGTAGGCTGATGCTCTATCCACTGAGCCAAACCAGCGAGGGCAGAATCTGATTTTTTAACAAGTCAGAAGGACAGGCAAGTAACGCTTATGCAATGGTTCTCAACTCTGTCTGCACATCAAAATCACATGTGCAGCCAGCCCCTGGAGGTTCCGGTGAAGGTTTGGAGGCTTGCCCGGTATCTGTATGTTTTAAAGTGCTACAGGTGCTCCGCCTGGCACGAACTGGCTGGTGATATGTTCTGCCTGGATGCTGGTCCTGCCGTCCAGGCCACAGACACCTCAGTAGGCACACCCAGCACTTTTTATGGCCTGCTGCCTCGTGGTTTTCCTGGCCCCACTTGGTGATCACATGAACAGAGTCGGAGAACCTTGCCAGACGAGAAAGCATGGAGGCGGCTGATTTTGCCATGAAGGACACATCCAGACAGGGGGCGTCTAAGACAGGAGAGGGCCACACCCAGAGCCCCGGGAAGCTGTATGCCCTCCCCTCCAGAGCAGGTGAATTCCTGCATGGATCTGGACTGCCGCCTAGGGGAGGGAATCTCACTGTGGGAATCCTTCCTCCTGAACCAGTGGCAAGAATCATCCACGGGTGCCATCAGCTGATGGAATTATAACCAAAAATGGCACAGTAAATGTCTTCCTTCAGACAAAAGTCAGATTCTCTTTAAGAGATCAAGTTGTGGCTAAAGTTTCTTATAAGATACAGAATGGGCCAAAGATATTTTAAAAAAACAAAACAGTTTATTCAACACCAAGAAAAATACATGAGTAGGATAAATTTCCTCCTGAATATTTTCTTTCTTTTTTTGTTAATCTTCACATGAAGATATTTTCCCATTGATTTTTTTTTTTTTTAAGTGGAAGGGAAGGGGAGAGAAACATCTATGTGAGGGAGAAACATAGATTGGTTGCCTCCCGCACACAGTTGAGCCTGCAACCCAGGTTCATGCCCTTGACTGGAATCGAACCCGGGACCCTTCAGTCCATGGGCCATGCTCTATCCACTGAGACAAACTGGCTAGGGCACTCATGGATATTTTCATGAAGCTGCTGAAATGGGTACAGCTTTGGACCCATGACAAAGATGCTCTTTGCCGTGCCCTGCTTTCCCCACCCTCCCAACCAGAACCATGGTTTGTTTAGAGGCCACAGATAACGAACACTATCCCAACCTCACTTCTTCACAGGGAATGAGGATGAATGCAAGCACTAAGGGGTCTGCTACACCTTTTAACACGATGCATATGAAAGGGCAGAAGGGACCCAATTTTCTAAACACTCTGGCCCTGTGAACAGTCATAATGGGCAGATGCCCAGCCAGTTCTGGGGCCACGGGTGGGAGAGAAAGAGAAAGGAAAAGCAGGACACTACTCTTCCTTGCTTTGGGTTCCTCTGCTCTGGATACTACAGGTTAGTGGGTCTCAAACTTTTTTCATCAGAATCGCCCTGGGCATTAAGAAAGTAACCCTGGCCCTGACCGGTTTGGCTCAGTGATAGAGCGTCAGCCTGCGGACTGAGGGGTCCCGGGCTCGATTCCGGTCAAGGGCCTGTACCTTGGTTGCGGGCACATCCCCAGTGGGAGGTGTGCAGGAGGCAGCTGATCGATGTTTCTTTCTCATCGATGTTTCAAACTCTCTATCCCTCTCCCTTCCTCTCTGTAAAAAATCAATAAAATATTTTTTTTTTTTAAAAAAGAAAGTAACCCTGACCATCGGAATCAGAATCTCTAGAGGTGGAGTCTCTTCTCTAGCCCATGAAGTCACCCACTTCATACTTTGTGTCCTTCCTGGTGAAAGGGTGAGCAATTCCCGCTGAGGGGTGTCTCTCACGCTTCCTGTTTGCTTCAGCGACTTCCTCTAGCTGACAGTCCCAGCACAGCTTGGATGGTGAGCTGATTAGGAAAACCAATCAGACGCTGTTGACCAGAGGCTGGGTTGGAGCCTCACTCACTCAAGGTTAGCTGGAAAGGGGCGTAGGGGCGGGCAATGAGAGCCAAGTGACCTTGCCCAGCCTGCCCTGGAGGCGGCTCTGGCCAGTGACTCTTCAGCTGCACTTTACTCTGGAAAAACGCATTCCTGAATACTTAACAACACAAGCACTGGGCTAGAGAAGATGATAAGCAGAAGCAACTTGTTAGCTAAAGAGAAGGAAACACGGGACACAGGAGGAGAGGTGCTTCGCTTCAAAGGCGGAGGTGGAAGACATGTAAAAGCTCAGGTCAGCTGGGGGATGATTTACCCACAGCTCTTCCTCAAAGGAGAGAATCACCACACCGCCACAGGACCAGAGGGCAGACCCACAGCAGGACTACCCAGGCCTCTAGCTGGCTGCAGACCCCGAGGAAAGAAGAATCTGAAGCAACACAACCCCTGAGCCACATGAAGTATCCACTCGCTATTCCTCAGCACAACTAGCAGGTTAGGACTTGGGAGACTGAACCGGGTTTGGTTAAAGCCTGGCTCTACCGTTTATTAGCCAAGTGACCTTGGCCAAATCAGACGAGCAACTGCTGTCAGCTTTAGTCTCTTCTCTATAAAATGGTATCACCAATCACACAGGGTTGTTGGGAAGGTTAAATGAAACAGCGCATAGCATTACACAGCATAGTACTGGGCTGAAGGTAAGGTTCCAACGAGGGGCAGGTTTATTACACTAGGAAGCTAACTAGTTTTGATTCACTAAAAAAGGTCCTTGAAGACCTAATCTTCCTCTTCCCACGACAGAGGAGGAGATAAGGTGAGGCCAGGTGAGCTGCTTAGGGTCACAGCCAGATGGTGGCAGAGCCCAAGCTCAGGACTCTTAACTACCCATCAGACATAGAAAACCCAAGAATATTACTAATACCATTCCACCCACTAAGAGGAATGGGGGCTGCCACCTTCTATGTACGCTTTAATAAAATGTGTCCTTTAAATATGAAAAAAATGAGGGTTTTTCCATAGGACCTATGTCCCCCCTGGAAAGTATAACAGAGGAAGCTTGGCCCTGGAAGTCAGGTTGAGATTTAAGAGGCACTCTGATGGGGTGTATCAAGCCAGGGCTGGGGCTCCTCATCCTTCCAGGAAGTAGGGGGCTTAGGGAAAATGGCAGCAGGAGAGGAAGGGGTGCTGTCCTTACACAGCCACAGCAAGACGACTCTCTTTCCAGGGGGAAGGGAAGTAAATCATTCCAGAGGGGACTCTGAGTGAGCTGGGTGCCATACCACAGGGAAGGCCCTTGAATCTTCTCCCAGCCTCCCAGTTCTCTTAACTGGGATCGGTTTCCTCTCACTCCCCTCCCAATGATAAGACTCTTCTGAGACTGAGTGCATGAACTTGCACTAATAACACATCAAAGCCCCCGGTGG
The DNA here is from genome assembly GCF_000412655.1 of Myotis brandtii. NCBI lineage: Eukaryota > Metazoa > Chordata > Mammalia > Chiroptera > Vespertilionidae > Myotis > Myotis brandtii. Next base: position 1,137,830 of record NW_005367911.1, on the reverse strand, counting down.
AGTCCACAGAGCTCTAGCTGAGGCACCAATGCCTGCAAAAGGGACCAGCATGCAGGAACACCAGGAAGCTTAAATCCTGCATACCCATGACCAAGTGGTCCTTCACCACAATGTCCAGGCTGAACCTAGAGCTCTGCCAGGAGTCAGCCAGGACAGAGCACAGCTGCTTCTGCAGCCCTTTCCTTGGTGCGGGAAGGCCCGATGGGCCACTCAGGACTGATGCTAAGCTGGGTTAGGTGAAGGCGTCTTGAGGTACTGATCCCCAGCTTCCGGATGCCCTGCCCCAGCAAGAACACCAGGAAATCGTTCCCTGAGCTCCAAGCTGCTTTCTCAGCTCTCGACAACAGATGGGTTCCCCGGGGAGGCTGAGAGAAGCAGAGTCAGCACTAACTTCAAGCCAAGGATGGAAACCTCCAACCCCTGTTCCCTCTCCTCCTGCACCCACAGGGAGGAAGACTGCTGGGAGGGACATCTCCACGTGGTTGCTGACACAGCTTGGTCAGTGTGCTCTACCCGTACTGTCCACAGAAGGTCCCCAGGATTCATGGGCTGCTCTAGGACTCTCTCACTGGTCCTGGTGGACAACAGAGGAGCCAGGCATCTGGGTAACAGATTAGGGAGGAAGGCCAGTCAGACAGGGGACAGCCTGCAGTTGTCCCAGCAAGGCTTGTCCTGCCTACTGAGTGTAAGAGGCACCAGGGCCCTAGGCCCTAATAATGATATTCCCAAGAGATTATTCTCCCTAAGAGGTCCTGGTCTCTGACTCGGCACAGCTCAGTCAGCAAGGCTGTGGCAAATTTTCTGGTTCCAACTAGGGCAGCTCTATGACACCTCAAGCAAAAGCTCAATTTGAAATGTGGCATTTTCTGCAGCACAAATCAACACACACGTCCAGCTACAGGGCATGGAGAGGATGGAACTGAGGCTGTGCGATGTCTCACACCCGCCCCCGCCCCCCGACTCTTCACCTGCCAGTGCCAAGTGAAATGCTAAGAAGAGAGCCAGCAAAGGCACAGGTTCTTCCCTGGCCCCAACCTATACCTGCCATGGTCCCAGGATGGAGCACAAGCTATGTGAAAGCCAGTCAGATAGACGTAGGATCCCTGCTGATTCACAAGCCTCACAACCATCCTGTATTTGTTTTACTCATGAAGTTACTATTTAATCAGGACAGTTCTAACTGGACTCTCATCAATGCAGGGTCCACCTTCCCCTGTCTCGGGAGGAACTCGTAGGGGCCAGGAGTACCAGCCGGGACAGCTATTACTTCTGCTGCTGCCCCAGGCTCTGAAAGACTCCAAGAACCTCTGCTGAGGATCAGTGTCATCAGCAGCACCTGCTCATCCAGCCACTCATACCAACAACTGCAACAGACGCCTCTCATAAACCTTTCCTGTCTTTACAAAAAACAAAAATTACAAGAAAACCAATTTACTTCACTGCCCTCTTTGTTTTGCCCTCAGCTCCTACACAGACAGCAGAAGACAGAGGTTGTGTTTGAGAGGAGAGCAGAGAAGAGAAGTGGGTATTAGGTACCAGCAAACCAAATTCCTCTTGCTCAGCTACCACACACACTGTGGTCAGAGGCTGCCCAAACGACAAATGAGGCCAAAGTTCCCAGTGTGAAATCTGAGGGACAATGGCTGCTCTCAGGAGCCAGGGCGTCAAAGAACAATATTTTAGGCCAACTTTTTCTTTCTTAACTTTTGCTGAACAAAATGTAGAATGGTGCCAGGTGAAGAAATCAGGCAATGAATGGGTCTGAACAAGTTTCAATGAATGAATCACATTCTACTTCCATGGCCCCAAATTTTCAAAAGACTATCCTGAGTGGAGGGGCTGGAGAACTTGGGAGGTTTGGGAGTAAGAAGGTGAGAGAAATTAAGGACATTGTTGCAGATGAAAAGGGTCACAAAACAAAATTCTTGAAGGCTGGACTATGTGGGTTTCTTTTGTTTTAACAGCACACATAACATCAAGCCTGACACACAGTAGGTGCTCATAAATGTGATGAAACGTCCTGGCCGGTGTGACTCAGTTGGTTGGAGCATCATCCTGAACACCAGAAGTTGGTAGGTTTGATTCCTAGTTAGGGCACATGCCCAGGTTTTGGTTTCCCTGGTTCGAGTGGAATATCATAGGCTGCCTCAAGCACGCCCCCTATTTGGGATCAAGCCTGCAACCCGGCATGTGCCCTGACGGGAAATCATGAGAATAAAACCTGCTACCCTCTGGTGTACCAGACGATGCTCCAAACGGAGCCATACAGGCCTGGGTCATCGATATTTCTTTCTCTCTCTCTCTACCTTCCTCTCTCTAAAATCAATTAAAAAAATAATACCCCTCCTTTAAAATAAATAAATAAATTAATTAATTAATTAAAAAAAAGTGATGAAGTGAGCCTGAAATATAGGCCTGGTTAGGTTTGGCAAGTAAATGGGGCAGTTGAAAGCTTAAATATATACCCATCTGCCAGATGGTTCAGATCCCCAAAGAGAACCACCGCCCAGCAGAGGAGCTACAGCCCAGCAAAGGAGATACCTCACTATCCCAGATAGGTTCCTTCTGCACACGGGTGAAGAGCACAAGTGCTGGAGTCAGACAAACTGCAAGTCCTGGAGCCACCTTGTGACCCTGTGTTGTGTCGCTGAATCCATTTCCTCACACGCGCAATGGAGAGAATAGTATCCATCTCCCAGGGCTGTTGGGAGGAGGATGCACGGAAGACTCTTAGCAAAGGGCCTGGCTCAGAGCAAGCATTCAGTGAATGTTCAAAGGGCAGGGACGCCCCTGCCCCTCCAAGTCCCTATGAAAGAAGTGGATCCTTCAATCGAAACCTTCAGGTACTATTCACGAATTCCTTTTGTTTCCAGTTTCCCTGGACTCCATTCTTCAGTGTCCCTCATTTGGAGAGAATTCTGAATTGGACAACTGCTATGGTCTGAATGTTTGTGTCCACCTAAAATCCACGTTGAAATCCTAATCCCCAAGTGATGGTATTGAGAGGTGGTGCCTTTGGGAGATAAGGCCATGAGGGTAGAGACTCTCATGATTGGGATTAGTGCCCTTTTAAAGGAGGCTCCAGAGAGCTTCCTTGACCCTTGCATCATGTGAGGACACAGTGAGAAGTCGGCAGTCTGCAACCAGAAGAGGGCCTTCATCAGAACCTGACCATGCTGGCACCCTGATCTTGGACTTCCAGTTGCCAGAACTGGGAGAAATAAATTTCCTTGTTTATAAGCCACCTAGTCTGTAGGATTTTGGTATAGCAGCCCTAACAGTCTAAAACACCTTTCACCAGTGTCCTAGAAAAAAGACCAGATCACACCTAACATCCTGTGTCCTGTCAACAACCCTAACCTTGTATTCTCTGAAGACGGGCTTCCGAAGCCACAAAAATGGAGGGAGAGACGACACCATCCAAAAAAAATCAGCGTTGAGTTGAAACCCCAACCATGCAAACTATAGCCCCTTAAAACAAGTGCCCCACAAAACAAAGCATCTTAAAGCCCAAGTGCCCTCCCTTTCATCTCAAAGCCTCATTCAGGAAAGGGAAGAAGTAGTTCAGTTGTGGAGATAGGGAGGGGACAGGACTAGGACAGCTGACAAAGAAACCAGGGTTCCTTTTAAAAACCAGCTGAAAATACTAGAGGTTTGGAAATTGGTGTCATTAATCACCAGTCTTCTGAGTAACTCAAAGAGCGATTTGATGACTAGGAAAGAAGCCAGGGTTAGAGAGGCCACCCACGCCCTCCCCTGTGCCTGGGTGCTCCTGACAGAGCCCTCTGAAGGGGACAGACATGGAGCTATGAATAGAAGGCAAGAGATATGTAAACCAACTCCAGTCAAGATTCCAAGTTAGTGTTTCCAGTAGGACTCAAGTTGCACACCTTCAGAGGGATGACAGTACAATAGAAGGATTTAAGCTAGTCAATGATTCAGGATTACAGCTCACCGTGACAGCCTGCCTCGAGCCTGCCTAGAGCCATACGCCCTGCACAAACCCTCCCAAAGGGATGGTCCATTTTTGAATGGCAGGGAAAGAATGCCAGCCCAGACTTACATGGACTCTCTTATGAGACCCAGAGTCCTGGAAGGTTTGGCTGGAGAACTTAGTGCCTGAAATAGAGAACGATTATTACCTCATCATCCCAACTGGATAGTAGACTCCAGAGTAAACACCAAATCTGGCCATTTCTGGATCAAAGCGTTAGGCAGGGGTATGAGAAGTATGAATGGGTGAGCAGAGAAGCAATAGACTGCTGTTGGGATCAACTCCCAGGATTCTCACACAGTGGATTTCTTTTTTATTTTAATCCTCAACAGAGGATATGTTTTTTTATTGACTTTAGAGAGAGAGGAATTGGAGTAAAGTCTGGGCTCAGAAATATGTTAATATCAGAATTGTTTTTGTGTAGTCATTGCTGATTGCTACTTCTGTAAATTTCTGATGGTAAAGTCTCTTACATTTGCAAAAAAGGAGGGAGAGAGAGAGAGAGAGAGAGAGAGAGGGAAATAGTGCTGTAAGAGAGAAATATTGATCAGTTGCCTCCTATACGCACTCCAACCAGGAATGGAACCCGCAACCTTTTGGTGTACGGGAGAATGCTCCAACCGAGCCACCCGACCAGGGCGCACATAGTGGACTTCCCAGGTGCAGCTCCCCACCTTACCCAGCACTGGAGGCTTCAGGGACTGTGACTAACCATCAAGAGGAGAAACAACTTGAATCCACCCACATAACTCCATGTTAACATATCTAGAGGAAATGTTTGCTTAAAAGGCAGTGGCCTCAGAGAGACAGCTAATTCTAAGACTGGGGCAGGAAATATACAAGGTGAGCCTGGAGCATCATCTCATAGTGCTGAAAAGTAAGGAAGTGCTCAAAAAATGAAAACCAAAAGCCGTCACTATGAAAGGGGTTAGTCAAAGAGACCTGAAAGACTTCCCAATGATCAAAGCTGGGACAACTTGAGCAATAAAATAAAGTAGTATTGGATTATAAACCCAAGTGTATAATAAATATCCATGAGTCCATACTGATGTAAATAACTGGATAAACAAACGGGGAGAACAGACAAACCTCTTGTGTACAAGAATTCCAAATAATCCATGTAAATACTCTGCCCTTAAGGAGAGGAGCATAACTCACCACTCGTCAACTGTGGGCTACACAGAGTGACTTCCATCCAAAGAGGACAGTAAGAAAGGGGGAGGAGAGACAGCAACTTTGCAGTGAGACAACTTGCCAAGCACCACTTCAGCCAGGTGACTAAGGCTGACATTCAGTGATAAAGCATGTTGATTGTATTTAGCCTTGACAGGACGTGATTAGAATGGCACTTTACCTGTGGTCTTCCTCCCAAAAAACTCATAGTCATAACCCAATGTAATCGTGAGAAAACTATCAGATACCTGACTAGTACTCCTCAAAACTGTCGAGGTCATAAAAAACAAGGAAAATCACCCTGGCCGGTGTGGCTCAGTTGGCTGGACCTCCCGTGCACCAAAAGGCTGCTGGTTCAATTCCAGGTCAGGGTACAGGCCCAGGTTGTGGGCTCGATCCTTGGTGCAGGGCATGCAAGAGGCAGCTCATTGATGAAGTTGCGCTCTCACATTGATGTTTCTCTCTCTCTCCCCCTCTCACTTCCTCTGTCTCTAAAAATCAATACAAATATTAAAACAAAAACAATAAGTCTAAGAAACTGTCACAGCCAAGAGGAAACTAAGGAGATATGACAGTTAAATGTCATGAATCCTGGACAGAAAAAGGACATCAGATAAAAACTAAGGAAATCTGAATAAAGTATGGACTTTAACTAATAATGTATCAACATTGGTTCATCAGTTGTGACAAATGTACAATACTAATGTAAGATGTTAATAATAGTGGAAATTGGACATAGGAGTTTATGAGAAGACTGCATTACCTTCATAATTTTTCTGAAAGTATTCTGAAATTAAACTATTATTCATTAAAAAAAAAAAAAAAAAAGGCAGCCCTGGCCAGGTGGCTCAGTTGGTTTGAGTTGGAGTGTCATCCTGTATACCAAAAGGTTGCAGGATTGATTCTCAGTCAGGGCACATACCTAGGTTGGGGCATGTACAGGAGGCAACCAATCGATGTTTCTCTTTCACAATGATGTTTTTCTCTCCCTTCCCTTCTCTCTAAAATCAATAAAAACATATCCTCAGGTGAGGATTAACAACAAAAAAAAAGAGGCAGCAGCTCATCTTGTGACAAAAAAAGATGCAAAGACTCTAGTTACCATAAACTCATGTTCATAAAGATGAGTTAATTTTATAGGGAGCTAGGCTGAGGGGTAAGTAGATAGGTTTGGTGGGAGCCCTGGCAATAGTCAAGGTGAGCAGCCCAGCCAGCATGGCTCAGTAGTTGAGCATCTACCTATAAACAAGGAGGTCACAGTTCTATTCCTGGTCAGGAATAGAACATGCCCGAGTTGCAGGATCAATCCCCAGTAGGGGGCATGCAGGTGGCAGCGAATCAGTGATTCTCTCTCATCATTAAAGTTTCTATCTCTCTCTCCTTCTCCCTTCCTCTCTGAAATCAATCAATATATATAAATATATCTTATATAATAAAGAGGTAATATGCTAATTGACCATCACGCACTCACAAAGATGGTGGCACCCAGTCCCCAGCCCCGCCAGAGTCCCCCAGTCCCCTCAGCCCCGCTGGCAGTGAATTTTCATGCGACCACTACCTTTTTAAAAAATCCTTACCCAAGGATATGATTATTTCTTTTAAATCATCTGTTCTCAGGGAGCAGGCCTAAGCCAGCAGGTGGGCATCCCCCAAGGGCCCCAGACTGTGAGAGGGTGCAGGTTGGGCTGAGCCCCCCCATGTGCATGAATTTTCTAGTATATCTACATATAGATACACACACACATACACACACACACACATATGGTCTAGGTGAGCAGAGAATAATACCCAAATCCTGCAGGTACATAGCAGGGGAGTTTAAAGGCCACATTGGTAGGTTATAGCTGCTGGTGCCACTTTCTTAAGTCCAACCTCTCAAGAATGAGCCTTATGCAGATGTGTAAAGTAGCACCCACAGACCAGAGTTAAATTCACTTCCACTGACCCTTGCTCAGTCCTGGCCCGGGGTCACTGCTGCCTCACCACACGCAGCTGCAGAAGCACATGCTGTAGAAGTTAGTCCAGAGGACTGTGGACAGCCAAAGCCATGCCAGCCTTCTCCTGTGAAGCCTTTCATGGCAATGGAGGTATGGAAAGCCCCGCTTTCTGGAATTTAGTTTGTGACCTGTCCCCGCCTCCTCCCCATCTCCTCGATCATCTACACCTAACACTCATCCTATTTACCTGTTTGCTCTTCTACCTGTGAGCCACTTTCTGGTGGAAGGCCTGAAAAAACGGCACGGGCTTTGGGATCAGATGGATGAGTGTGAATTCCAGGTCGCCACATCTAAGACGTGTGAACTTAGGAAGTGTGTTAAGTGAAATGGGTAGGCATTTGCTTCAGGGGCAGATGGGAATGTCTGCCCTTAAACAGCCACAGTGGGAGTTACAATGCTGAGCACCTTGGCAGGACTGAACACACTGATAAAAACATGACATGATCAGTGCCCCTACAGGGCTCCACACAGGACAGGAGGTAGACAAGGTGCAACTGGAGGAAAGCAAAGGGAGGAAGAAAGCCCTTAGCCTAGCTCAGGGAGGGAAGGCTTCATGGAGGAAGTGACATTCTAACTGAACATTGAGAAAGGAGGGAGGTGGGGCTCCCAGGCAGGTGAAGTGGAGAAGAGCCTTCCAGGCAAAGGGAAGAACACACAGAAGTGGGGCAAGGAGGGGCTGAGCTGCACAGGAATTCCAGCACAGACTTTTGGTTCTGTCCGCTGCTCTGCCACTTACTGTGGAGTTCCCCACGATAACATGGGGATTAAACGCAGTACCTTTCTCCTGGGGCTATTGTGAAGACCAAAGGAGTCAATACATGGGAATGGCTCTGGAGTGTCTGGCACATCCTATATAATAAAACCCTAATATGCAAATTGTCCCCTCAACAAGGAGTTTGACCAGGGGGTAGGGCCGGGTGGCCAACCGCCCACAGCCCTGCCCCAGCTGGCAGCGGCGGCGGTGGCAGCAGCAGGCAGCAGGCAGCCGGGGGAAGGGAGGCCCCGTCCGGCAGCTGGCAGCCACTAGGGACCCTACCTGTGCACGAATTTCATGCACTGGGCCTCTAGTATGAAATAAAGCTCAAACAGGTTAGCTTTTACTTGATTGTTGTTTCCATATACAGGAGGAGATGGGGACATTCACTCTGAAAATGAATCTCTTATTATAGCAGGCTATTAATGCAGAGGACACCCTAAGAAATATTCTAATTCTCCTCTGCCAAGGCTCTTCAAGGCACTCTTACCTGGATTTGGGGACATCCTAATTTACAAATCCTATTGGAAGCAGTCCTTCTCAAATGGCCTCAACAAATGTAACCCAGACTCAAGTTAGGGGGGAAAATGCCAAACTCTAGGAATCTGGGAATTGAATCCAAAGAAGTCTGCTGTAACCAAAATATTGTCCTCAAGTTTCCTGTTTTAGCTATATTCATGCAAACTTTGCATTCCAATTTATAATAGATCCAGGACTGTTTTAATATGGAAATGTTTAAAACTGAGTAAGATTGGTCCTGGCTGGGTAGCTCACTTAGTTAGAGCAGCATCCCGCTACGCCAAGGTTGGGGTTCGATCCCTGGTCAGGGCACATACAAATATCAACCAATGAATGCATAAATAAGTGGAACAACAAACTGATGTTTCTCTCTCTCTCCCAAATTAATAAATAAACAAAACAAAAAACTGAGTAAGACTGAAGTGCCTACAAGATGCAAGACCTCATCTGGTCTATGGCTCTGAGTATCCACAGCACATGACCCCAGCAGGATCCGAGAACCCCAGTGGGAGAAACATAAGCATGGTCTTAGTTAACACTGTATTCGGTAAAACGGAAATACAACCCACAGCAGTTCTGTTTAATATCTATGAAACAAGAAAATATGTGAAACCGTCCAGCAAAGGATTAGCATCACAGCGATACTTGTGAAAAATGTTGAATCAGAATCATAGGGATGAATTATCATGTACCTTCAAAATCCCATGGACCTGTCCTGGCTGGTATGGCTCAGTTGGTTAGAGTGTTGTCCCATGCACTGAAGGATCACAGGTCTGATTCCCGGTCAGAGCACTTACCCAGGTTGCAGCTTTGGTCCCAGTCAGGGCTCCTTCTACAGGCAACCAATTGATGTTTCTCTCTCACATCAATGTTTCTCTCTCTCCCTCTCCTTTCCTCTCTCTCTGGGATCCATGAAAAAACATATCCTGGGGTGAGGATTAAAAAAACAACAACCCCGTGGACCCACAAATTTGTTATTTTGTTGAGTATCTATTCTGTGCCAGGGACTGGACTAGCTCCTTTACCTCTTGTTTCTGATTCTGCAAGATATTTTGTATCCCCATTACACTAGAAGAAACAGAGGCTCAGCAAAGTCAAGTAATAAGCCCAAGGCCCTGCAACTGGTAAGTGGGGGAGTCCAGATGGAACTGAAGTAGTTTGCCTTGGAACATACAATTCCAAGGTCTGACTACTCTAAAGCTCTCGTGCCTTTCACCCCATCACACTACCTCTCTGTTTACAGGGCAAGGGTTAGAAGAAGAAAGTTCTTTCTAAGAAGTACTTGCCTGTTGAGGCTGAATTAAATTTATGTAAACATTGTTCTCTTTCCATGTAAATTCTAGTGAAAAGAGCTCTTGGTGGAGAGCTACATTCTTCCCACTTACAAGCAGTAAGCAGCACCAAAGGGGAGTCAGGGGGCTAAGCAGAAGCCAGCTCTGCTGGTTCCCCGTGCCCTTAACTCTGTCTAGAGCAGTGGCTCCCCACCCTTTTTTGGCCTTGCCCCACCTAAGCATCTCTAAAATCCTGATGCCCCTGCCCTGTGACATATAATTATTTTTAAAAAAATATATATTTTATTGATTTTTTACAGAGAGGAAGGGAGAGGGATAGAGAGTTAGAAACATCGATGAGAGAGAAGCATCGATCAGCTGCCTCCTGCACACCCCCCACTGGGGATGTGCCTGCAACCAAGGTACGTGCCCTTGACCGGAATTGAACCTGGGACCCTTCAGTCCGCAGGCCGACGCTCCATCCAGTGAGCCAAACCAGCTGGGGCTAATTCTTATTATTCAGAAAGTGAACTCCTACCCATGTGGCAGAAGCCTAAAAGGCCATTAATGTGCTCTAAGCAAGTTTCCAAAGAACATGGCACCCATGAAAGAGAAAAATAAAAGAACAAAAGGACAGCTGAAGTACTGAGGAAGAAATCACTAAGAAATTGTTAAAAAAAATAATAATATGAAGTGATATGAAAAAATAGCAAATAAAGTTTCAAAACATATAAGAGAACTGAAATGCATAAATATGTCACAATATATATTTATATACTGTATATGAGGCCCCTAGAACCATAAAAAATGCAAAAAATTCACTGTTACTAACTCATTCTCGAATTGCCCCCCTTAAAAACTCAAATTGCCCCCCTGTGGGACGTGTGCCCCACATTGGGAACCACTGGTCTAGAGGGATCCCCGGGTCCACTCCCTTTTACTTTCATTTCCTAGCCATCATGACTTTCAGGTTCCTACAAAATTAATGGCATGCAGATATCAGCAAACTCTTGGCCCATACAGAGTAGGGACAAAGGAGTCATAGCTGCCATGGTCTCCACAGGCAGAAGAAAAGGTGGTCAAGAATGAGGCTAGGAGGGTAGGGTAGGAGAGAGGACAAAAACCAGAAGCAGAGGATCCCAATGATTCGGAATGCTAAAGGGTCTGTATTTGGGCCACTGGCTGTTCGCTTTGCATGTTCATTCCTTTAACAAACAGACCAAAGGAGGGCCCACTATTAGGGAAGTCTAGGCACATTGAATCCCAAATCCCAAGTCCCGGCTCTACCACTTTCCAATTGTATGTTCCAAGGGAAACTACTTCAATTCCTTCGGTGGCATCTCTGAGGTGAAGGTACAAATCCCACTATCTCCCAGGACTCTTAATGAGGAACATGTGTGAAAAGAACTTTGCAACTTGAAAAGAACTTCTGAAAATTAGTTGTTACCACCCTTCTGTAGTATAAAGGCAGAAAAAGGCTTACTAGTGGTAAGAGGCAAGAGGGGAGAGGAAGGGCATCACAGAGGAGGGGCTTTTACCCCACACAGAGCCCTCTCTTTCTGCCAAGCAGTGTCAGATCTCTTGAGATGTCTGGATGCCAGAAGTGGCTGCCTAACCACCCGGAGCACTGGTGCTTTCCTTGTCTCTCCGAAAGGGACAGCGTCTCCTTCAAAAGCCGACTACAGAATCGGAGCTGGGAGAGCATGTCCCGACAACGAAGGTCCCCTCGGAAGCCTGGTCAGCTTCATCCTGAGACTCCCCGAGTTCCAGAAGCCACAGCCTCCTACTAAGGAGGTAAGTTTGGTCAGCAGGCCTGGTGAGCAGTCAGGCCTCCCTGGCTCTGCCCTCAGAGGCACAGGCTAACCAGGTTAAGAGAAACTAGGTTGCCTGCAGAAGTCTCCAGTGACCCTCCAAAGAAGCCCAGACGGATAGAGAGCCTGTGATCTGACTGTTGATCCTAATAAGGAAGGTGCTTCTATTGTCCAATGAAAAATGAAATAAGTGCATCCAAGGTCTAGCTCAAAAGTTTGTAGGAATCAGACACTGGTGACAGTCCAGAAGCAGTCACAAAGATCTCAAGGCAAAAAAAAAAGAAAGCAACTAGCCCTTGTAAGTAGCATCCAAGGGCAGTAAAGATAGCCTGGAACACTGAAGAAATTCCCAAAGATAGCGTGGCCTTCCCTCCCTTCCTTCGCTGTAGATAGCCAGGGTCAGCCATGGCCTCAAAGAGTCAGGCTGCTCTCATTAAGGTACAGTCTCTGGCCTGTACTTTGGTCACATAACAAAGAACCTCCCAGCTAGATCTGAGGCAGCAGCCATTTCACACACCTAAGTCCCAAGCAATAGAAAAGGATCAGATGTCAGCATGGGCTGTCTCTTGGAAAGGCTGGGGGAATCAGCACTTTCTGGCATGTATGGATGTTCTTCGGGCTAAAAAATTAGCACATTAAGAACCCAAAGGTGCCACTGTGATCTCCATTTATTCTTCTGTAATCTACAATTTGTTCAAGCCCAGAAAGGACTGGAGATATCTGGAACTAGAAGTGGCATCTACCTGTTGATAAGGGAGGTATGTGTGTGTTTGGGGGCGTGAGGGGAGGTTTCAAAGAGATAGCCCAGGACCCTTGAATTCCAGGCTCTTCATTTTTTTGTCTTTTTTTTTTCCTCCTCCCTAAAGACCAGCAGACAGCAGTCCCAGGAGGAGCAGTCCCTCTGAAGCAGCTTGAAAACCACTCACGTGCTCTGGAAGGACAGTCCTGAGCCTGGAGCAAGGAGGGAGGAGGAGAGCAGTGAGAAGATAATGAATGGGCAGATCCACCCTGAGCTGTAGCCAGAATTGAGCAAACCTCAGCTAAAATTTTAAGAGGCAGGAAGGGAGATACACTCATTGGATAACACAACTAGAGAACAACATAAGTAGCAGGCAGGGCTGGGGTCGAGGGGGCAAGACTAGAAGACAGCTCATTCCTGCTTGAACTCTGCTGAGATCCTGGTTGGCGCTCTGGCTCGAGGAAAGAGAGGAAGTAAGGAGTTGTGCGAGCCTGTGCGGTGTGACGGTCTCACCCAGGACCCCCCAACCCCCCACCCTTCCAGGAAATTGACACAAAATCCCCCCAGGGTTGGAGAGACAACTGTTTTTGTGGGAAGGGGGAGAGGAAAACGGCGACAGACAGCACTCCTCACCACGTCTAAAAGAGAAGGGAGACAGGTCCCTTCACACCTGGCAAAGATTCCTCCAATTCTGGGAGCAGAGGGAGCGGAACTTAGGGTCTCTCCCTCCCACACCTGGACTGGACAGGCCAGAGGGGAGCCAGGAGAGTTTCCCAAGGCGCACGAAAGGCAGGTAAGGGAAGGAAAGAAGAGCTCCCTTCTTGGCCTGATGCCTGGGGAACTCCTTAAGAGGGGGCTACGGGTCGGGGGAGGGGTCAGTCTCCCTCTAAGCCGGAATGGGCGGGAGGAAGAGCTACCCCGAAGACATCTCAACGCGAGTGGGACACTGGGTCCCGGGACGGGGACACTCACGGCGGCTTTGGGGCGGCGGCGTTACTTGGGGCCAGGGCTCGGACCGGCTCCACTCTTCTCCCCCCGGCGGAGTCTCCGGCCTCCACTTCCGCCTTTCAGCGGCTCCGGATCCGGATCTCCATCTCCGACCCGCCCCTCAATACTTCAGGTGACTGACAGGGTGGAGAGACCAATGAGAGGCACTCTTGGCGGACTCGAAGGCGGCGCCCTTGGAGGGCGCGGGAGAGGCGGGAGCGCACGCGCTAGGGACGCTGGGACTTGTAGTTCGCAGCGCTGGGAGGAGCCCGTGGCCACCAGGGTCTTGGGCGTAGGGTGGAGCCCGCTCCGGGCGAGGCGGAGCCGGCCGGGAACTTTTTAAGGCCAGGCCTGCCAACCGCCTTACCGCGGGTTCCGGGCGCCCCAAGGAGAAGCGGGTGGCGAAGCGTTGGAAGAGGGCTGAAGGCTGTTTGCAGAATTGGGGGAGGAAAAACATGGTGTGAATGAGGCCGTTTGGTCCGATCCTGAGCTCTCTCGCTAACCCGGAGAAGCCCGTCTGCGCTTTCGGGCCAAGTCAACTCTGGGAGCCCGATTATTGGGGACATTCTGTGATGGGGAAGGTGATGGAAGCGCTGTAGGAAGGGTTCTCTGGAGGCTACTGGGTGAGATCAAAGCGAGAGCTCCTGCCACTGTCCAGCGGTGAACTAGGACCCTCCTCCTTTGGCTCGACTCCAAAACACACCCGGACTACCTCTGCCTTTGCCTGGCCCCACACCCAACCAGGACCAGCTCTTGTCTCTGATGCCAAATGCAGAGCCGGACCGCTTCTGCCTTGTCTCTCCTCATCCACAAATACAGATTAGAACCACTTCTGTTTGCCCCCACCTTGCTCTCTCCGTAGGCATCAGGGCTCTTGCCTTTTCTGCTCCCCTCAATATGGATTTAGGACCACTTATGCTTCTGCCCACCTTTTCCTCCCCAACAAAGACCATACCTCCTCTGCTTCTGCATCTCACCCCTTGGGACACTATTCAAAACCTGTATGGAATCAAACCTCACCCCAGAGACAGCTGTGGGCATTGTTCCTATGACAGCAGCCAACACCAATCATACTCTGCAGCCTGAATCAAACTCTGGGATAACTGGCCACAAAACTGTTCACAACCTATTTCCATCTGGTGTCCAGGGTGCCTCTTTCTAACAACATTCCTAACACTCATCCCATCCACTCCTGCAATGGTCATCAGGTAAATGGACGCTAAGAGGGAAGAAAGGGCTTAGGAGAGCAAAGAGGATGGAGCAGAGTAGGGTTTCTACCAGTTCTTGGCTGGTGACAAGATCTTCCCCCCAGTCCCTGCTGTACCTGGCCTGCAATAGGTACAGGATCAATGGGGAGTTCCATGGCCACCTTTCCAGGCCTGGAGGTGAGGCTGAGCCTGGACTCGGTCCCCCCACATACTGTGTCTGAATCTATGGCTGTGACTGGGGAAGGGAGAGGAGGGGTATAATGGCCCATAGTGACTCATTAAGATTTCTGCCTCATCCCTGGGGCCCCTGTGGCGTGAGCATGGTACCAAGTGAATTGGTTGGCGCCTTTGCCCTTTCTAGACACAGCAACAGGGCCTGGGGGAGTGACTGCAGTGTAGTTCCTCCAAAGCCCTGGGGCTCTCCGACCAGCCTCTAGAAACAGCCAGAGACAACAACTACAAAAATAAAGAATTTATTTCCTATCCCAAAGTGTTGAGTGGTAAAGGAGAACTGGAGACCAGGGTGAGGTTGTGAGAAGTCAGGCTCCGAGGGAGACCATGTTGGTAACGGGGAGAGCAGGCTTGGCTGAAGTCTGGAGGCAGCGGAGGGGCGGGAGTGCTGCTGGAACTGTTTCAAGTTGTTGGCAACAGAAGAGACCACCTTCAGTGACAGCCTGCAGAGAGAAACAGAGATGCTGACAGGCCCACACCCAGGAATAGGAATAGACATTGCTGAGCCCAAAAAGTACCTTTTGGGACACAGGATCCTGGAAACACACTCTAAGGCAGTGGTTCTCAACCTTCCTAATGCCGCGACCCGTTAATACAGTTCCTCATGTTGTGGTGACCCCCCAACCATAAAATTATTTTTGTTGCTACTTCATAACTAATTTTGCTACTATTATGTATCTAATATGCAGGATGTATTTTCATTGTTACAAATTAAACATAACTAAAGCATAGTGATTAATCACAAAGACAATATGTAATTATATATGTGTTTTCCGATGGTCTTAGGCGACCCCTGTGAAAGGGTCATTCGACCACTAAAGGGGTCGCAACCCACAGGTTGAGAACCGCTGCTCTAAGGCAAGGACTGCAAACTCAAACCCCACAAAGACCAGACAAATAATTCAAATGAGGGAAGTTAGCGGAGTGTCAGGAGATGATGAAGAAATATGGAGGCTGTGGAGAAGTGGAGAGTAGAGTCCCCATCTAAAGAGGACAGTGGCCACCCAACACCAGCTGAGTGTTGCCAGGTGGAATATGGATTGCCAGATCTCCCAAAATTTTATAGAGAGGCTGGAATAGTTCGGTTCTTATGTATACTCTCCTGATTTTTAATGTTGGCAACTCACTAATATTTTGAAAAACTGCTGAGAGCCAAAGAATATCTGGGGGCCATCAGTTTGTTTCCTGTGTGGGCTGTGAGCCCCTCCAGCTCGGGTTGATGGTAGGAGGCCTAAGAAGTCTTGGTTTGCTCAAATGCCAGCAGCCAGGATCTGAAATTTAGCCCTCTTGAGGCAGCACTGCTCTCAAGGTTTCCGCCAGAGACCAGGGGCTGGGACAGGACACCTCACAATATCACTACACTGTCTCCGCAGTGGGCTCTGCAATCTATCCCTCTGGCTGTAGACACCAAGATTCTGCCTGCGGTGGCCTCTTCATTTTCCAGGCTGGATCTGGGGCCCTTCCCCATCCCCGTCTGCTCCCCCATCTCTACCTGCCTCCAGGTCCTGGGGAGAAGGCAGGCCATCTCATCTGCCCAGCCTGATGGGCATCGTGCTCTGTCTCATGCCTGTTGGGTTCCACGGCCTTTGGTGACTCCCCTCCCAAAGGAGGAGCACAGGAGAAGGTTTGGAAAAGGAAAGAGGGTCGGAAGTGACCAGGCTTTATGGAAAAAGTCCTGAGAATTCAGAGCCAACCAGACCAGCTGGTGGCTGCTGACCCGAGGCAGGAGGCCCTGGGCTCAGCCCCTCCCTGATGGCAGGTGGCAATGCCCACCCCAGACAGGCCTGGGCCCAGGGCCAGGGTCAGTGGGATGTGTCTGACCTGGACCGGAAGCTGGGGGTTGGAAGTGAGGCCTCTGGCACCGGGGAGGGTCCCAGAGGGTCAGGCTCTGAGGGGTAGGGGGACAACACGTAGGGTCTGAGGTTGGGGTGGGCAGTCCCCATCTCTGCTGTCCCCACAGTGGCTGGGCAGTGGACCTCAGCGAGAGTCGTATCCTGGATGCTAGATGGTGCTCCCGACCGACAGGGAGAGATGCATGGAGGCCTCTGCTGGAGGTGCGGAGGGCCTGAGGGCCGAGCGGAGACTGTCGGGTGGCCGGGGGGACCCAGCCTGGCCTGCAGCAGGCCCATCATGTGCCGGAGCTCCTGGCTGAGCTGAGACACTTCTTGGTTGAGGCAGGAGATCTGTTGAAAACACATCAAATTGTTTCCCAGGTGTCACAACAATCACTCCCCTCCTAGGTGCACCCCCCTCTACAGTTTACAAAGTTCTTTCATAACCACCCTCTGCTCAGGGCCACTGGGAGAAGAAGGCAGGGCAGGGGTTATTTTTGTCTAGATGTAAATATCCCAGCCCTTTTCCAAAAAGGATTGGGGACAGCAGCTATTGCCAGCCTCCCAACACCCCACTTTTACAAGATGCAGAAAAATGTGCTCAGAGAGGTTACAGGGCTCCGAAGCGACAGATGTCGCCTGACGGTCGGGTCACACAGGGCTCCGAAGCGACAGATGTCGCCTGACGGTCGGGTGATCCCATCACAGGAGCTCAAGTGTTTTTCAAATTTCTGGGAGTACAGAACCAACTGAGAAACTTATAAAAGTGATTTCTGGGCCCTACCCCAGACATTCCAATTGGGGTGAGACCCAGGAGTCTGCACTTGACCATGCCTTCTAGGTGCCCATAGACACTCAAGTGTGGAGCCCCTGGCCTAGAACTGTGAGCAGAAGCAGGGCTGGCCCTCAATCTTGCTGAGCAGGGGCTGGCCCCGCCCCCGGCCCTAGGCCCCGCCCCAGCCCAGGAGCTCCCCTGGGAAGCTCGATGTTTATCTGAAGGAGGGAAGGCCAGGGCTGGGCAGCTTCGCTGTGGCGACAATCCTGAGATCCCCCCGGGAGGAGGCAGAGGCAGAGCCTCCGCATACAGCCTCTGGGCTCTTCCTGACCAGGATTCAGATATTGGGCTCCAGGTCCCCCGAGGCTGAAGGCCCCTTAGCCTCCCTGTCCTCTGCCCCCGTGTTTGCTTAGTTCTCATTTCGGAGGGCTGGGCTGAGGGAAAGGCCTGGGGCATTGTGACTGGGTGGGCGCCATTCTGTGCAGGAGAGGATCCTGAAGTGGTGCAGGGAGGAGACAACCTGAGCCAGCTGGGCAAGAGGGGAAGCACCGACCAATGAGGACTTAGACTGTGCAGGGACTGGGCCAGGCATGTGTGCGCTCTCATTGCATCCTCACAACCACAGGGGGGAGAACGCATTATTTCCCCCATTTTTAGGTGAGGAAATTGAAGTTCAGAGTGGCTGTGGGACTTGCCCGAGGTCTCCCAGCTAGTGTACATATATTTATGTTATTTTATTATTTATTGCAGAGAGGAAGAGAGAGGGAGAGAGAGAGATAGAAACATTGATGAGAAAGAATCTTGATCAGCTGCCTTCTGCACGCCCCTACTGGGGTCGAGCCCGAAACCCTGATCATTGATCAGCTGCCTTCTGCATGCCCCTACTGGGGTCGAGCCCGAAACCCTAGCATGTGCCCTTGCCTGGAATTAAATCAGGGACCCTTCAGTCCACAGCCCAACGCTCTATCCACTGAGCCAAACCGGCTAGGGCTAGTGTGAATACTTAAACTCAGGACTCTGACTCCAAAGCCTGACATGGTTTATATGATATTCCCAAAATGATATTCTCCAAAGGTGGAGGCGAGGAACCAGCCCCAACCAACCTCCTGGTTCAGCCTGCAGACCTTTTCCTTCATCTCCTCAGCTTCAGTGGCCAGTTCCTGGCTGGGCCTGGTCCCTGCAGGCAGGATGGGGTAAAGGGAGGCAGTGAGTGCAGGGAGCATGAGTTACAGCTTGGGCTGGGCCCCCTCCAGTCACTGGGAAGGCAGGGAGAAAGGGGAAAGGAAGCTCTGGGGTCAGGATGATGGGGAAACCAAACTCTTAGGCTGGTTTTGAGGCCCTATGACTTCCCCAGTATCCCCCACCACCCTGGTCGCCCCAGCTCTAGGCACGGATCTTCCTTTTGATATCTAAGCATAACGTGCTCTTGCCTTTATGCCTTGCAACAGCTCCCTTACTCCACCCCTCAAACTCCTACCCACCCTTTAAGACCCAACTCAAGAGCCCCCTCCTCTAGGAGGGACAGTTAAGGGAGTTCTCCTTTCCTACCTCAGAGCCCTGCTCCTGTCTCGGTTGTGGTACTCAGCATGCTGTTCTGGAATCAGTTATCTGAGAGTACAGGTGTGTCTCCCCCACTAGACTGGGAGTTCACGAGGAGTGTGGGCCAGGTCTGGTTTATCTGTGTATTCCCAGCACAGCACCCAGCACATGGTAAGGCCCTTACTACATGGGGGATGGATAGATGGGTGAATGAATGAATGGCAGGTGAATGGGTGACTATGAGTGGAAGTCCGCTGCTGGCCCTTACCTGTAGGGGAGGCCTGAGAGCGGGGCCTAGGGTGCTCAGGCCTCCTGCTGAACTGGAATGTAGGGGCCTCTGCTGTGCTGCCGGAGTCCTCAATGCCATCCACTATGCTGGGACAGAGGCAGTGATCATCAATCCCATGGGGCAAGGGTAAGGGCCAGAGCAGAGCAGGCAGAGGGTGAATGGGGGCAGCAGTGCCAGGGAGCTGGGGAGGAGCAATGGTCAAAAGGGTGGGATGGGGTTGCAAGCTGTGG
The DNA here is from genome assembly GCF_000412655.1 of Myotis brandtii. Classification (NCBI taxonomy): domain Eukaryota; kingdom Metazoa; phylum Chordata; class Mammalia; order Chiroptera; family Vespertilionidae; genus Myotis; species Myotis brandtii. Next base: position 1,118,481 of record NW_005367911.1, on the reverse strand, counting down.
TGGGTCAGGAAGGGCACAGGGGGTACATGGGGCAGAGATGGGTGGGAGCACTGGGGACAGAGCCCAGAGAAGGTTCTGGAAGCCAGCAGTGGTATGGAAATGGCAGGGGGGGCTGGTGTCTCACCGAGGACTGAGGTCCGTAGTTCCAAAGGTTCCTAGTGGTGGAATAAGAAGCTGGGGGGGCTTCCTGGCAGCAAAGCCCCTGGGGGGGCCATGAGAGGAGGGGCTGTGGCCTCGACCAGCCAGAGCAGGGGATGGGGATGGGGACAGGGAAGGGGAAGAGACAAGGGCTGAGAATGGAGGCAGCTCCTCGCCCAAAAGGCTGACCAGGGAGCCTCGGGGCCTTGCTGGGCTAAGGTTGGGCAGCAGGAGGGGCCGGCGGGGCCTGGGACCACCTCCGGGCTCCGACTCAGCCTCGGCCTCGGTGATGGATGGCAGGGTCTTGTCTGAGGAGCCAAGGCTTTCGGAGTGGGGCTGTGGGCAGAGGGAGCAGCTGGTATTGCAGGACAGTGAACAACAGGCCCCTTCATTAAGCAACAGTCTTCACTGGCAGATGATGCTCCCCATCCCCTCTCCCTTCTCCCTGCAGCAGAGGAGCCAAGGAAGGTGTCCCCATCCCCCTCCTCTCCCCCATTCAACCTCAACTCCAATCAGGAAGGGCATGTTACCTGGGAGGGCCCAGGGGATCGAGGGGATCGAGGGGATCGGGAGAAGCGGCTGAGGCCCTGTGGGGACAGAGGGGATCATCTTACTCACGCCTTCCCCCTCCATTAGTGCAACACCTCCTCATCTCACCCATCAGTGTTGTGGGGTTTGAGAATATGGAGCCTTTTTGTGGATTTGAGTCAGAGATACCTCCAACTCTGACTCAGAGAAATCCTGAGTGCAAAGTCAATGTGAAAAGCAGTAAAAGACAAAGGCCTAGGGTGTACCCTACAGACCTAAACCAAAATGGGCTCAGGAAACATTTGGTGAGTGAGGAAGCCCCAGGGGATGGTGCCCAGTCCAGAGAGGAACTTTATGGATGAGGAACACGAGGGGGATTGTTCCCGACGTGGGGGTCCTTTGGGGATTCTGGAGGGAAGCTGAGGGTGGGCCAACAGGAGATGGGTTAGTACAGTTGGAAGTAAATGTGGTGAGAGACGGTCCATGGGGTTGGGTGATGGCCAATGGAGTAGGGTCAGTGGGATTGGAAGATGTTAAATATGGAAGGGGCAATGGCCAGGGGTGCCTGGGGATGAGGATGTTTTCAGGGTGGAAGACAATGCATGAGGCTCTCTCTAGGGCTGAGGGAGGTCTGCTTTGAAGGAAGGAACCTCAGGGGAGATGGAAGTTGTAGGGGTCTACATACATTGGTGTCAGAGCCCTGGCGCATGTTGAAGGTGAGGTCCCGGGGCAGACCAGCCCGGAAGGCAGCCCCATACTCAGGATAGAGCTTCAGGACCTCAGCCAGCCCTCGGCTGCTCAGCTGCTGCAGGCCACAGTAGGTCAGTGCCTTCACGTCAGCGCTGGTCTTCAGCACACAGCTCGGGCCCGCTCCTGACCCAGGCTCCTGTCCTGGCTCAATGGTATCTGCCCCAATCAGGTCCCCCTTCCCTGTGGGTAAGGGATGGGGACAGTGAGCTGGGGCCAGTCAGCTGGGGAGAGGGACCAAGAGGACATACCTAGTCAATGGGTTTGAGGAGTGGCCAGTGTGTTTGAAGGATGGCTGAAGGTGGGATTGGTGGAAATGATCAACGGAATTGGGAAAAGGTTAGTGGAGAATGACTAAAGTTGGGAGACAGTTAATGAGGGGTGTTAGTAAGGTTGGAGGAATGACCAATGGAATTGATCAGTGATCAATAAAGAATGGCCAGAGGGGTCAGTTAAAGGGTAAAGGTCAATGGAGTTGAAGGTCAATGATGAAGAATCAATTTATTTGGGGGACCAGTCACTGGGGAAGGGTTGATGGGTTGAGGGATGGCCAATGGGATTAGGGGAGAGTCTGAGGGGAACGGTCAAGAGGGGATGGTAGTAGGGTGAAGGGACCAAGAAAGAGTACTCCTCAGCAGAATTCCAGATGTCCACTAAAGGCATCCCAGACCCTAGATTCTTGGCCACTCACAAGGCCTCTGGGGAAGGTTCCAGGGTAGGCAGTAGGTGGTGGTGGTATCCTCACCCAGGATGGCCAGCACCATGTTGTCACGGAGCACCTCAAGCGAGCCTGAGCAGACGTAGTAGTGCGCCTGCAGAGCGTCCCCGCGGCGCAGCAGGTACTCGCCCGGAGCACAGAAGGAGGTCTTGATGTGCAGGGAGAGGGTCCGCAGGCAGCCCCTGCTGGCTGCTCCAAACAGCGGCAGCTGCAGGATCTCCCGGTTCAGGTGCATAGCAATGTCAGCTCTCAGCTCATCCGGGAAGTCACGCAGCAACTGCATAAGGGGCACAGGTCATTCGGGCCATCCCCCCTGCAGCTGCTACTTGATGTCTGTAAACGTGCTGAGCTGTCTCCAAAGAGATAGCTCCAACTTGCCCTGTGCTTCGAAGTTACCCATTTCTGACCTCAATTTTACTTGTGTGTGGACCTCCCAACCCAACTTCGGGGGCAGAGACTAGGTCTTTTCCCGTCTGCCCACTGCCCTTGGTTACGCACTAAGTCGCTCACACACGCCCTGGCTCCTCAACACCACAAATGCAAACTCTGCTTTTAAATCGCTGTGGACCTTGAGCAATCCATGTCCTCTCTCTGGGCCATCTGTAAATTGCTGGGTTACAAGAAGATCTTGAATATTATCAATGACCTCCTAGGCCTAAACTTAATATTCACAGTTCCATCCCCATATTATGGAGGCCTTCAACCACTGTGGCTTGTTGATCTCTTTCTTGTCCCCATTGTCTCCCCAGGCTCTTCTTCTGAAGCGTACCTCTTTCCTCTCTCCTAACTTTCCACACGCTCCCTGCATCATAGCAACCAGCGCCATGACTCCCCCACTCCCTGTAAGCCAGTGGTTCTCAACCTTCCTAATGCCGCGACCCTTTAATACAGTTCCTCATGTTGTGGTGACCCCCAACCATAAAATTATTTTCGTTGCTACTTCATAACTGTAATGTTGCTACTGTTATGAATCGTCATGTAAATATCTGATATGCAGGATGTATTTTCATTGTTACAAACTGAACATAATTAAAGCATAGTGATTAATCACAAAAACAATATGTAATTATACATGTGTTTTCCGATGGTCTTAGGCGACCCCTGTGAAAGGGTCGTTCGACCCCCAAAGGGGTCTCGACCCACAGGTTGAGAACCGCTGCTGTAAGCCCAGAGCCCTACGTCTGGGTCCAGACCTATATTTTCAACTACCTACGGGGCAGACTCCACCTGGACCTCCCACAGGCACCACACTCTCATCATGGCCCCACACTGGGCTCTCATTTTTACCCCCAAGTACAATCTTCTTCCTGTAACACCCCCACCGCACCCCTTGCCCCCAGCCAGAAACCCGGGAATCACTCTGAGCTCCTCTTCTGCAACCAGGACCACCAAGTCCCATGGTGCCTGCGCTTAGAAATCTGTCCTAGACCCCCAGGCCACTCCCCAACCTCAGCATTTTGCAGGATAACATCTAAAGTCAAGGGCATCTATGACCTGGGCCTGCCCACCCAGGCTCTTGCACTCCTCTCCCTCTCCACCCGCCACGGTGCCCACACTCCCGTTCCTGAAGGCTCACTGAACTACCTTCCGTTTCCTGAACTCACCCTGCTCTTTTGTGTCAACATTTCTGGACCTGCGCTCCTATCGCTCTTCCTGTCTGGAACAGCCTTCTGGTAGCAGGCCGATTTCCTTCTTGTCCTTCACGGTGCCACCTGCCCGTTCTCCTCTAGGCCCAGACGCAACACAATGGGGATCCCCAGTGGCAGGTACACCCCTGCAGCGGAGTCCCATCCACTGTGTAATTTATTTACCTGTTTGCCTCCCTTACCAGGCTGGTGTCTCCCTGAGGGAAAAAGCTGTGATCACCTCGGAGCTCCCTGTGTTCAGCACAGAGGCTGGCCCACAGCGGGTGCTCGGGAATTGTTGGCCGAAGGGAGCGTGGCATTAGCTAAGGCCTGAGCTCCCTTTCATGTCCCAAATTCTAGTGCACGGGACAAGGGATGTGGATTTCAGTGGGCACATGCCCTTGTGAATAACACCTCACCTCCCTGTAGCAGCTACAGCAGCCGTGGGCAAACTACGGCCCGCGGGCCAGATCCGGCCCGTTTGAAATGAATAAAACTAAAAAAAAAAAAAAAAAAAAGACCGTACCCTTTTATGTAATGATGTTTACTTTGAATTTATATTAGTTCACACAAACACTCCATCTATGCTTTTGTTCCGGCCCTCCGGTCCAGTTTAAGAACCCATTGTGGCCCTCGAGTCAAAAAGTTTGCCCAACCCTGGGCTACAGGGTTCTCAACCTTCTGGCCCTTTAAATACAGTTCCTCATGTTGTGACCCAACCATAAAATTATTTTCGTTGCTACTTCATAACTGTAATGTTGCTACTGTTATGAATCATAATGTAAGCAGTGGTTCTCAACCTTCTGGCCCTTTAAATACAGTTCCTCATGTTGTGACCCAACCATAAAATTATTTTCGTTGCTACTTCATAACTGTAATGTTGCTACTGTTATGAATCGTCATGTAAATATCTGATATGGAGGATGGTCTTAGGCGACCCTGTGAAAGGGTCGTTTGACCGCCAAAGGGGTCGCGACCCACAGGTTGAAAACCGCTGCGTAGCCCATCTGCCTCCATTCCAAACCCGGAGAGGCTGTCCCTCTTCCCCATCGCACGGCCACGCAGCCATGCGGCGAAGACCAGGAGCCCCGCACGCTACCTGGTTGGCGTCGATGCCGCTGTTGACAGCCCACGTGGTCTGGAAGTACTCGAGCATGCGCTGCTTGAGCGGCCGCGGCAGGCGGTGCAGGCGGATGAAGTCCTGGAGGTCCTTCATGCGGCTGTGGTAGAGCGAGCGGCGCGAGTACATGCGCTGGATGATGGCCGTCACGTTCCCGAACACCACGGCGTGCATCAGCGCTGCAGCATTGGCGGCGGGCGGCAGGTTAGGGTGGCCGTCCGTTCCCAAACCCACCCTGCCCTGGACAGGCCTCTGGGTTCCTGGGAAGGGCAGGAGGGCCAGTGGGCTCCTACGTGCCCACCTGGTGGCAGGGGCTGGCTTGGGAGGGGAATAGAGAGTGGTCCTGAGAGGGGTCAGACCTGATGCTCCTCTCATCCCCCGCCCCTGCTCTTCCTCCAATTAGGTCACGAACTTGAGTTTCCCGTTCCCTAAACAAGACACCATGCCTGTTTGTGGAGTCCCCCGGGGCCGGTATGCAGTAGGCCAGGGGAAACGTCTATGCATGAATGCAGGCCTGTCTGGATGGCCTTCTTGGGCCCCGATCTCCCTATCTGCATGCTTGGCTTGGCAGGCCGGCCTCACCGCCTATGAGCATAGTGCAGATGGAGAAGACCTTCTCGACGTCAGTGTTGGCGCACACGTTGCCGAAGCCCACGCTGGTGAGGCTGCTGAGCGTGAAGTAAAGCGCAGCAATGTAGGCGCTCCGCCGGGTCGGGCCGCCCGCCGAGCTGTTGACATAGGGCACCTCCAGCCGCTTGCCCAGCTCATGCAACCAGCCTGGAGGGTGGAACGGTGCAAGTGGTGGAGAGCTGGGTTTCCCCGAGCTGCCTGCACTCGACTTTAGTCAAGTATTTACAGCGGGGAGGGGAGGTTTGCATGGGCAGTCTTGGCCTGAGCCTCGCCACCGTGAACTGGTTACAGTTGCAGCTCAAGGCTACCAACTCTCTATACCGCTGACTGTTCGGGGGCCTCTGCCACACTCTAATCGTTTATTGAGTGCCTCCTGTGCACAGGGTGCTGGGACTTGACCCAGCCAGACATTCTCCCTGCCCTGGTGGGAATTAAGGTCTGGAGGGGAAAGAGACACGAAATAAATCATTGCAGGTGGGAGGTGAGCTACTAAAAGGGAACTAGAAGAAGAAATGGGCAGGGGGAGGGGAAGAATGGGAGATAATCTGTAATACTATCAACAATAAAAATGTATTTAAAATTAAAAAATGAATAAAAGGGAACTGTAGGGTATCTTAGAAGTCATACTGGGTTAGGGAAAGCCAATACAATGGGTGGGGGAGAGTATGGTCCCTGAAAAGCTCCCTTAGGACAGAGCATTTTAGCTGAGATTGCAAGGAACAGACGGGTCACCTAGGTGAAGGGAGGGAAGACAGAAGGAAAAGGATTCCGGAGAGGAAAACATGGTCAAGGCCCCGAGCGAGAGCAGTACAGCGTGGGTGCTGGAGGAGGCCAGTGCGGCTGCGGCACAGGGGGGTGGGGGAGTAAAGAGGAGCCAGGTAGGGGCAGAGAGGGCGTGCACTGCGTGTGGACTTGATTTTGATGGCAGTAGGGAGCCACCAGAAGGAGCCAGGGAGGAGTACTGCTCGCTCTGCCCCAAACACCCTCCTACTACTGGGGAGTGTCCCATACTGTATTTTGATCGCCTATCACCCGTCTTGCTCCCCTGCTAGGCTGTGAGGTCCCCCCAAGGCAAAGCCCTTGTCTACAAATCAGTACTCCCACGCTTGATCCAGAAGGAGCTCAATGCGTGTTGGTTGGGTGAATAGAGAAATGTGGGTGGTGGGTGGTGGGTGGCGGTACAGGTGAAGGCGTCCGAGTGGGTGCCTGAGTGCACAGGGCAGGTGGGCGGGTGGTCAGTGAAAGTCCGGGGCCAGTGGCTCACCGATGTCCCAGAGCAGTGGGTCGTTGGCCTCCATCTCCCGGCGCCCGATGACGTACCAGACACAGGCCATCCAGTGGGCAAGGAGCGCAAAGGCGGACATGAGTAGCGTGAGCACCACCGCGCTGCACTGCGAGTACCGCTCCACCTTCTGCAGCAGCCGCAGCAGCCGCAGCAGCCGCACTGTCTTCAGCAGGTGCACCAGCGACGTCTGCAGGAGTGTGCGGGGGAGGCTGTCAGAGCCTCCATAGCCCCCCCGTGTCCCACCCCCAGATGCCCTGGGGTCAGGGGAAGCTGCAGCAGGAAGAACACCTCTGCTCTCTTGGGAGGGTGACCAGGAACTGCAGGGGACGGGAGAATAATACTAAAACCAATAATGGCCAACACTTGGTAAGTACTTACTATGTGTGAAGACTGGGCTAAGTACTTGTAATCCTCATTTAAAAAGTTATGCTTTCAGTCCAATTATCATCATTGTTCCCAATTTGCAGAGAAATAAACTAAGGCTCAGAGAGGTTAGTGACCAGCCCACCCGCCAGGGTGTGTGGGGCAGAGGGTCACAGACCAAGGAAATGATAGAGCTGGGACTCAGATCTGGGCTCACACCAAAGTCCATTTTGGGTCATGCTGCCTCTTAGCACTGTGGGCTGGGGAAGAGTAAGTCCTGGCCAAAGGCAGGGGGGGTAGACAGAATGACCTCTGGCCCCTGCACAAAGCCCCTCATGTCCTAGCACAGTTAGCTGTGGACAAGAGTGGTTGCTAGTGACGACAGCAGTTGTGGGAGTCACCCTGGAGACAGAGAGAGGCATGGTAGGGTGGGAACGGGCTAGGACTGGGAAAGGTTTAGGTTTAGGGCCCGTTCCTCTTGTGGGTCGGCTGCCAATGAAATGTTGAGGGAAGAAGATCAGGGACTGAGGGAGCCTGGGCTTCGAGATTTCAACCCTTGTGGGGCTTGGTGGGGGTTTGTGGAGCCAGTGGCCCCTAGTAAGGCTCCTGCAAATGTTGGTTAATATTACCACCACCACAGTTTCCATTTGGTTATTAATGCCTCAGCTAGCTCTCCCAACCTTGGAGATGAGGAGCAGGTAGAGACTCATCTTCTCACCACTAGGGCGGGGCTCTGGGACAGGGCGTGCGTGACCTGGTCTGGAGGCCCTCACTGTCCTTTCAGGGGCCTCCAGCAGCATCCCTGTAGCCCTGGCCCCACATGGCTCCTGAACAACCTCACCCATTCTCTCTCATTTTAGCTGATGGAGGTGGCCCCCATATGGACCCTCTCCAAGGCTTAATTAATGCCTGCCCTCACCTCCCAGAGCTCCTGACTTTAGTCCTTCAGGACTTCCCCCAGTCACTGTCCCTGGGCCCCACTCCCTTGGGACCCTCCTCTCCCTCTCCTTGGACCAGATTGTCCCAGGCCTGGCTCCTTCCATTCCACTGCTCTGCTGGTGCCTCCTCATCCTCTCTCTTTGCTGTGTCCTCTTCCAGTCCCAGCACTGCTCCTCACCTCCCTGTACACCAGACCATCCACTCGGGTACCCTGGTTTCCTGGGAAGCAGGGTGCTATGTTGGAAAGAATACTAGACTAGGAGTCTGGAGACCTGGTTCCAATCTCCTGCCTGTTACTGCTAGCTGTGTGACCTTCAGCAAGCCACTCACCCTCTCTGAGCCTCTGTACCCATCTCTGAAAAAGAGGGATAAGAGAACCTACCCTGAAGACTATTGTGAGGTTCCTATGTGATGATGATGATGTGTGAAAGAACTTAGTAAACTGTCAAGTGCTCCTAAAGCTACCATAGGAGGGGGCACTGCCTGGGAGGAGGGACAAGGGGCTCTCTGTAGCTCTCTCTTTCCCCAGCGACAGCTGTCTGCCCAGCTGGCACAGTCTAGTGGGTACAGGGGATGGGGAGGGGTGGGGAGCTCTTCCTGGAATGGCCCGAGCCTCAGGGCAGACACGCACATGCACGTGTGTGGGAGCGTGCATACACGTGCACACAGCCGGGAGAAGAGGCCCACAGCTTGTTGGCAGCTAGTTAAATCCGGCTGCATGTAGGTGGTTTCCCACTATAGCGAAGTGTGGCAGAGAGAGGAGCACACAGGGAAACCGCTTTCCATTTCCCCACCCCAAACCAAGGGGTCTGGGGACAGAGGGGGGGGGGACTCCCTCCCCCTGGACCTACTATCTACTGGCTGGGTGCAGAGCTGACCACTCAAGGGCATTCCACGCAGCCCCTAGGGAGCTGGGAGGACACCGGTCTTAGCTCTCTGCCTCCAAACTCACCCCACAACCTCTCCCTCCTTGTCTGGG
>NW_005367911.1:1104143-1109282 GCF_000412655.1 Myotis brandtii | reverse complement strand
CCCCCCCCCCCCCCCCCCCCATGCTCTCTCTCTTCATCTCCTGCCAGCCAAGCCCTACCCTTTATCTAGGGTCTAGCTCTCCCTCAACTTCCTCAGGAACCCTTCCCAGGCCACCCTGGCCTCTGCCCAGCTGGGCTGCTTTGACCTCCCCAGCACTGGCTAGATTTTAGATCCTTTTTTACCCGTGCCCATGTCCCCGCCTGGAGCTCCGAGGTCAGCTGGCTCCGTGCCAGCCTCCATGCACAGTTCTGGGGCCCATGTTCCACCTCATCCCCCTCTGCTGTTCCTGCTGGCCCCTTCCGGAGTCCGGCCCCATCACCAGCCTGGCTGTTGGAGGCTGAATCCTTGTCCCTTTTCCCCAGTGACCGTGCCCCACACAGCGCTTTCCAGACAGCTAAATGCTCATCAGTTGTTTGTTCAATAAAGATGAGGAAAGCACCACTCATTTGGTATCAGGCCAACGCTGCCTTGGTAGCTCGACGTAGCTTTTCATTTGTCTCAGCTTCCCTCCGAGATTGTGAGCTGAGCTCCCCAAGCGCCCAGACCTTCTCAGGTCCTTCTCAGCTCCTAGCACAGGGCTCTGCCCATAGCGGATGCCTGACCAAGAGTCACAGATAGGTTGATGGGAAGGACTGGGTCTGAGTTTGGAGTCAATCCCTTAGTGGGAGATGCTGTGCTGAAGCTGGGAGGTTGGTTAGCTGCTTGGTGGGACGGGGGTCACTCACCACGGTGATGTTGAAGATGTAAAGCAGGTCAAAAGGCAGAGCAGCAATAAGGTCAACGAAGAACCAGGTGGCCAGGTAGTGGAGACCAATGGAACGAGGAGCAGAGACCACCTGGCCGGACTGGGACACATAGGTGGTGCGGAAGTTCAGAATGATATCTGGGGGTGCAAGAGGCTGTTACGAGGGTGTCTTGGTCTAGAAACTCAGGCCAAAGGGCCAAGAAACTGGCTAGGCTGGGAACAAGCCTTAGAGACCCAGGATGGAGTTAGGGTTAGAAATGGGGAGACAGATTGGGCTTTTAGCTGATCTTCAGGGAGGAAAGGTCTAGAGGCAGAAGGCTGCAGGGGTCAGGAGTCAGGGCCCATGGACCATTAGGACCTCAAGACCCAGAAGTGGATGGGCTCTGAATGACTGGGTTCTGCAGCCCAGGACAGAGCGAGGCCAGGATGACTGGGTCCCTCCAGCCCACCCGCCAGGGTGTGTGGGGCAGAGGGTCTAACCCAGGATGAAGAGCATCTCCACGGCGATGTCACTGACAAGGGTGTGTCGGGACGTGATGGGGGTGTCATCATCGCCCAAGAAGCAGACATTGTAGGGGACGGTGACCGCAACGTAGAAAGTGGCGAGGAGGATGAGGCCGTCCCATACCGCCTTGGGGACGCTGTAGTGGAGGAGGAGGCAGCGGGACCCCCCCACGGAGGCCACCTTGTACTCGGGCACTGATGGCTTTGGCTCAAACACGTTCTAAGGGGAGAGGGGTGGTGGTTGGGGACACTTGGGGGAAAGAGGAGCCAAGGCGGGGGGAGGGAGAGGCAGGGGCTGGGGAAAAGAGGGAGTGGACACTGCGAACACAACCACGAAGAGACAGAGGGTGCAGGAGAGGGGCTCAGGGGTGGCACCGGACCCTTCCGTGGCCAAGCTACTGCTCAGGGCCCCTTGTGAATCCGTCATGTTTTGTGGGGAGTTTAAGGTGTGACCTTCACCCTGCTGAAGGATATGATGACAAATCAGGCACAAGCCCTGCCTCAGGGGTCACTAGCTTCTCCCTCAGGTTCCTCTTGGGCGCTGGGGGCCCAGGGGGAGATCGGTGTATCCAGGACTGAGGGGAGACTGGCACAACACCCCACTCCTTATAGATCTAAGAGACTACACAGAGGGTTGGAGACCCGATCCGTGGCTTCATCGGGGTCCTAGATGAAGGCTAGGTGCGAGGCCCTCAGTGGGGGCTTCCTCCCTCGGACCACACCTCGTGATCCCCCCATAGGTAACTTTATCAGCCAGAGTTGGGTGATATAATTGCTGCTAGAGCCCAGCCTTGTGACAACTTCTGAGCGGAGTAATCTCAGTCACAAGGAAGCAAGGGCGGTGGGGATGGAAGGAGGAGGGGGGGGGGGCATGAGTTAGAGCAGAGTTGGACATGAGAAATGGGCAGAGAGAGGAACAAGTCACTGGAGGGAGACCAGCCAGACAGGGAAACAGGGAGGCAGTATCAGGGCCTCGGCGTCACGGCCGGGAGGTGTTGGGGTGGACAGGACTCACACGATTGGTTTTCATGCTTCCCTGGCCCCGGCGGCCAAAGTGGCCAGTCAGTCTGCGCAGGACAGTCCGGTTCTGTCTCCTGGCGAATCGCAGTCTTGAGCTGGCTCCCCTCCTGCCAAGGGAGTTTTCTATTGGAAAGAAGGGTGTGGCGATAAATGGGGGCACATCCCACGAGGCTGGGGAGGGAGAGGTCTGTGTGACCTTGGGCAAGGACCTCTGACCGTTCGCGCCTTCTCCCCCGACTTGCGGTTACCATGATTGCTGTCCCCGTGGCTTCCGGAGGGGCCGGGTCCTGGGCCTCCACTCTGAGTGATGTCCTTGAAGGAAAAGAGGAAAAGCACAACCTCCCCCATCCCATTCTTGATGGGCATCATGTCCAGGAGGCACCGAAAGGCTGAGCCTGTAGGTGTGGAGAGACGGAGGGAGAAGGTGAGCAGCCGTGGCATCCCTGACCCCCTGGTTCCTGGGCATAGTCAACGGGTTTGGTAAAAGTTTGGAACTGGAAAAAGTCCAACGCTGACTCCTTCACCTTCCAGATGGGGGAACCAAGGCCGGAAAGGGTCAGGGATGCACTCAGCATTACTCAGCTTGTGGCAGTGTCGGGGGCGGGGGGGACCAGCACCCAAGCTTTCACTGTGCCAAGTGGACTCTGGGTAAAGCCTGGGGTCTGGGCAGGGCTGCAGGCCAGGCCAGGCCAGGCCCCTCACCATCCTTCCGGTAGAAGCAAATTTCAGTCCGGTGCTCCTGACGGCCCTCCAGGGCCTTGTGGAGCCTTTGCAGGGCCGGCTCACTGGTCTCGGGACCGTAGAGGAAGCGGCAGCTGCCGGTTTTCTGCATGACCTCGGTGCGGCCGTAACCTGTGAGCTCGCAAAAGCCGTCAGAGCAGTAGACGATGGGAAAGCCCCGTGGGCCCTGCGCGTTGGCCAGGAGGAAGTTACTGTCTGTGGGAAGAAGAGGTCAGGATCAGGCCCAGGGCAGGAGGGGAGCTCAGCTTCCAGGTGGGCAGGACCTCCCCCGAGCTGTTGTCAGGGGTCCCAGAGCCAGACGCTTCCCAGGCTCCCATGCGATGCCTGGATCCTGCCTTGGGATATTCTGAAATAAGAGTAAGAAGAGATAGAGGACAAGGACAAGGACTTAAGGGCGACCTGGGACTTGGACAGGAACTACTAGGGGATTGGAGAAGGAACCCCAAGAGTTCATGCCGTTCATCCCCCTGCCTTCAAGCGAGGACGCTCTCACTGTGGGAGGCAGTACGGACGGTGAGCTAGGGAATGGGCTCCACCACCCCACCTCTGCTGATGGCTGGTTGCGGAACCTTGGGCACGTTAATGAACTCCTCTGTGTCTCAGCTTCCTCGCCTGCAAAGTGGGGGGTAATACCGTGTATCTGCCTCACATGGTTGTTGTGAGAGTTACGGGCGTTACCTGGGGAAACCTTTGGGGACAGTCTGTGCCACAGTGTCCACTCCTCCACATGTGCACAGCTGTCAAAGCACAGCCCTAGCCACTACCCTGTCATCCCATTGGAGACGGGAGAGGACAGGGATTCTGGTGCTATGACACCCATTTTATTGACAGGAAACTAGAAGGCAGAGATTACCGACACTCACAAATCTCCTTCGTGGGAGGAGGGAGAGTCACGACTAGCGTCCTGACTCCCAAGAAAGGTCCTCTTTTTAGCACCCCTTTATCTAATTCCGGGCCTGTCCCCAGTGCTCAAAGTCTGACAGGATTGGGCAATGAAGTTGGGGCTCCGGCAACCCCAGCCGCAGGACCTGAGCTGGCTCCCTCCAGTTCCGATGGATAGGAGGCCACAGAGGGGCCCTCTGGGCCATCCAGGGACAGAGTCTCAGCGAGGGAAGGGGCCTGAGACACCACCAGTCCCGGGGCGCTAGGAAGGGTGTGTGCCTGGGCATGGGGTGGCTGATGGGGACACTGAGGGTGCTGGGCCCTGGGCAGCAGCCTCCTTCTTCCATCCCAGAGCTCGTTGCTCCGGTGATGGGCGCTATGGAAACAAGGGAGGCGTGTGTGGAGGAAGGGTGGGGAGGCGGGGAGCCCCACTCCGCCCCCCCCCCCGCAGATCAGTTTCCGCCCTTGGGTACCGCTCCCCATATCTTCCAGATGTAGCAAAGGTGCCCAGAGGGGCAGGCAGAGATCTCTAGGCTGCAAAGTAGGAAAAGGGAAAGGCGGGAGAAGGGGCGGGGAAGGAGGAGTGTGGCTGTCCAAGGTCCTGAACCTGGGAACCGAGCTGGGGTGGGCGAGCGGGGAGTTCCCTTCCTCACACGCACCACCCCCCTCCTCCTGCCTCACCTCCCTCGAACACAGACGCGCCACGATTTTGGGGTGCGTGACCTTAATCTAAACTAGGTCCTGCCGAAGTCTGATCTGCTCTCCCTCCCTCCCTCTCTTTTTCCTGGGGGAAGGGGGTGCTGGAATGTCTGGGAGCGACTCCCGAGCTCCTGGCCACTTCCCGACCTCCGCGTCTCGGATACCGCCAACCGCGCCCGCAGCCAGCCGAGCCCGCCCGGGAACGGGCCGCTCTCAAGGCCTCTCCTCCGTTTTGCACACGAAGAGCCTTTCGTGCCTCCGGTCACACCCCTTACCTTGGCCCCCCGCACTCTTGGCCCTCTCCCCGCCTCCCCTCGAGGGGCACTCTCAGCGCTGTTCCTCTACCGCGGCTTCGGGAGCTCCGACCTAGACCCTCCACCCCACTCCCCCTTCCCGCCTCGGGGCTAGAAGACCAAGCCGGCCCCGACGGAGTCCTGGCCCCCAGCAGGAGCCCCCGAACCCAGCCTCGGCCCCACTCACGCGTGCCGTCGAAGCGGGTGGCGATAGTGTCCAGGAAGGTGTTTTGCGGGGCCAGCAACCCCTTCATT
>NW_005367911.1:1101861-1103693 GCF_000412655.1 Myotis brandtii | reverse complement strand
CCCCACGGGTTTCCCCAGGAGCAGCCCCAGCTGGGAACGGTATCTGGTTCGCAGTGCTGCCTGCTGGAGCCGGGCTGCTTTGCAGCCCTCGCAGGTGCCTGCGCTCCACCAGGAGACAGCGGGGGTTAACGAGGCTCTGTGTGCCTCAGTGCGCGCAGGGCACGCTGGCAAATTCTGCCTCTCAGCCCCGCAGGATGGATGAAAAGAGCGTTGCGGTCCATCGGGTAGAGTCCCGGCCCTGCCATTTACTGAATGTGTGACGTGGCCTCTCTGAGCCTCACTTTCCTGATCTGTAAAATGGAGCTAATCATTTTTACCTCCTGCGGTTGTGAGAAGGCAATGGCATAATGCATACGTTGGCACAAAATAAGTGTGTTGGAGAGCACTTTTCTCCCTAGTCTCCCTTTTCCCATCGTCCTGACTTAACCCTCCTCTCTGCTACCACTCAAGCGCAGGAGAGGCTGGAAGCCAGTATGGGGCAGAGAAAGATAGCTTCAAGGTGGACAGAGTCGGTTTGCAAAACTCCAAAGGTGAGCTGGGAGGCTTTGAACTCCATCTTTTCCAAGACTTAACCAGTACAGCAGCAAGAAGGACCCAGGGGAGACCAGACGCCAGACTCTTTCACCCCGGAAGCAGAAAATGACCGAGGCTTAGGGTGACTACTTCCCAGCGAAAGCCAGTGCAGATGGAAAGACGGTCTCCGGAGAGGGCAAGCCAGGTGCATCCCCAACCCCTTCCTCCCAGAGCCTGAACCCAGTGTTAGATGGCTTAAAAGCGCCACTTCTTTTTGTGTCTCTGCTTCTGGGTGTTATATTAGTTCCCTAGGACTCCTGTCACAAAGTACCGCAAACGGGGTACGTAAACAATAGAAATTTATTTTCTCACAATTTTGGAGGCTAGAAGTCCAAGCTCAAGATGATGGCAGGATTGGTTCCTTTTGAAAGCTGTGAGCTTCTGATGGGTTGCTGGCAATCTTTGGCTTGTAGATGCACCACCCACCTCTGCCTTCATGTTCACATGGGCTCTTTCTTTTCTGTGTGCATTTCTGTGTCCCCCCCCCCCCCCCTTTTAGAAGGACCCTAGTCATATTGGAGTGGAGACCCATCCCACTCAAACAGAACCTCATCTTAACTAATATCTGCAACGACCCTCCAAATAAGATCTCATTCTGAAGTGCTGAGGGTTATAACTTCAACATGTAAATTTGGGGAGGGGGCACAATTCAATCTATAACAGGTGTGTTCCAATAAAGTGGCAGGAAAATCTCCCCCCCCCCCCCCCGCATCAGAACTCGCGACTCCCAGCTACCTACAGAATAAAGTGACTCGTGAGGGCTTCACAATCTGGGCTGCACGACCTAACCGCCTCCCCTCCGGTGCTTCACCTCTCCCCACACCCTCCACCCCGCGCTGCAGCCCCTCTGGATGATTTACGTGGAACCGCATGTTCCTTGCATCCTCCCCTCCAAGCACGCACATCTGCGACTCTTTCCGCACCCACGGCCTTGCACCGCGCCTTGTTCTGGGGAGCTCCCCACCCACAAGTGTTCAGGTCCAAGGACGCCCGCCCAAGCTGAGGTGTCCCGGAACCCGGGCTTCCAGGCCCTCGGGCTCTTTCCAGTTCGCAAGACTCTGACGCCCCCTGGAGGGCAGGACTCTACCACACAGGAACCGAGACCGGCCACGTTATCGGAGACGCCTCTTTATTGCACATTTTTCTGGGGGCTGATAGCGGGCGGGCAGAGGGGAGAGGGCAGTGCCAAGACGTAGTCTGAGCACGGGCTCAGACCCCGGACCGTGCCCCGGGAGCGACAGAGGCGGCGGCCGCAGCGG
>NW_005367911.1:1095343-1101470 GCF_000412655.1 Myotis brandtii | reverse complement strand
GCGCCTACACCCAGGCCCTGCCCAGATGGCCGCGCGCCCCCTCCTGGCTGGCGCCCCTTCCTCGCTGCCCCTTCAGAAGGGGGTCGTTGGAGACCCCCTGGGCAGAATGGATCCCTGTCTCCTCTGAGGATCCTTAATTCGTTGTTACCCCATTAGAGTGCTTACCACTCCGCCTGAAAACAGGTGTGTGAGATTCTGCCTGCACCAGAAGTTCGTGCACTCGAAAACAGGCCCTATTTAGCCCCACTCCCCCTACCCACAGCGGCAAACCCGTGCAAATCCAGGACTAGCAGGGTCCAAATCGTTGTCTTGTTTGCCTGCTCCTTTGCAGGGGACACTGAACTGGGCTTCGGCCCCGTGTCCTACCCTCTTAGGGGCCACAGCCTCCTCACCTGTGAACTGGGTATTAAATACTTCCCACCGGGCAGGGCTGCTGGGAGGAGGAAACGCGATGACAGGTACAAGCAGCGCCTGATGAATAGTACGTGCGCAATACACGTGAGCTCTTAGGAGAGCAGGGCGCTACCGAGCGTTAACCGAGGCAGGTCCTCAGCCAAGCGTCCACCCAGTGCCCTGCCTGCCTCAGAGCCCACTCAGGAGAAGAACAAGAGGGGGGACTCTCAGCCTTTCTTTCAGCCCCGGAACAAGCGCTCTCACTGCCCCCGGAATGTGCGTCCCCTTCATCCCTGGGTCTTTACCTTTGTAGAGGGAGGGCTCATGGTGTCCGGAGCTCAGAGTGGAGCAGCAGGGAAAGGCGCCGTCTCCAGGGGTCCAAACAGCTAGGAACTGGAAGGCCGTGTGGACTGTGACTCTAGCAGGGGCCTGGGGTTTATAATGCTCTGAGGTGGGGGGGCACTTGCGTCCACTCTAGGGCTAGACAAAGGCAAATCTAAGATTAGCCTCGGTCAGGGGGGCCGTCTCCAGGCTGGGCCCAAGGAATGGCCGCCAGGACACTCAGAGGCTGGGGTTGGATCACTGCGCCTCTGGTTCCCCCCCTTCTCTGTCTGCCTGCTCCTTGGAGATGGGGCGGTCTCCGGGCACTAATGAGGCCACCTTGCACCCAGGAATCTGGGAGCACAAAAGAGGCCTTGGCCGGGCGCTGGTCTGCGACAATGTGGGGAGGGGCAGCTGCTAATTAGGGCAGGAGAGGAGGCAGACAGGAAACCCATTCTCCACGGGCTATATGTGTGTGTGTGTGCTCCTCCCCTCTGCCCCTGGGGTCTGTCAGGCTCAGGGCCTCCTTCCTCCATGGAAAAACGGCTTATGATCGGGCTCTCCCTCCCTCCCCCAGGACCGTTCCCTCTGCCCCTTCCACTACCCTCCAAGATGGAAAACCTTGAAAACCAAACCGGGGCAGTGGGGGAAAAAGTGCCTGGTCTTACCCTTTGACCTCCCCAGCTTCCCTCCTGGAGGGGAGAGACGGGGTCCCATCCCGCCATCAGCAGTGAGTGAGCCCCCACGCCGGAGTCCCTCTTGTTCAGGGCCCTGTCTGTTGAGCAGCTGGTCTGTGTCAGGCCCTGCACGGGGCTCTGGAGTGACATGTGCATAGGACATGCCCAGTTTCCAAGGCGCTCCGAAGTCCAGGTGGGAGTGTGACCCGGCATATAATGGTAGCTCAGTGGGAGGAAGGACTCTGAAAAGGCCTTTCGTGAAAAGGGGATTTCTACCAGGTAAGGTCAGGGGAGAAGGCATTCTGCTGAAGGGACAACTGAAGCAAAGACCTGGCGGTGACCATGCCTAACTCATGTGGGATAGTGGGGTGTGGCTTTCCTCAGAGGGGAGAGGTGGCTGACAGGCAAGCAAGGCCGGGGATGGGTCAAAGGGCCTTTGAGGCTAAGCTGATTAGTCTTGACCCTGGGGGCACTGGGGAGCCATGGGGATTTTAGTGGGAAGGAGTCATGGGCTGATACAGGGACTGGGTGGGTGGGCAGAGGGGCCTGGAGGTAGGGCATGGGATTGAGAAGTCATTCGGGGACAGAAGCAGAGACTTACACACAGGTGCTGCATTACTGAGGAGGAGCCGCTGGGCCCAGAGCAGGTCTCACAACCTCAGGAAGCCTCCGTGACCCCCCCTCCCCCGTAAGACGGGCAGTTAGCCCACATAATCTCTGCGGTTGCTTCCTGCTCTGATGATTTGCAGTAGAGCCACTGCCTATGGAAGTGATTTCTGGGTGTTGGGCCGGGAAAGGGACCCGTGCTGAGCCAGGGCCAGGGAAGTTGGGGAGTAGCCCCTTCACATTTAGGTTAAGGTTGGGATGGGGAGAGGGAGGAGGAGAGGCTCTGAGTCTTCTGGGTTGACCTAGGCCATGGCAGGAGTCCCCGAGGTCTCCTGCATGCACACACTTGGGGCCTCCCCAGTGGAGAGAGGGGGAAGCCCTGTGATCAGAGCTGAAGGGAGGGGACAGGCTGCGGCAGGATCAGAGCCAAAGGGACCACTACAGTTTCCCCAAACGTAGACCCTGAGCCAAGAATCTGGGTGCAAGAGGTTTATTTGGGAGGTGATCCTAGAAAACACATCAGGGAGTGGAGACGGGAGGGATGCCTTAAGAACCGTGTTAATGAGAGGGTTGCCACCGCGGGCAGCTGGTGCACACACACTTCAGAATAGTCGCTCTGAGGGACAATGAAGCTGAGGCTGGTATTCACAACTCCTGTTCCTTGCTGACTGAGGGGTGCTCCCGGGAACACCAACTCCCAACACTTGCAGCCTGCACAGTGCACTGGGCTGGGAGACACACGAGCACCAGCGTGTATGGGAACTCTCCAGCAGGGTCCTCCAGAGGGGGCCCACGGGGCTCCAGGCAGGGCCCTGCCCTGTGGGGTCTGCTACACCCCGAGGTCACCTCCTCAGAGCTGGCTGACGAGGTTGGACCTCCCGAAGGCCCAGCAGCTCAGATGAGCGACTGAGAGGTGACACAGAGTCAAAGACCCTGGCCCAGGGCTCCCCATCTGGAGAGGCTCCAGAGGGAAGAGAGTGGCAGCTTGTGGGGCGGCGGGGCCAGCGGGCAGCCTCCGCTCAGGACACCACTCTCCTCTGCAGGAGCTGGGCCAGGTGCCTGTGCCTGAGGACCCGGGGCATGGCCGGAGGGAAGGGGGCTGAGGGGGAGGCAGCGAGGGCCTCCCGGAGTGCTCTGAAGGCCCCCGGCCCCACCAGGTGGACTCTGGCAGGGCCCACGCTGCCGCGGAAGCGCAGGGCCTTGTAGCAGGGAGAGGCTTCCTGGAGGCAGCGGTCCAGCTGAGGACAGAACGGCTGAGTGAGGCTGGTGCGTGGCCATGTGGTGTGTGGATGAGGTGCGCTTGCCTGTGCCTAGTGTGTGTGTGTGTGGGTAGGAGTTTCATGTGTACATGTGTATCTGGGACTCACCCCTCCCTTCTTAGAGCCTCGGGAAAGTTCTCCTCCCTGCTCCCACCTCCCCTTCACTGGGCTGTGCCCACGGCACCTGGGTGGGGGGGTGCAGAGTGAAGGGGACATGCAGTCAGACCCTGTCCCTGTCTCATTTACCTTGTCTCGATTTTCCTCCGACAGGTTCCTCAGCCCCCTCAGTGCCACAAACACCTCATAGTGGGGAGCAGAGCCCCCGGAGGAATCTGCAGGCAAAACCCACGCACACGCACTCCTGTGAATGGGGCAGCCTCCAAAACCAACGCCCACTGCCCCACCTCGTTCTCCTCTGCTCTGAGGTTCGTGGGAAAACAGGGGTTTCTTGGTGTGGAGGGAGGGTAAAGGAAGAGGAACCCAGGGCCTAGTCCTAAATATGAAACAAGTCAGGAAAGCAACTAGGGAGAGACTGCAGCAGGAGGGATGGGAGTGAGACCTGGGGAAGGACTCTTATTAGTAGCCACAAAGGAGGCTGGGTCTGACCTCCTTCCTGGAGAGCTCTCAGCAGGAGGGGCATGGATTGTGGGAGAGTTAACCCAAGAATGGGGGAGCAGGAGCCAATGGAGAAGCTTACCCAGAATGCTGCTCTCCACACAGACATGGTCCAACAGCTTGGCCCCTGGCCACTGCCCCACCGCCCAGCCCAGGGCCTCAGAGAACATGTCCTCGCCGATGTCTTCTCCTCGAACACTCAGGGACTGGCCCAGCCTGGGAAGGAAGGAGCGGGAGGCAGAGGAGCCCAGGGTTTAAGGACGGCCCCTCAGCACCCCGGGACGTCACCCACCTGCAGATGAACCTGACGACTGGGCACTGATTGTAGGCACCAACTACCCGAACCACGTCACCCAGGCGGCATCTGACAGGGTGGAGTGAGGGGAGGTCAGGCCCAAGGACCCGTCAGCTCATGCTTCTGGTCCTCAACAGGTCCCAGAGGGCTTGAGGCACCAGGGGGTGGGCAGATGATCACCTGGTAAGGCTGGCCTGGTCAGTTAACACCAGCTCGTATTCCTGGCCCTTCTGGGCCTCGGCCAACAGGATAGTGGTGGCAGCCTCTTCCTGGCCTCCCTCCTGGACTGGGAGCAGCTCAATCAAGGGAGCACCAGGGGGGAGGAGGTAGAGCCCAGCGGGCTGCTCTGGCCACAGGTTCAGGCCCACCACCCCTGCGGGAAGCAAGCAGCCTCTTCTGGTGGGGCCATTGCTTTCTGCTAGGCCCTCACCCCTGGGCCTCAACCCTCTGAGCATCTGATTCTCCTGCTGCCCTCCCACCCCCTCCTTTGTGGCTTCCCCAGGCTCAGCACCCTGCTTCTGGGGCCCTAATTGGGAAGAGGCAGTGGTTCTGGGTGTGGCAGGCCTGGGGGTAAATGCTGGGGCTGTGTGAATTTGTGCAACCTCTCTAGGAGCCTCAGTTTCTCCATGTGTAAAATGGAGCTGCTGGTGTTGGGGGGAGTCACAGGGTGTTGGGAGGATTACATGAGATGATGACATGAGATGAGTAGGGCTCACTATATGGCAGCCAGCAGTGTGCCCTCTGCCCCCTGACCCCAGCTCCCACCCTTGAGTCTTGCTGACCTCCAGAGGTGGCATAAGCAGGGGAGAAGAAGGCTAGCCCTTGGCACCACAAGGCCTCCAGGGCAGCCACAGCCTCGCCCTGGCCTCCTGCGTCCAGAGTCACCACCACCTGCAGCTTTGGCCAGAGCCGCAGGGCCAGTCCTCGGGGGCCCTGCTCGAGGGCTTCCCGCAGCTCAGCTGCTCGCGTGGGGAGAGGCGCTCCGGGGTTCCCAGCAGCTATTGCCTCAGCCAGCTCTTCGCCATCGGCCTCCAGGCCGGAGAAAACGTCCAGGAGTTCGACTGCCGTCCTGGCTTCCAGTGCCCGCAGCCCTGGGGACCTCAGTGCCTCCAGCAGCAGGGCCCTGGGGTCCTTGGCTCCAGGGGGGCTACCCTGACTGAGGGCCTGCCAGGGCCAGGGGAGAGGGTGGGGCCAGGGGGATGCAGGGGTCACACAGGCTGTGTTCCCGGGGGCCAGCGCTGCTGGGTAGGCCTGGTTTAGGGCTGCCAGACCCAGCAAGGTGGCCTGGAGGGAAACAAGAGAGGGTGTTGCCTGAGCCCGACCCTGAGGCCCCAGTTTGGGGATTCTTTGCCCACCCTGGTGGGAGGGTGTGGCTGCAAGCTGGGGTCTACGGTGGGGCTGGGCTCTTCTGGGTTTACCTGCAGAGAGGCCTCCCCGTGCTGCTGTTTTGAGGTAGCGGGCAGGAGCTGCTCCCCACTTTCTTCTTCCGGGGCCTGGCTGGCCTTGGTCAAAGGGAGATGATTCCGGAAGGTGGTCATATCTGTAGCCCCAAAGACATCATAAACTCCTCTTGAAGCCACACAGTTTCCCAGGAGTTTCAGACAAGGCTGGCGAGACCCTTGAAGAAGGGACTTGGGCCAGGCCTGGATGGGGGCGGGGCTATCTGGGTCCAGGGTGGGAAAAGTCCTCTCGGACAATGCTGAGCCTGGGGAGGGTCTCTGGCTCAGCTGCTCCGTGTTGGGAGCGGGAGGCGGGCGGGAGGCCTTCAGGTTCTGGAATCTGACTGTCCTGTGGGGTTCCTTTCTCTTGGGGCCACCTCCCCAGACCCTGGAAAACACACCTGTGCTCCCCCGGAGAGAAGAGTGGGGACCCTGGGCTCCCTTCAGACACCACCTCAGGGCCTGCTGCTGGCGCTGGCCCGCGTGCAGGGTGCTCTGCTCCAGCCTCCACTGCTGCCAGGC
>NW_005367911.1:1091549-1095258 GCF_000412655.1 Myotis brandtii | reverse complement strand
GCCAGTGGCGGCAGCAGCAGCAGCGGGAACAGCAGCAGCAGGAGCAGCAGCATCTCCAGGCAGCTCCTGGAGGAGGAAGGGCCTGGAGTGCTGGTCCTGCAGCTGCAGGGGATCACCCATTCTGTACCCCCGTTCTACCTCACGCAGGAGAACCCAGGACAGAGCAAGTGTAGGGAGAAGCCAGGACCCCCGTTGGGCAGTGAGGCAGAGAGCATCAGGCTTTCGCGTCGCACTGACCTGAGGTCGGGTCCTGGCTCTGCCACTGGCTACCTGTGTGGCCCCAGGTAATTCAGGTGGCTGCTCTGAGCTCCGTCCCCTTGTCTGTCAAATGGGAGCACAATCCCCGCCTCAGAAGGTGCAGAAAGGGCTTGGCACGGTGCCCAGCGCCCAGCGGCTGCTTGACGAATGACAGGTCTTGCGGAGCGGCTCTGCTTCCTCCCAGGACCCACCCTGTCCCAGCTCCGTGTCCCTCCCGAGCCCTGGGCAGTGGTTCGTGTCCCACATGTACCTGTCACAGCCCACTTGTGCCTACTCCCAGCATCCAGGCCCCCCTGGGCACCCCCGGCTCAGCATACAGCTGAGTAAGAAGGGGCCCTGGCTTTAAAGCTTTAAAGCGCTGGGCCTCACAAACAGGGAAATCCGGTTACTGGGCCTGAGGGAGGAGCTGGGATGGGGGGGGGGTGCTCTTAAAGGAGCAGGTTGCCTAAGGGGGGCATGCTGGGTGCTGGCCCAGGCTGGCAGACATGGGAAGCGAGGGCTAGAACAGGATGGTCCTCAAATTTGTGCAGGTGAAGGAAGAGAAGGTTGACTGTGTGGGAAAGAGCGCCAGGAAGCAGCGTCGGCTGGGGGTGGGGCAGATTCAAGCTTGACAACTGGTAAAAAAACCAACGTTTTCTCCCAACCCAGAAAGCCTCCCCACCAAGACAGTAGAGAAAGAAAGACACTTTTGTTATTGGAGAAACATTAAGTTAGAAGGCGACGCGCATCCCAGGCCACCGGCTAAGAGATTGCAAAGACAGAAACGCATCTCACCCCATTTACAGCCAAGCAGAGAGAGCCCATCACACGGTGTTCTCAAGGCAAGTGGTAACTAGTCCTCAAGCCAGAGAAGCTGACGGCGCCACTTGTCACACGTACTTCATCCGATTTGGGCTCACGACCTGTGTTAGCTTACTGGCTTTATCCCAAGGAAACACAAACTTCCATATGACACAGGGTAGTTTTGCAACTTGGAGCAAGGCACCCAGCGACCTCAGGCTCGGACTCTCCTGCTGTGGAGGTTGGGAAGTTGTGTGAGGCTCTTCTGCGGCCCACGGTCAATCCCTCTCTCCCTCCGCCTGCGCTCTGGACCCAGGCTCTTAGACACTAACACCCCTCCCTCGGCCCCTCCCTCGCTCTATGTCTCGCAGCATCTCTCCCTGCGTTTCACAGCTGAGCTCCTTTGCACAGGTCTGCTCTCACATGTCCCGCCCCCCACTTTCACTCCTTTATTTCTTGCTGAGATATTGTGCTTGCTTTTTAAGACACAACAGCGTTATTATATATAATTCACACAAATCACCCATTTAACGTGTACAAGTCAATGGTTTTCAGTATATTCACATATACGTGTGACACCAATAGTCAATTTTATACTATTTTCGTAACCTCAAGAGTAACCCTGTACCCTTTAGCTATACCCCTCGATCCCTTCCCAGCTTCCTCCCCCACAGCCCTAAGCAAACACAAACCTACTTTCTGTATAGATTCGCCTATTCTGGACAGTTCACATAAATGGAATCAACACATGGTCTTTTGCACCTGGCTTCCTTCACTTAGCATGTTTACAAGGTTCTTCTCTGGGTTACTGTGCACCACTAGTTCTATTTATTGCCAAATCATATTCCATTGGAGGTACCACCACCCAAATGTGCTGTGTAAACACCATCACATTGGTTTACTCATTCATCAATTGATAGACATTTGGTTCATTTCCGCTCTTTGACTATTATGGAGAATGAACATATATATACGTTTTCCTGTGGACATGTAATTTTCCTGGTGTCAAGAATAGCTGGGTTGTATAGTAACTCTTTTTTACCTGTTTAAGGAATGGCTAAACTGGCTTCCAAAGTGCCTGCATCCTTTTACATCCCCACCAGCAGTACGTGAGTTTTCCGATTTCTCTACATCTTTGTTAATTTATTACCTGGCCTTTTGATCTAGCCATTCTAGTGGGGTATGGAGTGACTTGAGTCTATTTTAATTTTCCTGATGACTAACGATGTTGAGCATAGTGGCCATGTGTATATCTTCTTTGCAGAAATGTCTTTTATTTTCTCCTGCGGGTTGTCTTTTTATTTTCTTGAGAGTGTCCTTTGTGTTGGAAAATTCCCTGGGGTGTACCGCAACTGACTTCCCAAGGAGGACAGGGCTGAGACCGAAAGGAGAGGATGACAAAGAACGAAACGAGGAGTTTATTAAGAGAACTTACACACAGCAGCTGACTCGGGCCGCATCCGGATGATGGATCTCCGCCCCACAGAAGGGATGAGAGCTTGAAACACAGCCTTCAGGAACACTGGTGGCTCTTAGCCAAGTGGCACCTGCTTGTTAAGAGCTGAATATCCCAAAGCACTAAACGACAGGGTCCTCCTTCTCTGTGCAAGAACAGTCCTTTCAGGGGACACAGGTGTAAGTGTCAAAACATCATGTGAGCAGGGAGGTAAGAAATGCCCCCATCTGCGCTGGCCAGTTTGGCTCCGTGGATAGAGCGTCAGCCTGCAGACCGAAGGGTCCCAGGTTCGATTCCGGTCAAGGGCAGGTACCTCTGTTGCAGGCTCCTCCCCAGCCCGGGGCCCTGGTCAGAGTGCGTGCAGGCGGCAACTAATCGATGTGTTTCTCTCACATCAATGTTTCTCTCTGTCTTTCCCTCTCTCTTCTACTCTCGCTAAAATCAATGGAAAAATACCCTCAGGTGAGGATTAAAGAAAAAAATAAAATAAAAATAAATGCCCCATCCGCCATCAAACCTGGTGACCGCTCTCAGAGGAGCCAACTCCCAAACAGTTCTCCTTGCAGAGCCACACTGATGATCGCCAACGTTCCCCTCCCTGACCCCCCTCCCTCGCCATCTGATTGGAAAAATGAAACAGGACTCAATATTGCCCCTTCAGAGGAAGGCTTTATTGTAACATAAAATACATTATTTTGTGATTGGCCCAAGTAGAATTGTACACAATACTTTTTTTTGCTGGCTAATGCTATTCGGCCTCAACACTAAAATATGTATCTGAAAGAATTTCACAAAGTTTTAAAAAGAAAAGTTATAAAAAGTATACTTCCACTTTAAGTTATATTCACTTTGTCTCCCCGCCACCCCCACAAAGCCCTGCACGCCGCACACGTGGAGCTGGGACACTGATGACTCGGTGTGCGCCTGGGAGCGAGCGAGAGGCGGCGGCGGTCCAGGCTTCCGCGGCCTCCTCCGGTTTGCAGGAACGGGGAGAAGAGAGAAAGTACAGTGCAGATAGCGAGCGCACCTTTCAGTCGAAAATCTCTCCCATCGACAGGCACAGTTCTCAGGAAAACTGAGATCAGTTCAGCGACTGTACAAGCACGGGAAGGAGCCCCACACTCGGCACCGTCCCCTCAACCCTCCTGCCAGCCGTGAGGTGAGAGCTAGACCTCAGCATGCCCCAGGGCTGGGCCCACTTCCCAGTGGGTCGAT
>NW_005367911.1:1076294-1091489 GCF_000412655.1 Myotis brandtii | reverse complement strand
CCTCGTCCCCCCGCTGGGACAATGAGGGCATCTCTCTTGAGGCAGGTGTTGGTGAAGCCGGAGTGACAGGCAGGTGAGGGCTCTTTGAGACCGGGTCAGGCTTCCCTACACCTTTCCCCAACACTCCCGTCCTCACCAGGGGAATTTTAATTGAACCCTGAGGGGTACGCAAGGGGCTTAGCAGCATCCTACATCAACGCTGGTATCCATGGAGGGGTCGGCCTGCGCCTCAGAGGCAGAGAGAGTCTACTGCCTGGCATAGAAAAATAAATCAGTGTATGAAACCAAGCCAGCGCAAACAGCAGCTTTTAAAAAGTCATTTTCCAATAAATAATTTACTACAGAGAAATATGTTCCTTTAACATCAAAACACTGATAAGTTCAGAAGTTAGTTTTTGTAAAAAAAATATGTTTATTTACTCACACATATAAAAATACGGTTTTTAGGGCCATTATTTCTTGGGCCTAGTCATATCCTTTCGGAGAGGGGGCTGGGGGCGACCTTATAGGCCTAACCTGAAAACTATGCCTGTTCCCCTCTCTTCCCACCTGCCTGCCACAGCCCATTCCTTCCTTCTGGTGTGGAGCCACGGAAGAAACTACGGACGAAATTATGCTTGAGGCTTTTTGTTTCTGCAGCTTACCAAACTTCCCGCAAACCTGCTGACTGCACTTCCCCAAACCCCCACTGCCTGACACCCAGCACCCTGCACCAGGTGGGCAACAACACCTGCTAGACACGCTGGCCCTGGGTTCGGACCGCACTCCTGCCACCCGCTCCCCGAGACATCGCGCACGATCAGTGAAGGGAAATGGGGTGACCTGGGTAGGAATGGCACAGGACCTGACACAGGAAGAGAGAACTTCGCTGTCAGATGAGGGTGGGGAGGGGAAAACAAGAAGTCCCAAGTTAGAAGCAAAAACACCGTCCGACATTTGCGAAGAGCTGGCATCGGTCAGCCTCCCAGCGCGGAGGAAGGACGGGCAGATGGGACGGCAGCTTCCCTGGGCGACGAGGCGACGTTCTCGGCGCCTGCGGGTCAGGGCTGGGCGTTCCACTCTGGCCGCGACACAAAGGACACCAACACTGTAAGCTTCGGTGGCGTGACCCTCTCTTCTGCCCTCTAGTTCATCTGCACGTGTGTGCACACAGAGGGACTGAGTGAGAGGAGGAGAGAGGGACACAGCCAGGGAGGGCAGGAGGGACGGAGAAAACACGAAGACGGGTTACGTGTTATTTATAAAAGCCACGACCCATCCGAAGACCCCTGGCTCCCCTTGCCCCCACAATCCTCCTAAGTTGCCCCTTTCCCCATCCCTACTCGGGAAAATGGGGTGGGGGACTGGGGGGAGGACTGGCATTCTTTGTCAGGAGGCGGTTTCCACATTGCAGAAGAAAAGCAGAGACAATCATGGTTATAGCACAATTGCCTGGCAAACACAGTGACAAAGACTCACCAGAGAGGAGGTGCTTTCTCCTCCCTGCGTCCTTCTTACTTGAACAGCCACACGTCAAAGTCCAGCCACCCTCAAGACACACGGCCATGTGCCAGGGCTCGTGGAGCCAACTGCCTTTGTGCACAAGGTTCAAACAACCACAGCCTCTGTCTGGACAGCAAGGGGGAGGAACACCACACGGACAAACTCACACACACACACACACACACACACACACACACACACTCCCTGCACTGGGGTCACCATGCACAGAAACACTAAAGTCACAACTAGCATTAACACTTCACATTATGAGTATTGTTTCCAAAGAGAAGCGATTCATGGAATTAAAACATCCACAAGAGGAACTCCTCTCGCGAGGACCAAGAAGCTGACGGAGGCGATGGAGGTCATGACTGCGCATGAGGGATCCACTGAGTGTCCATAGGTCGGCCCAAGAGTTCCTCCACACGGCGCGCCACGTCCATCGTGTCGTCCAGATCGAAGTCCCCGTCGGGGTCAAGGGCGGGGTCAGGGCTTGGGAGGGAAAGAGAAGAGATGAAGGGGGAGGGAGCGCTTGTCAGAGACCAATGACGAGGAGCAGAGACCATCCCAGGCCCTGCACCCCGCCCGGTCAGCAGCCCAAGGCCAAGTGCCCAGGCCCAGGCCCAGCCCCCCATGAAGCCCTGTAAGAACACAACCTACTTCTGTGGGTACATGTTGTAATGAGCCTGGGGACACACAGCCGGGGAGGGGGCCTGGTCCATGTAGGTGGCACTGCCCCCAGCAGAGTCTGCAGACGTCACAAACCTGGAGGAGGAAGCAGAGCAGAGCCTCAGCGGCCTCAGGGCAGCGCTGACAGGGGAGGGGCTCAGGGGCATCTTTCTGTCTCTCTCAGGTGCAGAAGGACAAAGTGCAGGAGGGGGCCCTGGGCACTGGCCCATGGTGACCAAGCCCGGTTCCCTCCCCAGGGCTGAGCCAGGTTTTAGGGGTAGGGGGGGGCAGGGGCGGGGGAACAGAGGCAGCAGGAGACCAGAGCTGGACCCCAGACACTTACTCAGGGACCACTTGCTTGATCTGTGGCTTCACGTATCCGTCCACGGCTTTAGCTGCCGAGGGGGGAACGGTGATGAGAACCAAAGTTCTCCAACGAAATAAAAGTGAAATCTCCCTTATGAATCACATCTTTTCTTAGGATAGGACACAACCACCTGATTTTATCTTAGGATCTGACACCAGCACCTAACACTTCAACCTGGCAGGACGGCCTGGCAGAGGGAAGCCTCAATCCTAATGCTGCCAGTGAAGAGATATTCCAAGTTGGCTTGCATTGCTTATCCATTCTTCAGACACAGAAAGCATGTACTTCAATACAAATCGAAACCCAGCATTAACTGCATACTAACTGTGAAAGGAAAAAATATCTTTGAAGAGTTTATAGTCGCAGACGCGGCGGAGGGACAGGCCTTGCTCTGTGTCCCCGGGGACAACATTAGGACCAACAGGAGGAGGTCAGAAGACGGCAACGTCTCCGTCAGATGTGGAAGAATGTCATACATAGAACTGCCCCCAAAAGGAATGGGAATGTCGCGGGAAGAACTGGTTTTCTTTATCACTGGGGGTTCTCACTAGGGAGGTATGCAATCGGCAGGGATCCCACAGAACACTCTACACCATAGAGAGGAGCTGATTTGACCTGAGGATCTCAGAACTTACTCTGAGTATCTACTCTGTGGGAAAGGGAGTGTCACTCAGGTATCTGCAAGCTCCTCCATGCCCCGGGGGATGGCCTGATGGCCACTCATTCTGGTGAGTGTAGTTTATGCCTGGTGGCTGCTGAAAGGATGCTGGTGTGTGTCTCTCTTCCACTCACCACAGATTCCCACTGGGATGTGGCCGGCTAGGGGAGAAACCTGAAAGCGACCTGGCCAGCCATCGTTATGACTTTTTAAAAGGCTGATCATGGAAACCCAGTGAAGTAGGAGTGTGAGAGTCTGGAGTCGGCGAATGAAGTCCCGTTTCCTGGGAATGTAAGTGTGGGAATAAGCGTAATCCTGACTATATTAGACACTGAAGGCAACACGCAGTGAAATGCTACATGGTTCACAAACTGCTTGGTACCCGAACCTGCTTCTTCTAGGCTTCCAATGTCAGGGGGGCCGCCTTGTCATAACATCTCATGCTTTTTGTGCTTTACAGTCTACGGAGAGTTTTATAGATTGGCAGGAAAGATTAAAAAAACACACACAAAGAAATGCTGTAAAAAATAGAATGTAATGATCTAGATTGGCTGTGCTAACAAAAAGAAGCAGTGAGATAGATTTTAATTCAAAATATCATATAAACCTAAAATGTCCTGGTTTTTAAAAATACAGCCATCCCATTAGGGTGGGAAGGCATGGCATGGAGGAAAAAGGTCGACTGGTTGGGCTCTGTAGCCTAAGTACAAACCTTTGTAAAATAAAACTTCAGCAAAATAAAACTTAAATGTTAAAAGAACAATGACACGCTGAGGAAAATAATTGCTATGTATAACCAAGGGTTTATTTACTACAGAAAACTATTCACACATTATTAAGAAAAACAGGGACTCCAAAAGAAAGATAAGCAAGGAACATGAACGCACCTCACGGGAAAAAACACTAATGGCCAATAATGTAGACGGTAAGGAATACAGGCTCTGAGGCTAGACTCTCTGAGCTCAGGTCCTGGCTTGGCCTCTTCCTAGTTGTGTGGCCTTTGGCAAATTATTTACTTCTCGGTGCCTCAGTTCCTCATTGGTAAAAGGGGGACAGTAATAGTAACTACTTCACAGGCCCCTTTTGAGGATTAAATGAGATACTACATAAAAATGTGCCCCAAAAGGGACCCGGTGCTCAGTGAGCGTGCAACAAATGCTAGCTGTTACTGGTGTTGTGTTTATTATTATTGTCATTATCATGATATGAAAAGGTGTCTGACCTTACCTGGAATCAAATAAATGAAAATAAAACCTGAGATAACATTTTTATGCCAATCAGAGCCAAACCTGAAACCAATGAACAGATTTTATGACTGGCAGGAGGATGAATGGATTCTTTTTTCTTTTTTTATCCTTTTCTGGACATTTTACAAATAAATACATAAAACTTATATGCTCAGAAAACAAAACCATTTCTGATTTGAAAAACAAAATTTTACCTTCCTAATTTTGACTTCAGCTTGTGTTAAAAGCAATTTGTTCCCTTCAATTTGGTATTTGGGGTTAGTGGCAGGTGTGTTTTCTGTATGACTGCAGACTACAGCCCAGGATTTCCATCTGCCCTGGATAATGCTCAAGTAACTGTAGGCTAACTGTGTAGGTTTTCATGCAAGACAGACACACACACACACACACAAATAACTAAAATACGACCAAAACACAACAAAACCAAGTCAGAATGCGAACATTGTTACCAGTGGCAGGCTCGCATGGAACTGGTGTGTAATATTTGGAGTATACTTCATCTTTCGGCCGATCGGGGAACACGTAGATAAGGTAATCCAGGTCCCCCAGGCGGTCGGCCAGGGACCGAATGGAGAAGTCTCTGGTGGTAAAAGGCATCAGATTCCAAAACATTCTTTCCTCTAGATCAATAAACAGAATAATAATGTTCTAAACATAGTTTCTGAACAAGAAATCTTAATACCCAAATATTCTACAAATTAAAGCTCTCCATTAAATTGTACCCGCCCCCCCAAAAAAAACCTCTCCATTTAAAAATAACTACAGGTTATAGATCAAATAGCTGTTTTTAAAAAATAATTAATTAATTTTTAAATGTTTAATTGATTTAAAAAAAATTTTAAGAGACAGAGGAAGGGAAAGGGAGAGAGAGAGGGAAAGGGAGGGGGAGGGGGAGGGAGGGAGAGAGAAACATCAATGTGAGAGAGAAACATCTGCTCAGTTGCCTCCCAGACCCAAGGATGACACTCCACAAACTGAGCCAGGGCTCGAGTAGCTGTTTTTAAAAGCCACGGGTAGGTAGCTGGTGATGCATTCATCACTTTCCTAGAGATGCCGTGATCTCCCTCAGGTGGCTTCAGTTAAACGACGTTCTGTCCCTTTCTAGAAGAAACGTACTGACTCCCTGATCCCCTGCACAGAAGTGTGTAAGGGAGATAGGAAGCAGGTCCACGGCCAGAGGACACGTGAGCACTATAGACGCTGTTCACGTCTTTAAGCCACAAAGCACACTCGAAACCCGCTGTTACCTAGTTTGTGAGGGTCAGAGGAAAGAACTAACATTCTTGAATGAAAATGACCCGTGACAAGGTCCTTGTGTCAGTTAGGATGAAGGAATAATTAAAATAACATTACTTCTATGTGAACGACTCCAACTTATTGAAGTACATTTTCACTGAAACCAGCTCAAGGTTGAGTAATCCACAAAGCACACTCGAAACCCGCTGTTACCTAGTTTGTGAGGGTCAGAGGAAAGAACTAACATTCTTGAATGAAAATGACCCGTGACAAGGTCCTTGTGTCAGTTAGGATGAAGGAATAATTAAAATAACATTACTTCTATGTGAACGACTCCAACTTATTAAAGTACATTTTCACTGAAACCAGCTCAGCTCAAGGTTGGGTAACGAGAAGGTGGACATTTCAGAAGGGAAGCAGCCGAGAACGTGGACAGGACACTGTATGGCAAGTAGCTGCATCAGGGTGACGCGTCTGTGTTTCTCAAAATTAGGACTTGTGTTTCCCGTAACAAGGTCTTACACAGGCTCTGGTATCATCGGAGGCTCTGTCCTGGGTCTACATCTGTGCTTCCCATCATCAGCACTGGCCTCAGACAATAATACGGACGCACTGAAGTGTATGTGGAAGCGATCTTGCAACAAAAGCAGTTAACCGGGGCCCTCTGGCCTCTCCTCGTAAAAGGGGAGGGGCACTCACGAGAATCAAACTTCCAAGCGATGGTGATCCCGCCAATTTCAGAGTCACTGAATCTCAGCAGGAAGGTCCCATCGGGCTTGTTAATGAGTAGATCATGGGCCTGTTGCTTATTCACGAAACCCAAAATAGCCCTGGATCACAAAGGTCAAAGGAGCAGAAGCAGAGAGTGATTTTTTTTTTTAAACCGTAGAAAGACAACCTTCTTACTTTACGGCAGACGTAAGAAATGATGATTCTCACCCGTCATTCCAATGAGGCTTGAGATGTTTCTTTAACACTTCCATCACACCATCAAACCACTGCCAGAAAGTGTAATTCCGTCCTGGTAAATTCTCCTGATTGGAGACACAACAATGAACACAAGAAGGCAGAGGTAACACTCGGAACAGTACCTGTATCTACTTTAACTGGAAAAACCAAACGGAAAATAAACACCGACACTGTCAGAACCATACAAATATAAAGACCTGCCTGAGTTTTCCCAAATAAATGGTCCTGCAACAACAACAACAACAAAAAACAAGATAGAGGAGAAAAGAAGGAAACAGGGCAAAAAAAGCACAGAGCGACTCCCACCCCCTGCTACGAACACCTGCCCCCTGGGCTGACCGGTCCTTTGCTGGTTTTGATGTGGGCTCTGGGACCAGCAGCAGCAGCACCACCACCACCCAAGAGCTCCTGAGAAATGCAAACTTTCAGGCCTCATCCCAGAGCCACCGAATCAGCGTCGGCATCTTAGCCAGATGCCCAGGGGGCTTGTAAATTTGAACTGGATTAGATCACAAGGCCACAGAGATTGCTCCAGCAGACAGCAGCCGCCAAGAATGATCAGCAAAATGCAGTTATCAGATTCTAGTGAAAGTCCTGCTTCCCCTATCAAAACACCTCTGACTGCCAGCCAACACGTTGGCCAACTGGTTAACACACAACCACTTAAAAAGATTTACACTCAGAGACTATGAGATCTCTGAATGAGGGTACTTAAAACCCCGGGGTGGAGGCGGGGGTGATGGTGTAAAAAGAAAAATGTTAAATTTCAAATCAAAGATGTGACAGGGGACATCTGAACGAGCAGATGCTAGAGGAAGAGGGCCCTCCATCAGCATCCGCTTGGGTGGGCTGAGGGTCCACGGGAGCCTGACTTCGCATCACACATCAGGGGACATCGGAGTCAACGGGACTGAGCCATGACGTTCTGATCATCGCCAAAGCTGTACTCCGCCCGGCTCTGCTTCCTTTATAAAATGCACCAGCTTCACACAAAGCCCAATTTACTTAAATATGCAAAGATGTGATTTTCTACATAAAAAATATGTCGTTGTCTATTCAGGAGCTTCCTGTTGCTTCAGGCGCATTTTATTAGAGACAGGAAGCCCGAGGGCCGGGGAAGGGAAGCTCCTGCAGGCGTCTGGTTGGAAGGGACTGATCTCCCTCCCAGCAGCTGGAGGAGGGGGGGCGGGGGGCGGTGGCCCTCACCCTGTTGAACTGGGACCAGGACACGGACATGCTGTTGTAGTCCTCGAGGTGGCTGCTGCTGCTGTTGAACAGCTTCTGCGCCAGGAACACGAGGTTTTCCTTGGTCAGGCCCCGGTTGCTCTGCACTTCGGCCTTGAATTTCATGTTGAGCGCTTCACACAGCTGCGGCCACAGCACTTTGTCAGGCACGGCAAAGGGCACCCTGCCCTGAGGAGGAGAGAAGCCAGAGCCTTCTGAGAGAACAGTTGCATGATTTATTTCCTCAACCCACAAAAGAAAGACACTGGGTGGCGGGGTGGCGTTACAAACGTTTGTCTGACTGAGTCTGAGGATAAATTCAAACTTCCATGGGGTGTGCAGTTCTGGAAACTCGGAAGCTTCATTTTACCTTCTTTGCACACAATATAGAGGGCAGCCTCGTGCTACCGACAGTGTCCTGTAAACGGTCCAACCCTACATCACATCCTCACAGCCACTAAAACAAAACATGACCGAGGTCTGGCTGTAAACTCAATGGGAACAGAAAGCTAAAACACTGATTCTCTAGGTACAGAGAGACAGAGAGAGACTGTGTGTGTGTGTGTGTGTGTACGCTCATACAAGTGTGTGCACAAGTGTAATCCTTGTCGTTGACAACTTCTGCCAAGAAAGAACTCTGGCTCAAAGTGAAACAACGTAAGGAAGAATAGTAACTATGAGTTAGCTTTATTAAAAACAGGTGAGAATATGAATTTGTAATAAACTGTTTTTCATTCCATTCAGCCATAGTACTTCATTTTAATTACCACAAAAATACTTTTGAGTAGGCAATTCCTTCACGTGATATAAAATTTTTAAAGTACAGCAAGTTATATAGTGAAGTCTCTTTCCTATTCCTGTCCCCTAGCAACCCAGTTCCTCTTCCCAAAGGCATGTGATGTAGTTTCTTGTTTACACCTCTAAAGCTATTCTATGCTGGCCTGCAAATACACACAATTTTTCCTTTTAAAAAAATGCCAGCTGGAAGCCTAAAATCCACATGTCCTGCATCTCCCTTTTTTCACTGAATACTATACCCGGGAGATCTCACATCAGCATGTAAAGAAATTCCTCATTTTCGTTTGTGGCTGCTATATATTCTACAACTAGAGGCCCAGTACACGAAATCTGTGCACGGGTATGGTCCCTAGCGGCTGCGGGCCACCAGCCGTGGCCTCCCTTCGTTCCACGCTGCCCCCTGGTGGACAGCGCATGTCATAGCGAGCGATCGAACTCCTGAGGGGACACTTTTTGTATATTAGGCTTTTTATATATACTAGAGGCCCAGCGCACGAAATCATGCATGCGTAGCTCGGCCGCCAGCCGCCCTGCCCGCCGCCTCCAGCCGCCGCTCGCAGGCCAGGGGTAGGAGGGACCAAAAGATGGTCAATGCACCTCATAGCGACTGGTTGAGTGGTCATTCTGGTCATTACACTTATGGTCCTTGGCCTTTTATTATATAGGATAGATATGGACAGGACACTGTATTACAAGTAGCTACGTCAGGGTTATACATCTGTGTTTCTCAAAATTAGTACTTGTGTTTCCCTTAAGATTTTACACAGGCTCTGGTATTATCTGCAGCTTTGTCATGAATATACATTTGTGCTTCCCATAATTAGTATTGGCCTCAGTAAATAATAAGTACTCACTAAAGTGTATGTTAAAGTAATCTTGCAACAAAAGCAGTTAACGTTAATGGAAGAATAATAATATATTCAACCAGACTCCCATATATGGACATCTATGTGTCAGCCTTCAACCTTTAGCTAAGCAACGCTGCAATATGCTTATATCATGACATATATACAGATGTATCTATAAATTCCCATAAGTATGTATTTATTTTAAAACAGCATGAAATAAATGCACCCTAACATTCTGAAAATGTTTTTAAAAATGCTTATATATTTAGACAAGATACTTTAGCAATGACATGTTGCAGGGGATGCCAAAGTGGCCGGGGGAGTGAGGTTTGTGGACAGGCAGAGAAGGAGATGAGAGATGTGGCAATCCTATCCAGCAGGCTTATCAGGACAAGATATAGGCAGATGGTTTTCAAAAGGAGCCTCAAACTCAGGGTTTGTAGCACAGCACAGCAGAATTTCTGATAAGAATCTCACCTCTGCAGCAAATATATGGTTCTGTAGAGAAAACTGTTGAGAATGTAAGACTGTTCCCAGTAGAGAAGAACATACTTTTATGTCCCAAGTAACAACTAGAACCCTCTAATCATGCTGTTACAGACTAACCTCTACTGGAAATACACGTAGAACTGGGCCTACTGAATGGTGTGGAAATGCTCCGCAGGCAGCACGCCAGTGGCATTCAGAGAGCATTTGGGTGCATAAACCCATAAAATCGTGTTTTCACCCTTAGGCAAACCATCTCACTCTTCATGAGAGACCTGGGACGAATCACAGAACCTAACATTTGGCAACTAAATGTCACCCTCATTTATTGGAAGGAGGATGACAGGAAGCAACTTCTGAGCTAAAGGCACCTCCTGAGAGGTCGCGCCTCCAGAAGGAACCTGGGAGCCCCAACTTCCACGTATGGTTTCACCCAGGGATTCAAAACAAAATCTCCTGAGCATGGAGTCTGAGACAAGCATTTTGTATGTTATGTAGTTTATCTT
Organism: Myotis brandtii; assembly: GCF_000412655.1. Classification (NCBI taxonomy): domain Eukaryota; kingdom Metazoa; phylum Chordata; class Mammalia; order Chiroptera; family Vespertilionidae; genus Myotis; species Myotis brandtii. The sequence continues at coordinate 1,080,999 of NW_005367911.1, read as the reverse complement.
CCTAACGACACGATGGAGCATTATGATCCCAGGTTGTAGACACTTAGGGGCCTTGAGCTCAGAGAGGGAAAGTGAATTTCCCACAGCCACAGAGTGAGGACATGGGGCAGCTTGCCCTGAAACCTTGGCCTGGCGTCAAGCCCACCCTCTTTCCATTTCCTACACACACTCCCTTCTGCCTCCCGCCAACAAGAACAGCATTTTTTTTTTCTATGCTCTTTTGGGGATAACACGTGGAAGAGATTCATGACACCAGCATCAAGATCTTGAGACCCGCAGGCCCAAGGGATCAACTCACAGATTCCGCAAAAGCATTGTCCCAGAGAACCGTGGCCGTCGCGTTGTTGTCCTGGCTGCCGTGGACAATCACCACCACCGGGAGGGACAGGGTCTGCAAAGACACAGAAGGGCTGAGCGCCCACAAGCCACACTTCTTCCCCTTTTCTTCTTTTCAATCACAACATGTTCATTCTTCAAGCTTCAGTAAGTGTCACCTGGGACACAGAATGTGAATGGCTCCGGGAATAATATGACTTCTCCACACTGGCAAAATCTTAGACATTTCAGATATGGTAAAAGAGGTTTCATTAGGTATTTCTGAAGGATGGAATAAGTTCTCTAAGTTACACAGAGAACGAGAGAGAGAAGAGAGAGTACGGCCCGGCCGGTGTGCTCAGTGGTTGAGCATCGACCCACAAACCAGGAGATCACAGTTCCATTCCAGGACAGGGCACATGCCTGGGTTGTGGGCTTGATCCCCAGTAGGGGGCCGTACAGAAGGCAGCCGATCAATGATTTTATTCCATCATTGATGCTTCTATCTCTCCCTTTCTCGAATCACAAGCCTTGAGCAGGATAATAAAATTTAAAAAGTTATATGTGTGTGTGTGTGTGTGTGTGTGTGTGTGTGTATGTATATATGTATATGTGTGCGTGTGTGTGTGTGTGTGTGTTTAAAGAGGGAGTATGGAGACATTTTGGGGTGTGTGTGCAAGGGGCGGGGAGAGCAAGTAACAAATATCCGTCCTCACTTTCTGTTCATCAATAAAAATTTTTTAAAAAGGGACTATGTGACCCCAACAGTTCTTGTGTGACATAAAGTGCTCACGGACACACTGCTGAGGGAGGGCTTTACCTTGACTTGAAAGACCAGCTCATTTCCACCAACACTGAACTGTGATTCAAACAGGATTGTGAATTTTTCTTCGGTTACTGACTCTGCCCCACGACGGTCAGACCTCTTGATGCGTTTCAGGGACTGCAAAGGAGAACGTTCAGGTGACCAGGTCCTCAGACAAGCGGGGAGAATCTGTTCTTCCCCTCCCTCCGTCCTCACCATGTTCCTGAAGTGGGCGCTGAGCGTGCCTGTGGCCTGGTGATACTCCATCACACAGCAGTTGTTCAAGATCTCCCCACTGTACTCACTGCAAATCAGAGAGAGACGCAACTCTAAACCCACGCAGGGTCTCGGCTCACAGCGGGCAGAGATATGCTCGGGGTCGGAGGAACCACAGAAGGTATTTAAAAACTTATGTCATGCCATGACTGGCTTGGCTCAGTGGATAGAGAGTCAGACTGAGGACTGAAAGGTCCCAGGTTCGATTCCGGTCAGGGGCACATGCCTGGGTTGCGGGCTTGATCCCTAGTGGGGGGCCTGCAGGAGGCAGCCAATCAATGATTCTCTCTCATCACTGATGTTTCTGCCTCTCTCCCACTCCCTTCCTCTCTGAAATCAATAAAAATATATTTAAAAAATAAAAATTTACGTCATTTAGAAGAAATGTTGGCTCCATAAAACATACAAGAAATAAATATACATAAAATATACAAAAGTTTTCTTAAGTGAATTCCTACTAAGTGAAACCGTATCATACTATCTTCACAGAAGAACCCCTTCTGCTCTTTCTCTGAGAGCCAGAGAGGCCAGCAGGGCTGCCAGGGCCACCACATAGGACCCTTCTGAGGAGGATCCCTCCATCCCACGGCCAGGCCTCGGGGAAAGGGGCCGAGACACAGGAAGGACGCACGTACTTGCGGGTGTTCTCGTTCTTGAGCAGCGACTTGGCCTGCTGCTCGCTGATGATGGTGGCCTTCACCTGGGGGGGGTTCATGTGCACGTTCAGCTTCCCCCCCACCAGCAGGCGCACGGTGGCTGCAAACTTGGTCTGGGTCTTCAGGACCTGAGGGGGCTGCTTCTCAATGATGAACGTGCTGCGGGGACCCAAGGGACGAGATGCTGCCTCAGGGCACAGGGCTCTGGTCCCCCGTGTGGGGAGGAGGCCGCACACAGGGCTCGGCAGGCAGGGGAAGGGCACGTGGCCGAGACCCTGTTCCCAGGGAGGCCACTGAGAGCCGCGGGGAGGCGGGAGGGGAGGCAGGGAAGTGAACTCGGCAGCTGGCACGGGGCTGCAGGAAGCAAGGGCAGCCCAGGTAGCGCTCACAAGAGAAACTGGGAAAGGTCAACGGCGACTGGGGACAGAAGGGAAAGGGTGTGAGCAGAGAGAGACAAGGGTGCCAGTGAGAGCCCCCCCATCTGCAAAGCACCCCTGCCTCCCCCAGGCCAACCACATGCGGGGCTGGGCGTGGCCGAGAGGCAGCAGTCACCTGGTCACCAGGGCGGAGATGATGTCTGTGATGGTGGCATTGACCTCGGCCAGCATCTCCTCCACGGGGCCGGGGATGGGCAGCTGCTGGCAGAGGTGCTCAGCTCTGCGGATCTGCTGCCGGTTCTGCCAGATGATCTCGGCCAACTTCTCACACCTGCACCCCAGCCCCGGGGCCAAAGGAAAGGACAGGCCTTCACCCTCCCCCAGGCCAAAGGTGAAGAGGCTCCCAGTCTGGGGTGAGCCCCCCAAGACCTAGCCCCACGCTCCCCCAGGAAGGCTCTACACCTCAGCGCCCACTCCTGTCCACTGAGCAGAGCAGGACAGGGGCTGCCTGACTTCCAGAAACACAGACACGCAGGAGGCGTGACCCTGATTTGTACCCAACCAGCCGAGCATCAGCCCAGAGCCCCACCCCCAACACAGTGACTCCTTCCCAGGGAGGGGGCATGACGGGGGCATCAAAGTCTGTGCCGGGAACCAGACCACTGGTGAAGTAAGACCTGTCACAGGACAGAGCGAGCGGCTGCACATGGAAACTCGGGAGCAGAGTAAGCAGCTGGTAGACCACCCTGAGCCCAGGCTCCCATCCCTGCCTGCCCCTGCCCCTCCCCCCCCATTACCAGGACTGCAGCACGTCCAGGCTGCCCTCAGGGGGCCCCCCATTCCCGGCCAGCTGCTGCCGCCGCTTCCACTGGATCAGCTCGTCATCCAGGATGATGGTCTGCTGCTTGCGCAGCAGCTGCAGGGTCTTCTGGTGCTTCTCGGCCAGCTCCTGAGGGAGGGGAGCAGGCCCTCTGGCTCCCGGGGAACAACCCTGCAGGGCCTCGCTCAGGAGGCAGGGCCTCCCCCCGACCTGCTCTGCCTCTCAGGCCCCCACAGGCCTCCTGCCCCCCGGGGCCCTGGCCTATCCCTCTCTCGGTCCCCGAGAGCTCAGGATGTGGACCCCAGGCCTGGAGGAGAGGGACGCACACCCACTCACCACGCGGTATTGCTGCAGCGTCTGGGCCTCGCGCTGCAGCCAGGCCTCCAGGGACACCTGCTTCTGCTGCAGGGCTGTCTCCCGGCTCAGACGCTCCTGCGGGTTCACCTGGGCCAGCTGGGCAAACTGAGCTGGAGGAGGGACAGGACACCGTGGCCATGACCCCCAGCTTCCAGCAGGAAACCCAGAGAAACCACACTCACTTGCTCTGCAGACAAGACCCTCAGGGTGACGTGTCTGACCAACGGCCAGTCAGGGATCTGGCAGCCAAGGGCCCCGGAGATGCGCCAGCTTCACTCCCTGGCCCCCAACTCTGAGCTCCCCTCTAGGGACGAGGAGACAGAAGCTTGTGGGGACAGCTGAGGAGGATCCTACCACCCCAGCCCACACAGCTGGGGCCCCGCCTTCCTCACGCCACACTGGGGTCCGGCTTGGAGCCACACTGCCTCGTCTGCCTCGGCCTGGCCATCTGCTAGCGGGGTGGACCCGGGGGAACCCCCTCACTCTCCTGTGCCTCAGTCTCCCCGGGTGCAAAACGGGGAAGCCTGCTCCCTGCCTCGGCAGTTGCTTGGGGATGAAAAGGGCTGATATGGAAAATGCTCAGGAAGCTGCCTGGCACGTGGAAGCTCTGGGTGAGAGTTAGTCCTTGTTGCTCAATGGGCTACAGGACAGGACTGAAGGGTGACGGGGACCAGCAGCTCTCAGCCCCGCCCGCCAGGGAAGGCCCTGCTCCTGGGCCTGAGCCGCCTCCTGGGGCACAGCTGCCTCTCCTCGGGGAGAGGAGGTTCTCTATGCGCAGGAAGGCGCCTCTCGAGTTTGTCCAGGTTGGGTCACTGTGAGCTCAGCTGACCAACAGGAAGAGAAAAGAGCGAGAGGAAAGGGGGAGAGAGAGAGAAGGCGAGAGAGAGAGAGATAACCTCTAGGAAGGTTATCAATGGCAGGAACAGGGAGTCAGTGAGGCATAATTACCCTTCAAAAAAAAAAGCAGTTATGGCCCTAGCTCAGTGATGGCGAACGTTTTGAGCTCGGCGTGTCAGCATTTTGAAAAACCCTAACTTAACTCTGGTGCCGTGTCACATATAGAAATTTTTTGATCTTTGCAACCATAGTAAAACAAAGA
>NW_005367911.1:1048058-1076084 GCF_000412655.1 Myotis brandtii | reverse complement strand
TCTCTCTCTCTCTCTCTCTCTCTCTCTCTCTCTCTCCATGTCTTCAGGTGGGGATTTAAAATAAATTAAGTAAGTTAAGAAAAAAAAAGTAGCAATATTCTCTCAGGAAACGGAGGCAATTCTCTTCATATTAGCTTTAGGAAGCTCATCAATGGTAGGAATAGGGAGTCAGTGAGGCATAATTACCCTCTTTAAAAATATCAGTTATGAAATACTTAAGACATAGGGAAGGGAGAAAGAATCATATAAAAACACCTGTGAATTCATAACCCACATTAAACAATCAAACATTTCCCAATTAAAGCCACCTGCTCACCTCCACAGCTTGCGATCCCATCCCCCGCCTAGGGAAACACTATCCTAACTTCTGGGGTAATTATGCGCAGCCAATAGCCATTTTGAACACCCAGTGTCCTTCCTCGGGCTGAGTCAAGAAGATGTGAGCATCAGCATGTCTTGGTCGAGCTGCTGGCAGGCCTCTGAGGGCCACGTCACACTGACCTAGGCCCTGCCCCAAGGTCACACAGGCTGGGAAGGACCAAAGCAACTCTAGGCAGCCAGGAAGAGCCCAGAACGAGAAGGGGATTCGGAGAGATGGCCCCCATCTCACTGCAGGGGCCTGAGCAGGAAGAGCATCGTCCAGCAGGGCACACAGCAGGGTCGTCCGGGTGCCACCTCAGGATCCTGCCACCACAGGGAGGTGGTGGTGTCCCCAACACCTGGTGCGGCCTCCCTATGCGAGCGACCCAGTTAGGTTTCTCCTGGCAATTTGCAGACGTTTCTGGGAAGGCCGCCAGGAGATGTGGGGCAATTGTCTGCTCCACTGGAGGGAACTGAGCCTTCTCTGCACAACAGATCAATAGTCTGTGTTTCTGATGGTGAACTTGATAAATGAGACGGAACTGACATTGCATGATGGGTACAAGCCCAAACCAGAACCAAACCCAAACCCATACATAGGAAACAGAAAACCCAAGAATAGGATCATCGATATGGTGACCAGTCCACGGCCTGGGAGAGAACTAACAGCTTGGCTATCCTGTTCCCCCATCTGGGAAGTGGGCTTCCCCCCACCCCCCACCCCGGGGCCAGTCAGGTATGGAATCAGATGGGAAGAAGACATGCTAGAATCATCCCACCGACATCTACTCAACACCTACTGTGATTCAGGCAATGTGCTGGCCTGAGGGTATAGAGATGTAAGACGCAGTCCCTTCTCAAAGAATTTACATCCTAGTGGGGAAGACACAGTTAATAAACAGTATCGATATAGTTACAGGACGGCGCCCACACGCTTGGTATTGGAAGAGCACACTGCATGTGTGTGTGTGTGTGTGTGTGTGTGTGTGTGTGTGTGTGTTTGAATGGCTGGTTCGTGCAGCAAAGGCTTCTCTGAGGAAACCACTGCCACACTGCCGGGCTCCCACAAGGACAACAGAGGGCGCTGTTGAGGCTCCACAGCCTCTGGGCTGACTCTGAAGTTCTCTGTACCCAGACTGCCAGGCTGGATTCCCACCAGGAAGGGGGGCCTTTGTCTACCGGCAACTGATGTGCCCCAGGATGGCCTCTCTGAATAGCTGTGCCGAACATGAAAAGTTTGTCACCAGAAACACAGTCCTGAGCCCTTATACTGGCCCTGCTCAGAGAGTGAAGCAGCATTTAAAACACAAAACCACCGTCTGGGTGCTGTCTACTGGACTGGGAGCGCTTCCTGCAAGACCAGGAGCTGGCTGGGTATGGGAAGCCTGAGTGAGAGCCACACTCTCCGAAGGCAAGCCTTTGCCTTCTCCCCTTCCCAGGCCTCATCTTCCCAACGCGAATGACTCCCTGATGCTCCAGAGAAAGGCAGCTGGTTCTCTCCCGACAGGACCTGAGCTTCTTCCCAGCCCCACTCCCGCCTCACCTTGGATCCTCAGGCTCTCCTGGTACTGGATGATGAAGTACTCCTGAGTCTGCTGCAGCTTCTTCAGTTCGTTCTCGGTGTCCTGCGTGACCAGCCGCAGCTCCTCAAAGGTCTGGTTGATCTGAAGGTGTTTCTGGGACATGATGTCGGCAAGACTCCCGGCTGGAGAGGCACCCTGGACACAGAGCGGGGGCAGAGTGCCGGCAGCAGTGAGCTGGGCAGTGAGGACGGGAGACCACTCAGGCCTCAATGCAAGGGATCGGCCAGCACCTATCACGGGGATGAAACCCCAAAACCTTAATTTTGAGTCCTAGGAGTTGCAAACGTCATTTGTGAGAATTGGTGTAGAGTCGGAAAAGAGGAGGAAAGGGGGCGCTGGCGGACCATGGCATCTTCCTAAAACATAGCAGGAATTCCTAGTGCCGCTCTGGCCTCCACCAGACTATCCCAATCACGGTCCATCTAATTCCCTTCAAAGTTACCTGGGTTTTCCTACTAATGATGATGACCCCTGGGGACAAAGTGGGGAACAGGCAGGTGAACACACAGTGTCTTTGCTCTCATTCAAGACCTACTTGTGACTGAGGGGAGAGGGAATCAGGGGAACCTCTCCCAGGTATCATCCTGGAGACCCCAAAGTGAAGTTACAGGGGTGGGAGGCGCATCCACAAGGGCTTTGTGGACCCAGGCATTGAAGTGACCTGGTCTGATCCATTCCTTCACCAGCTGGCTGAGAGAAGGCGGGCAGAAGTCTCACCTGAATATAGACATGACTTGACTGAAAAATTATTCATTGGGGGTTGAATTACTTCACACCTGTGCACATTGTTTTGTGGCTGCAAGCTCATCAAGGCTATAAATCAGTTAAGACCAGAGTACAGCCTTCTATTTCCTGTTGCCTCTTAGGACAAGACTCTGTTTATAGAGACACCAATAGGTGCGCCCCGAGTCATCATGACAAACGGGGTCCAGAGGGAAGTGGGCAAGATGGGGTTTCCCAACTCCTCTCCCCACACCCAGGGGACACTCACATTGTTGGCTTCTCGGACCAGCCTCTGCTCATTGTACAGAATGTGCCGGATGCAGCGGACCAGCTCCATGGGGCAGCGGTCATACGTGTTCTGAAAGAATCCAAGAGCAGACATCACTCTGTCCCCCTCCATGCTACGGGCCTAACCCCACCTTGGAGGAGACTCCTAGAGACACGGCGGTGTAATCATGAGATAAGCTGCTCCTTCAATATCAATGGGGGACAAGGAAAGCACCTTGTAAAAAACCTAACTACGTAAGAAGGTAAGAGCATTTCATTTCTTGCACCCTAAATTTGCCCACAGTACTAGGGCATCATTCTTGGACACAGGAGAAATACACTTCAAAAGGCCACCTCAGAGGAGAACCTGGACACCACCTTGCTGGGCAATGCAAATCACTCCGCCAGCGACGGGGAGATGGGCGCTGTACGTCTCCAGATGTGGCACCGTGAGAAGGACGCAACAGCCTTCAGGGTGCTGATCACGGTTGTGTAACCTGAATCTAATCATGAGGAAACGCCACACAAACCCAACATGAGATACGTTTTATCTTTAAGGAGTAGAGGAGCTAAATTACTTCAGAGTGTCAGTGTCACTAAAGACAAAGAAAGGCTGAGACACAGTTCCAGATTAAAGGCAATTAAAGAGACATGATGACTAGACGCAAGAGGTGACGTTGGACTGGATCCTGGACCGGAGGGGGTGGAAATAAATGCCCTAAAGGGCATCAAGTCATTTGCCAAGATGGGGAGACAGACATAAAGTCACCCGAAGGTGTTCTATCAACGTACAGTTTACTGACGGTGATGACTGGACGACAACGATGTAAGAGACGGCGCATACTCTTAGGAAACGGACGCTGCAGTACTTGGGGCAAAGGGACATGATGTGCACAACTTACTCTCAAGTGACCAAAAAAACATGGGTATGCGGAGAGCATATGATAAAGCAAACGTTAACAATGGGGGTCTTTGTATCAACCTTGCAACTTTTTGAAAACTTGACATTATTTTCAAATACAAAGTTTAAAAAGAGCTACAACCGTGACAATAAACAACAGGAGCTTTAGGCAGGCAACTCGACCACGACGACAACGCTGGGCTGAAGAGAAAGAAGCTCTCTGGAGGGAGAACTGAATGGAGGAGGCCCGCCTGGGGCAGGCAGCGGCGACCCAGCGCTCGCACCCACCTGCAGCTGCGTGGCGTAGTGCCCCAGCTTGATCTTCAGCAAGAACCCATCTTCCCCCACCTGGTGCTCCGCCTTCTTCTGCAGCTCCTGCACCAGGCCCTCCAGGAGCTGGGTGGCCTTAATGTTCTCCTGTGGATTATCAAGATCTATTGAGTCCCTAGGGGAAAAAAATTACATACATATGTATACATACATGCACATGAGCCTATATCAACGCAGCCTCAACACATCACACCTTGTCTTTGGCTAAAGAGATTTCGGCGTAAAGCTCACTGCACATTTTAGGAGAGTTCCATTCAAATGGACTAGATGCCTACATGCACCTAATCCTAATCCACTGACTACCTGAGTGGACTGGATAAGAGTCTATTTTCTTTCTTTCTTTTTTTTTTTTTTAACAATGTGCTGCTCTTTCTCCTTCCTCCTACTCACTTGCTGTGGTGCTCACGCTGCCCGCTGGGAATGAAGGGAGCGGGAAGTGCTCTGTGCACACTGAAGGAAGCAGGGCTCCGATAATTTCCTATTTATAGTCGCCCCTTCACGGTGTAAGGGGCACAATGTCGAGAATGTTCTACTTTTTTTTTTTCCACCCTGGAATGGTTCTGTATGTTGCTAATGTCACATAAAGTATTTTCTTAAGGCAGGTGAAACAACATTTATTGCTGTTCCTAAGAAGCCTTGGAAATGATTCATTCAGACAGACTCTTCCTACGAGCATCTACACAAGTCGCAGACGTGGGACCTGCAGGCAACACTAACTCCCCCGGGGAACCAGAGACTCTGTATTGATGCAGAGCCAGGTGATGGTGACAGGGCTTGGATGGCCTCCCTTCCTCCCTCTCTCCTTCCCCCGTTCTCAACCCCCCTCCCAGACACTCTCATGTTTTAAACAATTTAAGGCAACAGTTGCTATTTGGCAGAACTTAATTACTCAGCTCACTGGAGAAACCAAACAGCTATCAGACTGAAATAATATTCAATTACTGTTGCTCGAGTCTAACGCCAAACAAGAGATTCGGTGCTCGCTAAAAAGTGCTGTCATCTCTAACCCCATCATGTCAGTTAGCAACGAATTTCAAATGGAGGCACAAACAGGAGTACCACACGCTGGTAACGGACTTCATCAAACGAGGTGCTGAAATAGGCGCTTGGAGAAGGCAGCAGAGAAAGTCAAATGTTAAATGGGCATGTTCTATGGACTAAATAAAATACATATTGAATAAAAGCCTGGAAGGAAGGAATGGCGGCCCAGCATGCACCCCTGTGTCAACCGGCAATAACGCTCCTCGTCCGAGGAAGCCGTTCTTGAGAAGATCCAGTCTCGTGGAAAACAAGTACTGGTTCTTGTACTTAATTCTCTGTCCTTCCCCCCAGCCCCTCCCCCCAAATATTTTATTACCGTAAACATGAAGAACTGGACATTTTTATTAAAATCTTTACACTCTTTTTTTAAAATATATTTTTATTGATTTCAGAAATGAAGGGAGAAGGAGAGACAGACACATCCATGATAAGAGAGAATCATTGATTGGCTGCCTCCTGCACACCCCCGACTGGGGATCGAGCCCACAACCTGGGCTTTTGCCCTAATCGAATTGTGATCTCCTGGTTCATCGGTCAACGTTCAACCACTGAGCCATGCCGGCCGGGCTAAAATCTTTATATTCTTAAGAAAACCCAAACTAAGGAAAATTCTAGAGTTATTGAGGTGGTAACTTCGTAAGTTAAATAAATGTCTAATAACTATGTTGTATACCTGAAACGAATACAATATTGTATGCCACTGTCATTGGAAAAAAAATTTTTTTAACTAAATAAAATTCAGATTTCCTTTAATATCAACACAAGCCTCTTAACATTTGCTCAGTAAGAAGACGACGTGGAAACTCTACCCAACGACATTTTAAATAAACAGAAACCTCCTATTAATGTTTTTCTGAACTCCTCGAGATCTTTAAAAAAGAAAAGGAAATGGAAAAGCACTAAGCACGGTGCAGTTGACACGCTCACACTTAGCTCTCCTTTTTCTCACTTAATTACACGAGGCTGAGATTTTTTTTTAAATTGCCTAGAAAATTGCCTTCCCGGTGCTCTCTCGTTTCTGGAGAGAAATTCGCTACTAATACACAATTGCGACTATTCCAAGGCAGCGTGACTGCCAGGGATACAGCCCTCCTCGAACAGCAGCATAAAGGCCGTCTCCTCCCGGGCTCTGTCGGAGAGGCCACGCCGCCCGCAAGGGTGCAGGCCTGGAGCGGAGGATGAGTCTGTCAGCTCAGACTGACCGGCTGGTGACAAACCAACCTGCTCCCGGCCCGGAGCAGAGCAGCGGGCATCGGGCTGCCTGGCGTGCACTAACGTCAGTGAGAAATATCTCTATCAGTTGACTGCGTTGTACTAATTCTAAAAGAGTTTAAAAACAATCCCCGCCCTGAATATATAATAAAGAGTAATTTGGAAAATAAGAAAAATAAACATGCTTGTTAAATCTGCCATCAAGATATAATTATTGTTAATATTTTGGTGTATCGTCTTTTAGTCTTTACGTGTACATATAATTTACATATAAATTTGAAAACACCAATGTCTCTCCATTGTTAAATTTGTTAACAATACATTTTTTAAAAATTATGTGAATGGACATACCTTATCTGTCCCATTCAGCACTAAATTCTATGTGAACAAAGGTTTTAATTTTTTCATAGGAACTCTACTACCTACGACTCTGCTAGGCACCCTACAGGCACTCAAAACATTTGTTAATTGGTTTTAACTAGCTGCAATGCTCAAATGTTTTTAGCCAGAATATACTATTAAAGAGAAGATATCCTATTTTTTAAAAAATATTTTTTAAATTGATTTCAGAGAGGAAGGGAGAGGGAGAGAGAGATAGAAACATCAATGATGGGAGAGAATCATTGATCGGCTGCCTCCTGCACGCCCCGCACTGGGGATCGAGCCCACAACCTGTGACCTCATAGGTCAATGCTCAACCACTGAGCCATGCCGGTCGGGTGGAAGATATCCTATTTTTAAAATCCTAAGAGTCATGCTATCTTTCTAAAATTTCAGATGGCGCTAAATACCTCTTCATGGGTCAGGATTTTTTTTTTTAAGGTATAAGTTTTGGAGTCCCCATCATGTTATCTTCCAAATTTAAATATGCTTGTGCTGCCCTGACTGGTTTGGCTCAGTGGATAGAGCGTCGGCCTGCGGACTCAGGGGTCCCAGGTTCAATTCCGGTCAAGGGCATGTACCTGGGTTGCGAGCACATCCCCAGTAGGGGGTGTGCAGGAGGCAGCTGATCAATGTTCTCTCTCATCGATGTTTCTAACTCTCTATCCCTCTCCCTTCCTCTCTGTAAAAAACCAATAAAATATATTTAAAAATAAATAAATAAATAAATATGCTTGTGCTTCATGAAATATGATGGAGAAAAGTCGGTTCACTTACCAAGGTTGGCTTTCGATCCACTGGGATAAGTAATGGCGCACCTCGATGGGGAAATGCTGGCCGTACAAGGCTTGCATCTGATGGAGGGCATCTCCTTGCAGCTGCTGGGCCTGGATCCACACAGCCATGTTTACAATCTGCTAAACAAACAATCGGTGGTTTGGGTGGTTTTATTTCTTCCCCTTTTAAATCCACTAGAGTAAACATTAATATAGTTATTAAAGATAATTGCTTTTTAAGCCCTTTTTGGTAGATTGAAGGTCAGGGTTCTTGAACTGAATTTTAGCGTTACAATGTTTTCAGGATGTAGGTGTTCCGTGTGGCCATGGGAAGCTATCGAGGTGGGTCCATAAAGCTCTGACTATACAATATACTGAAGTCCTAGAAGCAAAAGTGCAAAGGGGAAGAACTGCCTATAGCTTCGATATCATAGACATTTTCTTCACTTTTGTTCCGAACTTGAAGCAACAGTAAGCAGCATCTGAACAGTCATGATGAATAATTAGCATGGGGATTTTTTAAAAATCACTTGTTTTAGATTCTTATTTTGACTTTTAGGAATTACAATAAACATACTGCCATTTTGAAAAAGACCCAGTAAAAGGAAAGTGAAAATATGTAAAGCATGGATTGAACCCTATGTATTATGACTAGTTACCTAAGCAACAATGCTTTGCACACAAAGGGCACAACTTTATTGGAAAAATACCCCAAGGTTCACCTTCTGAGTTATTGCTAAGGAATTTATGAAGCAATGCTCTGTTAAATTATAGCCTTTAAAAATCTTTCCGACATAACAACAATACATTCCAGCTAAGAGTCAGAAACAAGAACCATTATATTTCCAATACGGGTAGATTTTTAAAATATGCTCTTGATTTCAAAAAAAACGGTCTTATAAAACTACCAAGATGCCTTCTCAGACCCACCTGAGAATTTTAAATTCATTTGGCAGAAACTCTGTGGGCTTAACCTGATTGCAGCGGTAACATGACTTTCATGTACACAGAAGGGACTAACACGGAATCTTGCTCTAACACTGATCCCTAATGTAGACTCCGGTATAAGGCAGGGCTATCTTTAATCCCATCCAAAATCAATTTGGCTATTGATCGGCACCATTCTCCCAAGAGCTGTTATAGCCAGGGTCCAGTGAGTTAGAGCTTGCTTTTGTTGAATACCAGAGACGACACGTGTGTGTTAGGAAACAAAAATCCCATCTCTGTTAGTTATCGCTGTCCAACAGTGTAACACTGAGCTATTTATGGGACTCGCCAGTTAGCCAACAGTGAGGTGTGGGGAGGGTGCCAGTTACCTATTTTAGGCTTGTGCAATGCTATAGAGCACTTGAGCGGTGTGCAATTTTATTTAGAGCTTTGGGGCATGAAGGCTGGGATCCCTAAGATCACCCAAGACATCAAATTTCAATGGCTGAGAGTTTACTGGGAGAAGGAGTCTTGGATAGAAGAGCTCCCTCCACGTGATCATCAAACATCTGGAAGGCATTTGATTGTACAATGTCATTTTTAATCAAATAAATCATGTCCCAAGATTTTGGAAACTTGGAATAGACACCGAAGCATGTTTTTTGGATAAAAGGTAAAGGGATGGATGGGTGGGTGGATGAAGGCGCTTAGGCATTTACACGTACGGAAGAATGAAAAAAGCATGAAGAAAAGAATGCAGGTTTTAATCTCTTTTAGTGAAGGGAACTGGGGAGAAGACCTCACCATAGCTCTTGTAGCGACCGTGTGAAAGATACCAACAGATACAAAAACAACCTTGCATCCTGCATTCATTAACTGCATTGACCCAAGAGACAAAAGAAGGAAAACGTTTCTCTCCTCAGCGACTCCTTCTCAATCCACCCAAGTAACATAACATTCTGGTCACTATCCTCCGTCTACTTTATTTTCTCCATACCATGGATCACTTCCTGACATTTATCACATATTTGTCTACTGTCTCCCTACCAGGGAGAAGTCACCACAAACACAATGACTTTGTTTTGTTCACTGCTTCTTCTCTTGGGCCTAGAACAGTGCCTGGCACATTAGCAAGCAGTAACTTTTTTTGTTGCATAAATAAATGTATACACACAGTTTGGTCAAATCTATAGATACCAGTATGAAATACCCAGGCAAGAAATGGAAACAAATTTTATAACTGGGATGACTTTATAATTTGGATGAGTCTATATTTACAAGGGTCTATTTGTTCCTTAATAACATTTGCCACAATCTGTCATTTTTCCTTTTAGTTTCTGTTAATTGGTTTTTGTCTATCTTCCCCACTGAACTCTGAAGAACGGTGAGTGAAAAGAGCACTGTTATTCGCCTCTGTGACATGCAAGTAGTCAATAAACACTTGCTGAGTGATTAAATACACACCAAATATGTGGCAAATATTTCACATGTCCTGCTGTCTGAGCATATTCCAGGGGAGTCTATTATTGTTTTTGTGTTTTTGTTTTTGTTAATCCTTACCTGAGGATATTTTTTCCATTGATTTTGTTTGCAGCGGTTCTCAACCTGTGGGTCGCGACCCCTTTGGCGGTCGAACGACCCTTTCACAGGGGTCGCCTAAGACCATCCTGCATATCAGATATTTACATTACGATTCATAACAGTAGCAACATTACAGTTATGAAGTAGCAATGAACATAATTTTATGGTTGGGTCACAACATGAGGAACTGTATTTAAAGGGCCAGAAGGTTGAGAACCAGAGGAGAAGGAAGGGAGAGAAATATCGAGATAAATATCGATGTGAGAGAGATACATCGATTGGCTGTCTCCCGCACATGCCCAACTGGGGCCGGGGATTGAGCATGCAACCGAGATACGTGCCCTTCGGTGCATGGATTGATGCTCTAACCACTAATCACACTGGTCAGGGCCTATTATTGTTTTAAGAAAGACCATGGTGATATGCCACATATGTAGGGGTACTATACAGACGTCACACTATTTATTTTGTCTTGTGGGGTTTTTTTGTGGGTTTGTTGTTGTTGTATCCTCACCCAAGGATATTTTTTCCATTGATTTTTAGAGAGAGTTGGAAGGGAGGGTGAGAGACAGAGAGAGTGAAACATCGATGTGAAAGAGACACATCAATTGGCTGCCTCCTGCACGTGCCCCACCGGGGCAGGGGATCGAGCCTGCAACCGAGGTACATGCCCCCTTGATGGAATCAAACCTGCCACCTTTCAGGTCCGATGCTCTAACCAATGAGCAACCCAACTAGGGCTTGTCTTGTGTTTTATATTAGTTCTTAGTTTTTATCAAATAGTGGGATGCTGAGCTGTTAGCATTTGTCAGGATATTTTTATGGCTCTAAATATAATAGTTATTTTCTAAAATGACACTTGAAGAATAATAGCTGGAGAATATAAGGTGGCAACCACCTTATTTTGATAAATACAATGTACTTTAATTCCACTACATGAAAATGCTTTGATAGAGAAAGTAGGTTTTGCCTATGAGTAGTAAAAAATGTAAAATAAAAATGCACGAAATAACACAGAATCATTTTTACTTTTTAACTAAAAATTATATACATGGAATATGGGATGACTTACTGAGATTATTATGTAACAATTTAAAATATGTGGTTGAGGGAGAAAAAAAATACCACCACTTTCCCCAATCGCATCAATAAAACCTAGACTCCAAGCATTAGTGCTTTTCTGTATGCGTGTCGACACGTCCACACCCGTTACCAGGCGACACCTACACCGCCCAGCTGAGTCTCTGCCCTTTCGCGCCGGTCCTGCTGCTCCGCACGGCGGGCGGTGACTGCACCCCCCTGGCCTCAATACACTCTCTCTTCTGCTTATTTACCGGCAGCTCCCTCTTCAATGCGTGATGTTCTGACAAGGGAAGTGGTTTGTGTCTTTGGTAAATCATCACAGGGGCTTCTCTAAGACTGGGAAATGGATTCACAATCTTATTTTTAGCCGAAGACGAGAACGATGTGCGTGTTGCTTAGTTGCGCTTGGTGGTCATAAGCGCTCCAAACAACCCGCCACAGTGTGGGATGCAGAACGTTGTGAAAGTGTAAGCTATTTACACTGACGTCATGGTTCTGGATGTGCCTCAGGAGTGTCAAGGAGCGTGGACCCTCAGGCCATTGTTAAAAAACGGTTTCAAAGTTTAATGGCTCATAATGATACACGCTTACTGAAAACCATAAAAGTAAATACTCACTAACAAATAAATTATATGAGTGGCTGGGACTTAGGGATAATTTTGTCTCAATAATAAATACCTTTTTATTAGACGCTTTCCCTTTTAAAAATACAATATAAAACTTTGTAAAGAAAAATATCACGTTCTCTGAATTCTTCTGGAACACTGTGGCCAAAGTCATGCCAGAGCTAAGCTCTGGGCCAAGAGATGTGGGGAGCACATGACGGAAGGGTCCCAATGCAAATGGGCCAACTGGGTGACTGAATTCTAGCTTGGGGTGGGAGTGGCAGGCATAAAATGTGTGCAGGGATCTGGTCTGCTGGATTTATGTGTCTAATTTATGTTCTTAATATGTTTTTAAAAATGAGAGAGAGAGAGAGAGAGAGAGAGAGAGAGACAGAGACATTGATTGGCTGCTTTCCTCACACACCCAACCAGGGATCGAACCCATAAACTTGGGCATGTGCCTTGAATGGAAATCAAACCAGCGACCTTTTGATGCATAGGACAACGCTCAAGGAACTGAGCCACACGGGCCAGGGCTATGGGTATGATTTAAAGCATTTTGTATCACTGGCCAGTGTTTCTCAGTGGTTAGTGTCGGCGCAAGCACCGGTTTGCTCCCTGCCGCTACCCCCACCCCACCCCCCTTGTGTTGGTGCAAGCAGGAGGTGAAGGGTTGATTTATCTCTCTCACATCAATGTTTTTCTCTCTATCTCTGTCTCCCTTCCTTCCACTCTTTCTGAACAGCAATGGAAAAAAATAGCCTCAGGTGAGGATAAAATAATTAATAAATAAAGCATTTTATATTTCCTGTCCTCCATCCCACCACAACCACCATCCCATCCATCCCCATCCCATCCATCCCATCCCATCCCATCCCATCCCATCCCATCCCATCCCAGTCTCTAACAGAGGGTTCAAGTTCTAGACACAATGGCTAAGTCACCTAAGTAGGGGAAGGCGCTGGGAGGACTGTTACTGGCTCACCTCCGAATGAGAGGGTAAGATTGTGACGGGTGGTGTTCCAAGAGCAAGACTGCCCTAAGTACAGTAGGTCCTCACTTAATGTCACCGATAGGTTCTGCCACTTCAAGCAAAACGATGTATAATGAAACCAATTTTACCACTGGCTAATGACGTAAACAAGAGTTACATTTCTATGGGATCTCACCTCAACGTTATAATGAAACAATGTTGAATGAAATGACCTGCTGTTACTAAACTCCAAAAAAATAATTTAAAAATCCTGTTCCTTCCAAGGACAATCTGACTCCTACTAATGAAAGTATGAATTATTAGCAACAAATATTTTGATTCATCCAATAAATAAAAGTAATTTTAGAAATAAGATTGAAAAATGAATTAAAGTAACATTTATTAGTGTTATTACCCACCATCAGATTTACCACTCACAGAACACCTACTGTATGATTTATTACCGTAAGCGCTTCTCTGAACCTACTCATTTAATCCTCACAAAACCCTACGAGGTCGGCACTATTATAATTCCCACTTTATAGATGAGAGAACCGAGAGTCAGCAAATTAAACAGGATTGTAAAATGGTGCAACTTTGGAAAGCAAGCTGGCAATTCTTCAGAAGGTTAAACAAGGAATTTCCATAGGACCCAGCAGTTCCACTCCCAGATATATGCCTAAGAGAACTGAAAACATGTCTGCAAAAACTTGTGCACAGATGTTCACAGCAGCAGCATTCATAACAGCCAAAAAGTAGAAATAACCCAAAGGTCCATCAACAGAAGGAGTAATATGAATATGAATGGAAACATAAAACGGATTAAGTGGAATATTAGTCTTATGTCTGAAGGAATAAAGTACTGACATACTACAACATGGATGAACTTTGAAAACATTACGCTAAGCGAAAGAAGCCAGACGTAAAAGGCCACATATTATAAATTCCATTTATATGAAATGTCCAGAATAGGAAAGCCCACAGGGACACAGCAGATCGGTGGTCGCCAAGGGCTGAGGTAACAGGTAACAGTGACTTTCGATGGGGACAGGTTTCTTTTGGAGGTGACGTATTTGCTCCAGATCCCGTACTTCTGCGGGCGCCAACATATGGGCAGTCTGGCCCGCGAGGCTGTCCTTCTCCCCCTCTACCATGCTCCCTTTGTCTTGAGGACTTGTGGTGGTTGGTCATGTTATTTCATGTACTTTTCTGTATGTTGCTATATTTCATAACTTAAAGAAAGAAAATGAATAAGAGATTAGAATAAGAGACCTAACGTTGCAAAGCTCTGATTTGGGCAAAGGCTTGGGCTCGTTGGCAGATGAAGCAGAAGGTGTATAAACATTGCTTCTAATCTGAAAAGTATAAGGCAAGGAACCAGGATTAAAAACTGTTCATCAGATCAGCGCCTTAAAGACTAAAGGACTTTGGAAAGACTATAAACAGCAAGTTCCCTGGTTGTGTCAATATCAATGATTACATGCATTCAGTGGTGATGGTTACCCAGTAGTAGGAACCTGGAGGGACAGAAAAATATTGAATAGTAGTAATAAAGGATTAAGGCCTTGTTCATATTAAAATTGGCCTAACATCAAGTAAGAAGGTTATAGTAAAACTTTCCCGTGTAGAAGTAGGTCAATACCAGAGCCATCTGCTCTTTAAAAAATTTTTTTCTAACCACTACTTTATAAGCAACCAGAAAGGCAGTTCTCTAACAAAATCAGATTATTAAACAGATGGGACGAGAACAGAAAGAATAAAAGTATTTGGCTTGCAAAAACATAAACAAGGAAAAATTTGCCCAGGCAACATAGAGATGATAATATTCTGGGAAGACAATCAGTCATAAATCTTTACGTCACAGCCAAATGATTACATATTATTTTGGGAAGAAGAGAAAAGGGGGAGGAGGTAGAATGGGGAAGGGAGGCCTGAAGGAGGAGGGAGGGCAGCTAGTTGCTAAATATAAAGACCAAGTCTTAATCAGTGGGTTAGCATATATTTAAAACTGTCACCTAAATATAACTTGGCCCCGCACACACGATCCCATAAATAAAGAGAGTGGACCCAGACAAGGATAATCGTAGCTGCTAAAACGATTAGGTGATACTTGTCGGAGAACAGGACAGTCACACAGTGTCAAAGTATTGCCTCACATATTACTTATTATTCACAGAGGGGAAAGGGTATGTATTCAGTGGGAAAAGCTGGTGGACAACACCTTAGCCAAGTATAAGACATCCCCGATCATGGGACAAACGGACATTTTATGCCTCCAGATGTGACGCACTGAAAAGAACACACACACTAAATGTTTTGCCTCTACTCATGAATAAAACAATCAGACAAATACAAATTGTGAGACTCTTATGAAAGACAGAAAAATGTGGAACTGTTCTAGATTAAAGGAGACCAAAAACACATGATAACTACCTAGAACATAGTTTTAAAAAAAAAAAAAAACCCACACCACAGCTCTAAAGGACATTACTGGGACAATTAAAAATTTTAATTACATTAAAAAAAATACATTCTTATTGATTTCAGAGAGGAAGGGAAAAGGAGAGAGAGATAAAAACATCAATGATGAGAGAGAATTATTGATCAGCTGCCTCCTGCATGCCTCTACTGGGGATTGAGCTACAACCTGGGCATGTGCCCTGACCGGGAACTGAACTGTGACCTCCTGGTTCATAGATCAACACGCAACCACTGAGCCACACCAGTTGGGCTTAATTACATTTTAACATGGCCTATATATTGGATATTATTGTATCAATGTTACAGTTCTTGAGAGTGATAATGGCATTGAGTTTATATAGAATGACCTTGTTCTTGGTCGATACATACTCAACCATTTAAGGGTAAAGTCATGATGTCTGCGACTTTCAAAGGGGAGAGGGAGAGAGAGGTGTTACCTAAATGTAACAACTGTTAACAATTGGTCAATCTAGGCAAAGTGTATATGAGTGTTCATTGTCCTATTCTTTCAATTTTTCGGTAATTTTAACTTTTTTCAAAATCTAAGGGGGGAAAAAAGCAATTAGAGTAGAGGCGTGCTCTCGCCTGGGAACTACCCCTGGTGGTACACACACATCAGGCTTCTCAGACTGTGCGGCAGGCGGGAGGGCGCTGTCCTGCAGGCCGGGCTCCGTCCTGCCACAGTGCCCGCAGCTTGAGGCGTTCTCATTCTCTCTGTGTTGAAACCCATTTAGCAACTTGAAAACCCATTTGGGAAGAAACTACATCACTACGACTTTCCAGGTAACTAAAAACATTTGCTGTGCCCTGGCTGGGTGTGCTCAGTGTTTAGAGCGTCGGCCGGCAGACTGAAGGGTCTCGGGTTTGGTTCCGATCCAGGGCACCTACCTCGGTTGCAGGCTTGATCCCCGCCCCCGTCGGGGCACGTGGGGGAGCCAACCAATAGATGTCTCTCTCACATCCATGTTTCTCTCTCTGTCTCTTCCCCTCCCTTCCACTCTCTCTAAAAACTCCTTTTTCAAAACGACATTCCCCTTACCCCTAATGACACACCTGAACACAACTGGCATACGAGAAGGTCCTTGACAGTTTAAGGGTAATAATTCAAGGCCTCCAGAAGGCTAGAGTTACAAGACCAGATCCCAGAAGGCCTTAGCCAGTGGTTCCTAAATTGGCTCCTACTCAAAAAGGCCAACGGAACTGGGGGGGCTCAATCTTGTTTTGTTGACATCAACTTTGTGCCCAGAACCTGCACTTACAGCCACAGCAAGGTCTGTATTCCCTCCTGGGTCCCTCACTATCTCAGGAAGGCTGAACAGCTCAGGCCAGTTTCCAAGAACAGAAAGGCAGCCCTGAGATCATTCCCCCTAGGTCATGCTTTACACCTTTATGTGCATCCACACCAGTGCTCACCCAACAGCAAACCTGGCAGAGAGACCGAAGGACACTGAGACAGGACACGACCCACCGAACCCAAACTGAGAGCAGAAGAAGGTAGCATTTCCTGTCTCTCCCCTCACCCCCTTCAGGTAGCTTCATTCTCTGTATTTACCATAATCAGAATCTACTTCATTCTTGCTAACAGACCGTTATTTGAATGTAAATCCTTTAAAACAAAACAAAAAAACGCGCACACACACAACAAAATAGAAAGTGAACCTAACCATGTTTTGGTTAAAATAAATGGAAAACTAAAATCGTGTCTGTTAAGAGAGAAATGCCTCATCAGCTAGTTCCTTTGTTTGCTCACTGGATGATGTTCCACTTGCGAAGTCCGACTGACGGCAGCTCTCTGAGGATAATGCCAATGCGTGGAGAAGGATGCTCACTGTGTTTAAATCAAACACGTCCTGCAGAAACGTGGGTCCAACGAAGGGGCAGCAGGTGGCAAGCAGCTAATTCTAATTCTGAGATGAAATGACATTTAAATAAGCACTCACCTTGTCTTAGAAAGTCAACGTGTTCTGCCTCTTGGTGACAAAAAGGTTACCCAGTCTAAGAAATAATAATGACATCAGGACCTTCAACATTAAGAAGAATTAAGCCCGTGCACAAAGTAACTTTTACCACAGCATTAACATGGGCACTTTGCAAGAAAATACAGTTGCTTTTGCTAAAACAAACTACTTTTTCTAGAAACAGATTCTCTCGGGCTCTGTGTCTCCTGGGATATCGACACACAGCTTAGCACCACGAACGCGAGTGACTGCCCCTACAACATACAGCAGGTGCGCGGAGAAACTCGCATCGCTACGCGAACGGCGCTTTCGCCCGAGACATCAGCCAGGATAACGGCTCTGCGTCGATGCTCTTTCACAGGCTGCGCTGTTACAGGAAGAAGCAAAGAGCAGCGATTTCCTTCCAAAAGGTCAGCTGCCTCAGACAGACCAAACAGAAAGCAGTTGATTCTTGCCAACTTCCCCTCCTGCTTCTCAGCTTGTACGCAATAGTGTTTGGTTTCCAGTAAAGCTCCAAAGAAAAACAAACCAAATGTGAGACCCAGAACCGTAAAGTGTCTCACGTGACCGAGTTGAAGACAATACGGTCACATGGGGCCATGCCTTTTAAACAGCAGTGGGGCTGTCAAAAACCACCAGTTTGAACGTGGACTTACACACGAGGAGAAGGACTGGACTGGATTTACGCGAATGTTCCACAAGTCGCTGCCTAAGAATAAAGTGATTTGGGGGCCGTAATAAATGTGACAACATGTGAGGTCCCTAGTGGATTGATATGAAAATAAATCTTTAGCTTTCCTCTTCTCAAACTAAAGTCCAATCGTTGTCCAACACAGTAAGGCACTGGCCGGGATCAATGCTGACAAGCACATATACGAGGACTATATAGTTTCCTAAGATAGGCATGGAGAAAAGACTGTACAACTATGAACAAAAAGAGGAAGAGGACAGAAAATATGATTTTAGCCCTAGCTGGTTTGGCTCAGTGGATAGAGCGTCAGCCTGCGGACTGAAGGGTCCCAGGTTCGATTCCGGTCAAGGGCATGTACCTGGTTGTGGGCACATCCCCAGTAGGGGGTGTGCAGGAGGCAGCTGATCGATGTTTCTCTCTCATCGATGTTTCTAACTCACTCTACCCCACTCCCTTCCTCTCTGTAAAAAAATCAATAAAATATATTTAAAAAAAAGAAAATATGATTTTAAATCCTCTTTAGATAGTAACCCCAAATACTTATGAAGTAATAGAGAACCCGGCCGGTATGGCTCAGTGGTTGAGCATCCACCTATGAACTAGGAGGAGGTCACGATTTGATTCCCGGTCAGGGCACATGCCCCGGTTGTGGGCTCGGTCCCCAGTAGGGAGTGTGCAGGAGGCAGGCAACCAATGATTCTCTCTCATCACTGATGTTTCTCTCTCTCTCCCTCTCCCTTCCTCTCTGAAGTCAATTAAAAACATATATTAAAAAAAATATCGAACACCCGCTCACCCTCAAAGAAACAGCACATTCTTACGTAGACTTCTTTAAGAGCTCATCTATGCATTCAATCTTCCTAGAGGCAACAAATTAGATCCTTTTGAACAGAAAGGTGAAGAGGAAGGAAAAAAAAGAAGACTTTTTAAGTTTTCTCAGCCAGACTGGTTCCTGGCTTAGCTGTCTACATACAACTTACAAGAAACTGTGATGGGCCCTTCCAGGCCCCTCCAGCGTGTGGTAGGCTCTCTGTGGTTTCTAACCCGCTAGTTTCAGGTTGTGGTGGCAACAGAGACACCAGGCTTTTTGTGAGACAAGCTTATGTTCTAAAGATTCTAGGCTTTGATGATGGAGGGTATGTAACCCCCTCTGAGACGTTCAAAAGGAACACAGTCTGGGGTTCAAGGAAAAACTTGTTAGTTTGTTAAACGTGCTAAATGAACGATTGCTACCAACACTAGAAACAGGTTTCGTGTTGGAAACAAAATAAACTATTACATTTCCAAGCCTTTCCTGTACTTAATCACCAAACCTTAAATAACAGCAAAGGAACTCGCACAGAAAGGAGAAAAAGAGAGTATGAGTAGTAATTGTAATACTTAGTAACAGCAGTAATAACATTCAAGGAGCTCTTACTGTGTCATGAACTCACGCACTGCTATATATGCCCTTTATATGCACCCTCATGAAAAACCTATATGGCAGCACGATTATTGCTCTCATTCTACAGATGAGGAAACAGGCTAAAGGGGGAGGAAATGTGCCCTAAGTCCTGCAGCAACAAAGCGCAGGAGCTGGGATCAGTACGTAGGCTGTCCACCTGCAGGGCGCCTCCTCTCAAACCCCGTACGTATTAAAACCTCTTACCCATCCACATGAGATTTTCCTCACAAGGATACCTGTGGTTTAAGACTGCTTTAAGATAAAAGCTACAAAGTGAATTAACACAAAGTACAACTCACAGATAGATACCAAAAAAAATTATTTGACATTCCAAAAATGCTTTGTATGGGATGGTGAGAACATCTAGATGACAAACCTTCAGACAACCAAAAGAAGCCATGTTTGGGGTTTGGTGGCTCAGCTTCACTCCCCTAAACCAATCAGAAATCAGCTAAAAGTGTTAGATTGTTAAAGGGAGTGAGAGGAGAACAATGGGAACAGTTCTGGGGTTGGGTAACTTTCCAATGAGGCCAAAACCTAGACCCTGACCACTGTGGTCAGAATGAACATTGTGACACTTCCTATAAGAAGCAGAGTGGCTGGTTATACTTGTTACATTTGTTCCCAAGTCCCTTGTTAGTTTCCCGTTAGATAGGTTATAATCCACCCCCAAGATTTAGGAGGGACCATCCTAATCTCCGGTTTTCTCATTATGGCGACAATAATCACTTATAAAAATGAGAAAACAGCTTGTGAAATATCCTAGCGGGTAAGTTAGGATAGTGAAGGATACTGAAGTCAGCTGTCATCTGGATAACTGTTCACCTTATACCAATAATTAAACGTTAACTTACTTAAGGCTGTGATCGATCTCAGCCTGCAGGCTGGGGGGGAGGGACCGAGAGGTGGTCAATGCACCTCCTAGGGATTGTTCGATCGGTTGTTCCGGTCATTATGATGTTACGGTCACTGGCTCTTTATATATTAGATGAAACGTGCCTCATACAATCTTTAACACCTTTAGCTAAAAAAGGAATCAACCAATACTCATATTCTATGGCTTTTATCATTTTGATCACCCCAGTTTTAATTTTTTATTACATTTAATTGATTTTTAGAGAGAGAAACATCGATGTGAGAGTGAAACATCGATTGGCTGCCTCCTGCACATCCCCTACTGGGATGGAGCCTGCAACCTGGGTATGTACCCTGACTGGGATTCAAACCGGCAACCTTTCGGTGCAGGGGACAGCACCCAACCAAATGAGCCACACCAGCCAAGGTTGATCATCCCAGTTTTTAAAGATGGAATGCTTGCCTGGCTGGTGTGGCTCAGTGGTTGAGTGTGGACCTATGAACCTGGAGGTCATGGTTTGATTCCTGGTCAGGGCTCATGCCTGGGTTGTGGGCTGGATCCCCAGTGTGGGGTGTGCAGGAGGCAGCCGATCAATGGTTCTCTCTCTTCGTTGATGTTTCTCTCTCACCCTCTCCCTTCCTCTCTGAAAGCAATAAAAAAATATTTTTTAAAAATAAAGATGGATTGCTTTATCTCTCTAGAGTGAGAACGTGCTACACTCGGCAATGAGAACTAAAGCAATTCTGAGTTACCTGTTGCTTAACTACATTGTAACTTATCCCAGAGCAGGAACCATTTCTCATTCATTTTGATTCCTTCAACACAATACTCAGTGCATGGTAGATGTTCAATAATTGCGTGTTAAATACGACGTTGGTAGACCTCCGAGTCACAAAAGAACCTAAATTGGGGGAAATAGCTGAAATGGCTGGTAGGTCAGTTATTTCCTTCAAGATGTTATTTTTACCACTGTGGAGGTCATTAACTCGAGTCCTTATTACAGGAATAATGGGACTGAATCACACTTTATAGAAAATGTGACGGAGGTTTTGACTCATCGTCGGTGCTAATCACGGCAAGTATAATTGCAAGCTGTACCATTCCATAAATATCGTGACAAGTTTGCAGAGCAGAGCTAACGCCTTGTTGTGGCAATTTCAAAGGGGAGAATTACATGAAATGGGATGATGCCAATGCGAGCAGAAATTCCAAAGACAGCTTCTTCTTTATGCAAACGAAACTGCGTCTTTTAATTATGCCTCAAAAAAGCAGCTGAGCATAAACGTAAGGCGCAGTGTTTATCAACAACCCACTCCGACGGTTACCAGGCATACTACCAAGCGCAATCCGGAAAGACTGAGTACTGCGCCAAAACAGGAGGGTAGAGTTCTACATCCAGAATGCAGATTCCCGCTGGGAGGGTGGCTCGCCTGATAGACGCGGAACCTGTTACTTATCTCCTGAGAGTTCTCCAACTGCAGGATCGAATGCCAACTCGGGAAGGTATTTCAGTAAATACCGCCGTGCATGAGTGACTGCAGACTATTTTTTACTGCAGACGTACTTCCATGTAGTAAAGTAAATTTAGCAAAGGAAAACAGAGTCTTGAATGGTTATGGATGTCCCCTACCCCTGCCAAAAATGACAAGCTGCTCGCTCAAAAGCTGTCCCTCATTAGCAGCTGCTGCTGTGAAGAAAACCAAACCAAGTGCCAAGGAAAGCGTACTGAACTGGCCCTGTGACAAGGAATGGAAAAAGCCAGCATCTCTTTGTGACCAGCAAACTTCCCAAATGTTGGCCATCTAAATGCAGGAGGCCTGGGGGCGGGACAATGAGGGCAATCGATGTCCATTCATATTTAAACAGGAAGGACCAGGGGAGACTCCCAGCACCTTGAAAAGTCACAGAAATCCCAGGTACTGACGTTAGGGAATGCCACCACAGCCATTCCCACCGCCTCTCCGAGAGGAGTCAGATTTGGCACGGGGTGATTCTTTTCGTTGTCAATTCTGTCTCGGGCGTGCAACACCTGCGGTTGTAGACATCATAAAAGTTGAATGTAAAAAATTACCTCTCCTATTCTCGTGGCTTTGGCCCAAACTCGTAAGGCTGAGTCTAGTTGCGGACCCACCATGCTCCAGGCTGAGAACACGGGGTTAAGGAAAGCAGTGTCAGAGGCTCTAAAGCCGCCCACAGACGGGGATCCTGCTTGAAATCTGAACTGCACGGGATACTCTTCAAATCGCCCTCCAAGGCTCTCCCTCTCTCTTTCTCTTTGTTTCTTTACCAATCAGAGCTCCCATTATATTTCTTTTTTCCTCAGCAAGTTAGTTTCTATCCTTCAGAAACAAATTAAGGATATTTCCTCTTTAGTTTTATTACTTTCTTTTCCCCTCTCCCTCCAGGCAGACCGATAGAAAGCCATTACTATGTTATTTATATTTGGATAATAGGGTGAGGTCGTCTCTGTAGCAACTACTCAGAAAAATGAAAATGATAGAGAAAAGAAAGGAAGGATGGAAAGGCGGAAGGAAAAAAGGAAGGAAGGCAGAGAGGAAGGGACAGAATGGAAGGGAAGGAAAGGGAAAGGAGAGAGGGAGGGAGAGAAAAAGAGAGGGAAAGAAGGAGAGAGGGAGGGAGAAGGGAAAATACAATGAAATCAGAAAAATGGAGGGGGGGAGAATGAGTATGAGCATATAATTTCTTAAGCTGCAATCAACACCTCTTTTTGTAGCTGCTGTCCTTTATACAGAATTTGTCTTAATGTCTGTATAAACAATTACAACAATGTATCGGTAATTTTCCAGTTCATAATCAGTCTATAACAATGAGAACAATTTGCTTTATGAAACATGGAGAAAGCCTAATCTTTGATATTACTGTTGGTGCAGGTTTATCAGCAAGGCTTGGAGGAGCTAAGCCTACCAACATGCAGATTAGGAATCACATTTTCAAAGCTTTAATAACCCCCTAGCGGTATCCAACAAGCTGTTGAATTCACGTGTCTTTGGATACTTATTGTGTACGCATCACTGGCTAGGTCTAGGTACAAAGCAAAAACTAGAAATGCAGGGGTAAGAAAAATTGTCAAGCCCTCGCTGGTTTGGCTCAGTGGATAGACCGTCGGCCTGCAGACTAAAGGGTTCCAGGTTCGATTCCAGTCAAGGGCACATGCCCAGTTTGCGGGCTCAATCCCCAGTAGGGGGCGTGTAGAAGGCAGCTGATCAATGATTCTCTCTCATCATTGATGTTTCTACCTCTTTCTCCCTCTCCCTTCCTCTCTGAAGTCAATAAAAATGTATTTTAAAAAAAAGAAAAAGAAAAATTGTCAAGTCTCCAAACAAAGAGTCATACTAAAAAAAAAAAAAAATCCGGACACAAAGGGACAAATATTATATGATTCCACTTATATGAGATACCTAGAATAGTCAACTTTCTTTATAGAAAGAAAGTAGAATAGTGGTTGCCAGGGCCTGGGGGGCAGGGGTGGGAGTTATCATTTAATGGGTACAGTTTCAGTTTGGGAATGATGATGGATGGTGGTAAAGGTTGCATGACAATGTTAATATACTTAATGCCACTTAAAAATGATTCAACTGGTTAAAAAAAGTTTTTTCCAATGGGGGGGGAAAGCCAGTTCGTGCCTAGTGAACTCACATTTCTTCCACCCTTAACTCTGAAATTCAAAGGAAACAGAGAATTGGCTTTCCCTTCTTTTTCTTTCTTCCACAGTGAAAGGCATGCTTTCAGCCCTTCTGAGGGTTGAAGCAGCCTCTGAATATATCCTCTCTGTTGAGATTAAAGGGGAATAAGTAGAATTAAAATATCTTCAACAGGAACCAAAGCTTATCAGAGACTAGAGGCCCAGTGCATGAAATTCGTGCACAGGCAGGGTCCCTAGGCCTGGCCGGCAATCAGGACTGATCGGGGCCTTCTGGCTGCTGGCCAGGACCTTCCTTCATTCCACGCCGCCCCCTGGTTGTCAGCGCACATCATAGCGAGTGATCAAACTCCCGGTCTCCCGGTCAAACTCCCGAGGGGACACTGAAGATACAGCAGGGAACAAAACAGATATGTATTTTATTAAACTTAGACTCTAAGATATTTTTGTGGGGTTAATCCTGACCCAAGGATATTTTTCCATTGATTTTTAGAGAGTGGAAAGGCGGGGGAGAGATATATAGAGAGAAACATCGATGTGAGAGAGACACATCGATTGGTTGCCTCCTGCATGTGCCCTGACTAGGGCCGGGGATCAAGCCTACCCCCAAGGTATGTGCCCTTGACCGGAATCAAACCCGTGACCCTTCAATCCATAAGTTGATGCTCTATCCACTGAGCCAAACCCGCTAGGGCTCTAGTATCTACTATTAAAAATACTTGAAAGTTTAAATGAATACAGCCTATACTATATTTTCTCATTTTTGTTTTTAGTTTTCTTCCTTTTATTTCTGTTGGGGGGGGGGGCGGGGAAGGATACCACTTGACCATTATAGAATCTTATAGGTAAACAGCAAGGTCTGTGCATTCAAACCAATATTTGGGGAAAAGTTTTCAAAGGGTCTCAACAAAATCAGAGTAACAAGGGTGATGACTGGCTTTTGTGAATGCCTTGACAATGTGAAAGCAATTTATGAAACCGGGACATCTGTTCATTCCTGCTGAAAGTCGATCATCTTTATGGAGCTATAATACGTGCAAAACAAATCAGGTCTAATCAAGGGTCCCACCGTGAAGATCACGTCATTGTGGTATTAGTGCAGCTTTTTCCCAGAAGACACGGTTTTATGTAGAGGATAACTTTCATGCTTGCCACAATCAAATCATTTATCTTTCAAAGTTGGTTTGCAGATTCAATCTCTACAAGGCCCTAAAAATATAGAGCATGGAGTTAAAAATTCACAATGGGACTCAAGTTTCGACCCACCAACGCATAACAGCACAAGGTGGTAGGTGGCTGGCAAACATTTAGTTTATCTTTTCCCCCACGGAATAAAATATAGGTCAAATTCTACTAAAACAACAAATACATCACAGTGAAAACTTCAGGTGTATTAAAAATATTTTTAAATACTTTAAAATGCATCATCTACTTCTGAAGTCAACACAACAATCTTTTATTCAATATAATGAATATAATGAATGTTAAAACAACAGAATCAGACTCCTTGGGGCATAACAACTTTTGTATATGCTCTTAATTTTTCACCTAAGAAAATATTTCAAATATTCTAAAATAGCTTGTGATATTATATTGGGAAAATAATTTTCCTTTATGGAAATAATCTTCAATTTTATTGAGGAATCAATGACATTCAATAAAGAATACCAGAATGTTTTAAGTGTTATAATTAAGCTACTTTTGGCACTATACTAAAATAAAGGGGTTCCTAAAGCACACCTTATTAAAAGCTACTGGATGTTTTATTTAACATTAAAAAGCTAACTAATCTGGCTTAGATGTCAGCCAATATGCAAAACAACACAGAGGTTCTATGCATTTCCTCAAAGGTTCCTCCTAGAATCAGAGATCTAGAAAGAACATTAAGATCAACTAAGTAGGAAGGCCTGAAGAACCAAGGGCTTAGGTATTCCCGGAGGTTCCAGAATCTCTCTACCAAGACGGACTTCTGAAACTGTTCAGCCTTCCACACACAGGTGGAGTGATCATCACCTCAACTATACAGAACTAAAAATTACTCCCCTCCTTAGGTACCTCCTAGGGCTAAACTAACATGGCGGGGGAAGGGGGCGGGAATTTCTTTTGAAAGGGAAAATTTCATCTGTAACTAGAAGATCCCAAATTTCAAACATCAACTTTAAGTATACCATAAAAATGAATAGTAGCTAAGACGAAAAGAAAACGGTTTTTTTCTAGGCAAACTGTTTCAAACACACACACACACACACACACACATCCCCCAAAGCAAAACAAAATAACAAAAACTCTGTCTAACAGTGATTTGATAGTTGAATGATACCTAAAACAGAACGGGTTTAGTTTAAGAGTTGTAAGCAAGGTCATATGGAGGATAAGAGACCATTTAAGCTGCTGCATCCAAATTCAATACTCAGGCCCCTGCACCCTTCTGTAATAAAACAACAGGCAACTCCCAACCTCTTTCCCGTACCCTCTCTCTGGTCACCTTACAAATGAACTCATATTCCAAAACCCATCTGCATGCTTGTTGTTTGGAACATAAACTATTTTCTCAGAGTTATAAAAAGATTCTTTAAAAAATCCCTAGGTAAACCCAAAAACCTCAGTTGAGCCACAATCTTACAAAACCTAATTACCCTTTATAATTTTGTTTCTGAAGAAACGGTGTTAGAATTTCTCGTCAGGGGTAACATTAGTAACAAGATAATCCCTCCACCCTGTCTGTTTCCCAGCCCAGCTCCCACACAGCACAGACTGGAGAAGTCCTACCCCCACGGGAAGAGAAGGGCCTCCAAGGACGTGGGTGATGCTTCCACCATGCCTTGGTGCAGCAGATTCCAAAATGGAGTGCGTCCGTGTATGCTTGTGTGTTTGCGGGTGGGTGTTTGGTGGGAATTTAGGGGTGTCGTCTTCTTCAGGGAAGAGTAGCTTCTGTTCCCAGAGGGCAAGACACCCTATTTGAATTTGAGTTATTTGTAAGCCAGATGTTAAAAGTAGGAGACAACCCACATTTTATGCTATTTGTTTAGAAAGCCTGTAACTGCACTGTCCGATATGACAGCCACTAGCTACATGGGCTATTGGGCACTTGAATTTTAGCTAGTGTCACAGAGAAACTGCATTTTTAAATTTTAGTTCATTTTAATGAACTTAAATGTAAACTGAAAAACTGATGCTCAAGTTAGTTACTGGAAGAACAAGTTGGGTATGTGAATCTATTGATAAAGTCGAGATTTTTATGAAATCTGAACACAGTTCGTATGTTTCTGGCGGACATTTTGCATCCAAATTGAGATATGTTGTAAGTGTAAAGTACACACTAGATTTTTGAAGAATTAGCATAAAAAAGAAATGTAAAATAGCTCATTAATAGTTTTTATATTGATTGCATGTTGAAATATTTTTGATGCACTGGATTAAAGAAAAATATTATTAAAATTTATTCCTATTTCTTTTTACTTTTTTAAAAGGTGGCTATTATAAAATTACATTTACATTTGTACTGGACAATGCTCATCTATAATATTTTACATATTTCCTATAAAACTCTTGTTTACAATTTTCTAGTTCAGATATGTCTTATTTGTAACATTTATAACTTTCTTTCTACATTCTGCTTAGAAGGAAAAATTTCTGAAAGCAATCCTAAGCTTTTAAATTAACACTTAGAAATACATGTAGTTTTGCCCTAGCTGGTGTGACTCCGTTGGGTGGGCACCCTCCTGTGCACTGAAAGGTTACCAGTTTGATTCCCGGTTAGGGCACCTGCCTGGGTTGTGGGCTCAATCCCTGGTGGGTGGTGTGCGGGAGGCAGCATATCGATGTTCCACTCTCACATCGATGTTTCTTTCTCTTCCTCTTTTCTCCCCTCTAATAATCAATAAAAAATTGATTTAAAAAAATTTAAGGCCCTGGCCGGTGTTCTCAGTGGTTAGAGCATCCGCCCACGCACCAAAGGGTCATGGGTTTGATTCCAGGTCAAGAGCACATACCTGTGTTGCAGATGGAAAAAAAAATATCCTCAGGTGAGGATTAAATCTACACTAATAAAAGAGAAACATGGTAATTAGTGTATGACCGCTACCCTTCCCATTGGCTAATCAGCATATCCTTATGCAAATTAACTGTCAGCCAAGATGGCGGCCGGCAGCCATGCACTGAAGCGAACAGGGAGGCTTGCTTGCTCCAGTGA
>NW_005367911.1:1032292-1046998 GCF_000412655.1 Myotis brandtii | reverse complement strand
TGGCATCGCAACCTCCCGATCCGCCCTGCTCTGTGCATGACAGGGGGCAGCGCCCCAACTCCCCAATCGGCCCTGCTCTGAGCCCAACCAGGGGCTGCACCTAGGGATCGGGCCTGCCCTCTGCCACCCGAGAGCAGGCCTAAGCCAGCAGGTCATTATCTCCTGAGGGGTCCCAGACTACGAGAGGGCACAGGATGGGCTGAGGGACCACCCCCCTGAGTGCACAAATTTTTGTGCACCGGGCCTCTAGTATATATATATATATTTAAATCAATAAATATATAAATTATGTAGTCACTGTACTTACTGAAATGTTA
This sequence comes from Myotis brandtii, assembly GCF_000412655.1. Taxonomy (NCBI): domain Eukaryota; kingdom Metazoa; phylum Chordata; class Mammalia; order Chiroptera; family Vespertilionidae; genus Myotis; species Myotis brandtii. Next base: position 1,046,681 of record NW_005367911.1, on the reverse strand, counting down.
GTATGAAATTACACTATTTTGAGTGAAAGTGTACAGAGTATTGTTTTTAAAAATTCCTATTCTATTACAGAATCTCCATAGAAAGACATGTTTAAGAAGACTAGGTGTAGTGATTCATTAAGGGAACTACTGGTGATTATCTGCCATCTGTTAAAAAAATGTGAAATTCATTTGGAATCATATTAAAAATCTATCTTACTGCATATTTCAAAGGAAGTTCATGCAAATTCTTACTTATCTCTTTGATTTATTCTCTGAAAAAATTTAATGATCCAAATAAAATGCCTAATAAGACAATACGGTATATTCAGAAGCACTGATCTACGGAACAAAATAGAAAAGAAGCAGATCTGCCTTACCTGGTTTGCTCAGTGGATAGAGCATCGACCTGTGGACTGAAGGGTCCCAGGTTCGATTGCAGTCAAGGGCACATGCCTGGATTGTGGGCTCAATCCCCAGTAGGGGGCGTGCAGGAGGCAGCTGATCAATGATTCTCTCTCATCATTGATTTCTCTCTCCCTCTCTCTCTCTCCCTCTCTTTTCCTCTCTGAAATAAATTAAAATATATTTTAAAAATAAAAGAAAAGCAGCAGATCTGAACATATGTGAGGACTTAGAATATGATAAAGATAGATTTTCATATGGAAAAAAGAGGGAGCTGGTGGGAAATGGTGGATTTTTTTATATATATATATAACTGGCTAACCATTTGTAATTGATTTAGGTTAAAATTATTAATACATATAAAATATTTATCTCAGTGCTTGGCACACAGTGAGTGGTCAATAAATATGGATTATTGTCATTTTCAGGAAAACAAAGCTACATTCCCACCTCACTTCTTTTTTTTAAAATATATTTTTTATTGATTTCAGAGAGGAAGGGAGAGGGAGAGATAGAAACATCAATGATGAGAGAGAATCATTGATCAGCTGCCTCCTGCACGCCCCCTGCTGGGGATCGAGTCCACAACCCGGGCATGTGCCCTGGACTAGAATCGAACCCAGGACCCTTCAGTCCCCAGGCCAATGCTCTATCCACTGAGCCAAACCAGCTAGAGCCCACCTCACTTCTTACACAGAAATAGATTCCCAATGAATAGAGAGACAAATGCAAAAAAATAAAAATAACAGAAGTCTAAAATATTCTAAAAGCAAATACAAATGAAAATGTAATAATCTTTGAGTGTGGATGGGTTTTCTAGGCATGTCTTAATAGCATGATCAGAGAACAAAAAACTACTAAAGTAGACTACATTTACGTACTGCAAAAAATATTAGACAAAGTTGAAAGCCAAAAGAAATAAAAATAAATAAGAAGAAACTAGGAGGTCATATGTAAGACAGAAAGCTCTCTGGGAAAACGGAAGCACTTATGATAGAAAAACAGGCTAATATATAAAAAGGCAAATCAGAAAGAAGAAACAAAATTGGCAATAAACATGTGGAACACTGTCCAACCTTGCTAGAAATCAAAGAACTACAAACAAGTATGAGAGGCTAGCAAAGATATAAAGGTTGTCCACACTCGGTTACAAAGGATGTGGGGAAATGGCACTGGTTACTGGTGTGCACACCAGCTGGGATAGCCTTTTTGGAGGGCAGCTGGCACTATCTATGCAAACGACTCAGCAACTCCACTTCTAGAACTTACATTAAGGAGATGGTCTGGTAAATATGAAAAAATCTACTCAGTCTAAGAATCCCCACTATGGAGTTGTCTTTAAAAGTGCAAAACTAGCCCTAGCAGGTTTGGCTCAGTGGATAGAGCGTCGGTCGGCCTGCGGGCTGGGGGGGGGTCCCCGGTTCTATTCCAGTTGGGGGCATATGCCGGGGTTGCGGGCTCGATCCCCAGTGGGGGGAGTGCAGGAGGCAGCCAATCAGTGATTCTCTCTCATCACTGATGTTTCTGTCTCTCTCTCCCTCTCCTTTCCTCTCTGAAATTAATTTTTAAAAGGTGCAAAACTAGAAACAACCTAAATATCCATTAATAGATCAACTAAATTATGGTAGAGCTATACAATGGAATACCTTAAATGGTCAAGTAGATTGATATTTATTAAGTTTCTGAGAAAATAAGTCCCTCCTGAGCCCCCAAATAACAAGATCAGACTAGAGGTTTGCTTTTTATATTTGGATTATTTTTCTCTTCTCCATATTTTCTAATTCCATTACCTGTGTTAATAGGGAGCTGGTTGTTTATATTAGGGGCTTGCAACTAGAGTCCATGAACCTCTTCAAGTGTAAGCAAAATTTCATGTGTATGTGTATTTTACTGGGAAGAGAGTCAATGGTTTTATCGGAGTCTCAAAACATCCTCTAATCCCCAAATGGGTAAGAACCACTGGCAAATCTAGTTTAATGGGTCACGGTGTTGTCTAACTGTGCCTTAAAAAGCAGGTGTGATTGTACAGCCCATTCATTCACTAGTCAACAAATATTTACTTAGTACTTACTAAGTCTTACTTAAATGGCCAAATTACTATAAAACTTTGGAATACATTTCTTTACTTACTTTGGAGGTGTTTTAGTTTATTTATCTATTTATTTAATTTCAGAGAGAGGAAGGGAGAGGGAGAGAGAAATAGACACATCAGTGATGAGAGAGAATCATCGATCAGCTGCCTCCTGCATGCCCCCTACTGGGGATCGAGCCTGCAACCCAGGCATGTGACCTGACCATGAATCCAACTGCAATTTCCTGGTTCCTGGCTCGACCACTGAACCACACGGGCTGGGCACCTAGGAGGTATTTTAAACACCACCCTCCCACACATAAAACTTCAAAAAGCCCTCTAGCAACTAAGAGACAAAAAGCAAATTAAAGAGTTTCCAACAAAATTATGTTAACGTCTGAAAGAAGGTGTTTTTTGCAGTCTTTTGAATCTCACATACATTGAACTCCTTTAAGAAGATAACCTTCAGATTTACAGATTGGAAAAGACTTATCTTTGTGAGGATAGCCAAGTTCTCAAAATCGGATAAAGACAAGTAACACAAACAAGTAACTAGTTTTCCTGAAGACAGCGATAAATCATTTTATGTATAACTTTTAAAATATGTTGTATAATTAATGGATGCTATTATTATAAAATATATGATGCTAAATTTGAGGCCCCCAAATTTAAATGATTTATAAAATACCTCATGGTTTGGTGAAGATGTCTAGGATACATAAGAGAAGAAACTGGTCTAACCGGTCACAATAATGTCACAGTGATAAATCAGCAACTACAAATAAACTGAAACCAAAGGAAAACATAATTTTGGATTAAATGAGATCATCCAATTTTCAGGAGACAGGAGGCAAGAAGTTATAAGCAAAAAGAACCAAAAAATTAACAGGTTTATTAATGAAGGCATATTGGGCAATATGTTTATGGCTTTCTTTTTTTTATGGAATCCAACTGTTGGCCATTTTTGTTGTTGTTGTTTTTAATCCTCACCCGAGGACATTTTTCCATGGATTTTCAGAGAGAGTGGAAGGGAGGGGGAGAGACAGAAAGAGAAACATCAATGTGAGAGAGACACACAGATTTGTTGTCTCCCACACACACCCAACGAGGGCTGGAGGTCGAGCCTGCAACTGAGGTACATGCTCTGAACCAAAATCAAACCCACAACCCTTCGGTCTACAGGCTGATGCTCTATCCACTGAGGAAAACCAGCTAGGGCTATAATTTTATTTTCAATATGTGAAAATATTTATCTTCATGAATTTGAATTAACTACTTATGGATTTAGGTTTAAAAAGCATTAAAAGATACTACCTGGTTTCTTTAACACTTTAGTAGTCTCAAAACTAACTTAAAATAAAATTCTGTTACGGCAAATTTCATTACAATAAATTACAAGGCATAATCTAAGTTAAGGTAGATTTTTACTGAGATGGACATTTACATAAAATAAGTAGGTCTTCTGCTGGGCTCAAAAATTACATGTGTTGTTTTTTTTAAGATTGTAATTTTATTTGCTGCAAAGTAATAAAGACCTAAATAGCCGTGGCTCCAGAATTCTCCTAAAACATCAACTTATAGTTTATTTTCCTTTTTCTTCTTTAAACTCCTTAAATCTAGTTACAAATAAACTACTTAATGTAAATTTAATTAAGTCAGAACACGTCTTTTGTATTACTAATGACATATACCCAAGAGAAAGTATCTTTCGCTAGACATTTCCTTTACCAGATATTCTCAAATGAATACCATAATAAACATTTAGAGGTCATTAGGCATGACTAATGGAATTACAAGGAAAAGAAACCTAGCAACCTTTGTAGGTATCATCATGGAAGAGAAAGCAGTACAACAGCAAGTGCAGAGAATATATTGAAATAATACAATGCTCAGGGTTGTAAGAAGTTAAAATAAACTAAGCCTGTTTTTTTTTTCCAAAAGTCAAAACAACAACAAACACACACCTTCAACATGAAAAGAATAGTAGCTTAGCAGAGCACATACACAAGTATGGAAAACATTATAATTTCTTTATCATATTTAGAAAACAATATAATTTGTTATCAATTTATGAAGCATTCCACCAAGTATAGGAAATAACTCAGTGCTCAAGTTCAAATTATTTTAACTCTGAAAATGTTGAATACAATGGTAATGATTTTAATATAGCTCTTCAACAAAATACGTCATCTAACCATACTAAATAAGTATACCATGCCAAATAGTTAACACCAATGCAAATTATTCATTTTTCTGTTCCGAAAAAGGAAACATTAACTGAAAACAAAAACAGGTTGTTTATTCTAAGATAAATCAATACACAAATGTCATTTAAAAAATTACTTTCCCCCCAGCTTTACTGAGATATAATTGACATATAACATTGTGGAAGTTTAAAGTGTACGTGTACAATGATTTGATGTATTGCAAAATGGTTACCACAATAAGGTTAGTAAACACATCCACCACATAGTTACAATTTGTGCGTGTGTGCGTGTGTGTGCGTGTGTGTGTGTGTGTGTGTGTGGTGAGGACTTTTAACATCTCTCTTAGCAACTTTAAATTATACAATACATTGTTAACTATAGTCGCTATGCGGCATACGACATCCCCAGAGTTTACAACAGAAGTCTGTTCTCTTTGACCACCTTCACTCATTCCCCCACCACCCGCCCCTGGCAGCCACCAATCTGCTATTTTTATGAGTTGTTGTTTTTATTATTATTATATCTATATTTAAGTGAGATCATATAATATTTGTCTTTCCCTGTCTGCCATTTCATTTAGCATAATGACCTCAAGGTTCATCAATGTTGTCACAAATGGCAGGATTTCCTTATTTTTATGGCTAACACTCCATTATATATAAAGAAAGAATATAAATATCACAATTTCTTTATCAATTCATTAAAGTAACTTTTTTCTTGAGTGTAAAAGTATTTCCTGTTCATTAAACAGGTAATAATGAACAGGAAATGCTAGGAAGTGCGCACACACACATCTGGAATCTCACAATCCAGAAGAAATCTTTTTTTAATGCTTGTTCTTTTTGCCAAGCACAATTGTATGTGGTTTTTAAAAAATAATTTGCTTTTTTAAAAAATTTTTTTTATTGATTTCAGAAAGGAAGGGAGAGGGAGAAAGAGATAGAAACATCAATGATGAGAGAGAATCATTGATTGGCTGCCTCCTGCACGCCCCACCCTGAGGATCGAGCCCGCAACCTGGGCATATGGCCTGACTGGGAATCGAACTGTGACTGGCTCATAGGTCTATGTTCAACCACTGAGCCATGCCAGCAGGGCTATAATTTGCTTTTTCATTTAGTAATATATTATAAACCTTACCTAAGTCATTAAATATTTTTCATAACATGATTTGAAATTGCTGAATAGTATTCCATTGTATAGAAATTCCTAAATTTAAAATTCATTAATCCTGTAATGCTGAACATGAAGTTGTTTTCCAATGTATTGCTATTTTAAATAAAACGATGAGGAATAGCCTTGTATACAAATCTTTGAACACATTCGAGATTCTGTCATCTAAATGGAACTGTTAGGTAAAAGTGTAGGGACATTTTTAAGGCTCTCAATACACATATCAAACTTCAAAAAAGCACCAATTTACATTTCAACCAATGAGTCATGAAGTGTCAGTTTCCCTCATATTCCTAAGCAACACTGTTTTTATTTTTTCAATGCTGTTAGTCTGCCTGGCCAGTAGCTCAGTGGTTGAGCATCACCTTATGAACCAGGAGGTCACGGTTCAATTCCTTGTCAGGGCACATGCCCGGGTTGCAGGCTTGATCCCCAACTGGGGTGTGCAGGAGGCAGTCGATCAGTGATTCTCTCTCATCATTGATGTTTCTATCTCTCTCTCCCTCTCCCTTCCTCTCTGAAATCAATAAAATATATATTTTTAAAAATACTTTTCTGCCCTAGCTGGTTTGGCTCAGTGGAGAGCATCGGTCTATGGACCAGAGGATCCCGGGTTCAATTCTGGTTAAGGGCAGGTGCTTCAGTTGCAGGCTACTCCCTGGTCGGGGCACGTGCAGGAGGCAACCAATTGATGTGTTTCTCTCACATTGATATTTCTCTCTGTCTTTCCCTCTCTCTTCCAACTCTCTTTAAAAATCAATGGAAAAAATATCCTCAGGTGAGGATAAAAAAAATTTTTTTTCCTTATTTTGTCATTTACCTTTGGTTTCTGGCATTATGAGCATAAAGAAGTTTTTAAGATGTATGCATATTGTATATGAATATGTATATTTCAATATATTCTTTTATGAGTTGTTCCATAAAAGCCACTGTTTTAAATTTGTCCTGTTCAAATGTACCAATTAACTGTAATATAATGCTAAGTTTTGTCCAAACTAGACTTCACATTTGGGTAATAAAAATTCAAATCCATAAATTCGGACGATGTCACATTTCTAGGACAAAATTTAAAATGCGTGCTTAAGGTACTAAGCTATCTTACTTAAGGACCCATCCCTTTAAACTTACGTGCTTTGCTCTGGTGTTGCAAAATCAAGGGTTCATGCTTCATCACCAGCTCAGCATGTTGACTGCAGCCATGTCATTCAGGAAGCCAAATGTTTTCCATTTTGTTTTAATACCTTCAACAGTTAAAGAGGAAGGCCAATCTCTATTCACATCACAATAAATTCAGTATTTTCACGTGCTATTTAAACTCATTACAAGATACACTTATCTTAGGATAAGCTTCATGGTTTCCATTTATCACTACATAACTGAAACAATAACAACATAAAAAGAAGGAATATTTGCATTGCATCTCTATATACTAGACCTCCCACACCTTTTGGAATGAGGCTCTACAATGTCCAATTCTCACTATAATTCTCCCTCATTTTCTACCGGAAACAGATCACAAATCCTAAAAACATAAACCCACAGGGTAAACTGACAGTTACATTTTGTAAAGAGCTGCATATTTCTGTAAATCTCCAGTTTGCTACTTTCCTCAAGCCTCTAAGATGACCAAGAGATTTTTAGAAACAGGAAACAAAAAATAGAATTAGCATTATTTCTGAGAGGTAATTTTACCTAAACGATGGATGACTATATTTTGAAGAATGCTCTATGATAAAGCTGAAAAATTCCAATTTTTAGTACCTCAACAGATTCAGTGCTACAATGACATTTGTGAATCTTGCTTAGTTAAGACATGTCCCCCAGGTTGGATTTTCAAATCCCATGCTTCAAATTCCAATTTTTAGTACCTCAACAGATTCAGTGCTAAGCAGTTTCTTTTTATAAATACTACAATGACATTTGTGAATCTTGCTTAGTTAAGGCATGTCCCCCAGGTTGGATTTTCAAATCCCATGCTTTACAAAAACAGTAGCGATTTGCCACCAGCTACAGGCTCTGAATGTTAGACAACATAAAATAGTTTTTCATAAACTTTCTAATTGACTCCCACCTGAAGGCTGGAAAACCCCACTGAAGGCTTCTTAGACTCAACAGACACGTTAAAAAGCGTTAATTGTAGGATCTCACTGACACAAACATAAGGAAATTCTGAGTTATAGATACTTCACATGAAGCTTTTTCCACTGACACTGTAACTTTTGTCAACATTCAAAGAAAATTCAACCCTGGTCAAAGGTGACAGTTTGACAATCCTGGAAGCGAACATCCTCTGTTTATTTGAACTAGTTTATACTCTCTGCTCAGGGAATTAGAGTTTTTTCTCACCCCCGACTGGATCTTTCAAATTCAAATCACTACACTTTAGGAATGAGGCTCTACAGTGCACAATGTAGAGTCTTGTGAATTATATCTTCAAGATTTAACTTCACAATCCACCTCCAAGGAAAAGAGCTCAGAGAAAATAAGCATCAGATATGAAAAGGAATATGTTTCTTAGACTGGTTTCTAATGACCATTTGCCTAGCCCTAAACACACAGTAATTTGTTCAGCTGCCTTTACCCCCACCCCCAAATTAAAATTCTTAAGTCCTTCTATCTCAGAAATCACAATTAGTGGCTTTAATAAAACAAGATGGGACCATAAATCCCTTCAAAATAAAGCTGTAAAGAAAATGAGCTGGATACTCGAGTCCTCGGCCAACAAACACTTGTGTCACGTGCCACATTGGCACAAGAGCTCCTTTTGTTTGTAAATAAAGGCCAACAAGACAGCTTATAGCACTCCTCCTATGGTGTATACGGTAATGCTAGTGAAAGAACAACACAGGACAACTTACAGTTAAAATTAAGACTCTCTCTGCTTTAATGTAATTTCCACCAGAAATACATACATTAGTTGGAAAAAATGCTGATCATGTTCATAACTTCAAAACATCCCAAATATATTAAATGTTTTTCTATGTAAAAAAAAAAAAAAGAGTCCATTTTTGGAACACAAATAAAAATATATGAGCCTTAAAGAAGCCACTGTCTTACTGCACAGTTGCAGCTGCCCACACTCCTTTGCAGGACAAGGGTTAGGAATGCGCCTCTGAAATCAAAGTGGCCTGGATCTGGATCCAGCGCCGTCATTACTAGCAATGTGACCTTGGGCAAGTTACTTAACTTCTCTGTGGCCATTTCTTCATCTTTTGACTGAGGATAACACCCCCACCCCCCCATCCCCGCTGCCAGAGGATCATGAGTGAAAACATGGCAAGAGCTATAACACTGCTTGGCACCGGAAATGGACAGTGTTCGGTATTATTTTTATTATCTTTGTACTTTTAGGCTTTGGACATAATCTGAGTTACTTTTTAATAAATCTTCTGATCGCTTTTTGAAAGATGGCATAATAATGAGTATATAGATCATGAGTATATCTTCCCAGAGGAGCCCACAGTAAGCAGAGCTATAGCCTAGAGCCGTAAATCATCACTTTTAGTACAAATCATGGATGTGGCTGTTACTGGTAACTTTAGCTTGATTTCCCATATGCCAAAAAAATCCCCTACCAGGGGAAAACAAGCAGTACGTATTAGAAAACCCTTGGGTTTGTCCTGGTAGCATTACAGAGTAAAGCCAAACTCACTTTTACTAGCCTGATGGGCACTGAAGATCTTAGTCACCAAATTAATCCCAACAAATAACAACAACTGACGGGCTCATTGATGTATTTCCCCTTGTCTTCCCCAACCTTTCTCTAACGAGTCAGAAAGGAAAGTTTTTATATTTTCTGAGAATCTTATTACTGCTCTCAAACCATCCTCTGTATCTTAGTATAATTAAAAAATGAGTCAGCACAAGCACTTCAAATACCTCGCAGTGCATAGAATATGGAGATATTTCTCTTCATAATAGAAATCTGGGAAAATAAAAAGAGTGAGAGTGTCAAAGGCAAGGGAAGACTAAGTGGACAGTGAGTGTCGGACCAGATTTTGCAAGCTAGCTTCCAGAAGGTAAATAAATGTTCTTTATCAATCAATATATGTATTTTTCATCTTAATGGTATTATAATACATGGGAATGGATGTAACTATTATGAATAAACTCAAAGAATATCCAGTAGATGACAAATTATAACTTCTCCTTTCTTGAGTAATGGAGGGGAGTAAGGGAGGTTATGATACTCTGTATGTATTAACCATTGTGCATTTGCAAATCACATAATGCATCACTGCACAACATGCTAATGCAGTACTGCCTTTAGCAATGTGATCAAAAGAAAGTGTAGGATAAGCACCCCTAAAGGGCAAACATATTTGAATGCCAATTAAATTAAGAGTCTATTTAGTCATGACACTTCTTAGAATCAAGCCAGCTGAAGGCCCAGAAAAGACCACTTGCTTCAATGTCTGAAACAGTATTATCACATGCTCCTTTCAAGAAGGTACTTCTTCTCAAGGCTCCATGTAACTCACACTCCAACGTACATATAAACAGTAACCTACCACATGGAAATTACTGGGGGGGGGTCAAGGGAGAGTTTACGGCTCAGGGTGGGGATTCCTCCAAAGTTCTACCGCCATCCCCTCAATGTTTCCTTGCTCTTATTTAACTCCTCCATGACATTCTGTATGGCTTTCAGGTGAAGCCAGAAAAAACTGCCATATTCACTGTTTAATACATGGGGCTCTATATTGTATAAAGCAGGGGCAACCTTTCTTTCTTTCTTGAGAGAGAGAGAGAGAGAGAGAGAGAGAAACATCAATGATGAGAATCATTGATCGGCTGCCTCCTGCATGCCCCACACTGGGGATCGAGCCCGAAACCTGGCCATGTGCCCTGACCGGGCATTGAACCGTGACCTCCTGGTTCATGGGTCGATGCTCAACCACTGAGCCACAGCGGCCGGGCTGGGCAACCCTTCTTTAAAAGCTGACATCCAAGGCTCCACAGAACACGATTCAGCTCCATCTAGTGCTGTGCAGTTTCTAGGTACCTGGGAGGAAACAGATGGCCGTAGCCGCCCCCCTCCCGCCCCCCCTACACACACACACACTTTTTTAAAATTGCGTATTTGTTGTTGTTTTTTAAGATTTCTTCCAAGGCTGCTAAATCTTGAAGAAAGCTGGGGAAAGTTTCAGGAATGTCTTGCCTTCCCAATTGGGTATTCGGGCTGAGCTCAGTAAAACTGTCATAAAGCAGCGCAACAGGTCAAAGACAAACCACATGGCATCTGATGCTTGTCTTTGTTTAAAATTGAAATGTGACACCAGAGAAGGTTACTATGTGGACCTAATTTTGAAAATACAAACAGGAAGCACCCCCACCCCAATATTACCATAAAAAAAAAGGAAACCAAACCTCAAAGTTACCTTCCAAGGAAGTCATGGGTGTGACCAAAACTAACAAAAGTAATAAAACGTCATCTAAAACCCTGAAACCACCAAAAGTGAGGGTCTCATTCAACCAACTAAAAATCTAACACCTGAAATTACTCCTCTCTTTGATTAGTGAAAATAGCACAGATCTAGGTATGTACAATCTTCTCCAAACGGCTTAGGTTTTTCAATAGTAAAGAATCATCATTAAGAATTTTTTTAAAATCCCATGTCGATACTCTACTTAAAATAAGGACATGCTAATTAAGAGTGAATACAATTTTTAAAAACTTTTTATCACTGTGATGCTCACAATTTAAATGTACCAAACAAAACCTGTCGAATCAATGGAAAGTAGATTGTTAAATCTGACTTCCTATTCCCAGAAAGAAGCATAAAACTTGTGTTTCTAACACTGCAGGGGGAAAAAACACTTCTTATTTTAGAACAGTTCTATTAACAAAGCTCAGATTTAAAGAAAAGTTTTTTTTTCCTTTAAACACTACACAAAATCGGGGACAGTGATAGTTTCGAACTAACGTCTAAACATTATTTTTATTAAGAAGTTCCCGAGTCAAACTATCTTGATACTCTATTATCTAGTAAAAGGATATTTGCCTGAAGAGTAACCTGGAGTTATCGGATAACTTTTTAAAAGAATACGTTTCCAATGCTCAAAACACGTGAATAAAAATGGGAATAATGTGGTAATCTATATTCTAATAGGAAGGAAAAATGTGTCGCTGGTCATAAGAGCACGCAGAAATTTGTGAGTACTTTATGAATACGTACATGTTTGTAGGGCACTAGAATAGTGAAGCTTTTTTTTTTTTTATTCTACCTTCAACCTGCAACCGAATCTTGAGCATATCATTTACCTACTTATAACATCTTCCTTTTATAAGACTACCTACGTTACCTACTGACACAAAAACAAGTCAAAGGAACCGCCACAAGGACACTCATAAATATAAACCTAACACAAGTCACAAATAACTTGAATGTAACTTCAAAGAATTTTAACATAACTTCAAAAACTGACATAAATACCAAAAGTGCAATAAATGACACCTTGCTGTGTTTTTTGGATACATAAACATTTTTAAAAATCAATTGAGAGCAAGGAAATGAAGATGAAATGAGAAGTTGGGCCACAATAGGAAGTGCTGACCAAAATATTTGTGTTGTAACACTCCAAACAATGATAGCACTGTTTTCCCCTCCCATCACATGTATCATGAAGTACCCATCTAAGAAACACATCCACCTTCAATTTCTTAACACAAAATCCATATCAATATCCTGTTGACAAAAATATGAATCCCGAAAAGGCAAGGCCTGGTGAGAAGGCGGAATAACTTATGTAGCTGGGTATACAGCAATGATTTTGTGCAGAGTTTAGCTCCAAGTTATGCAATAACCAAACTGCTGGTGATAGAAATCAACTTTCTTTTTCCTTCTTTCTGATGTTTTGTGTTTTTAAAGAAAGATCTCTCCATTCCTTTATGTCTCAACCAGGTGCTCAAAATGTTCATCTTCCAAAGGCCACAGAAAACAAGTAATCTGCTAGGTAACACTTACCTGACCAAAGGGGTGGTACTCTTTTAATTCAACAGGACAGACGTCACAAATGGTCACACAGTACATTTTTTCTGCAAATCGGCAGCCCTTTTCCCATTTATGCTATCAATTCTAACAGCTGTACTCTTCCATGAGATGGAAATTGGTACCAAAACAAACAAAAACACCGACGCCTTAAAAGAAACCTTCAAATGTGGAATCCATCGGAAATGCTCAGAACCCATCCAATGTTCAGAGTGTTACAAAATAAAATCAGAAAACACGGAAGGCACGCTAAATACAATATATCGTCTTCTAAAAACGATGAAAGGCACACTAAATAAAATATATCCTTTTCCAATGACTATAAACAAAGGCACAAGAACCGAAGAACGGTGTAGAAAGAGGCGAAGTTCTATTATCTCCATTGAACGACAACGAAATTATTTGAGGTAATATTCTCAACAGCTGAAAGCTTATTATGGCCTCGGCGGCTATCCAACCACTTTGGAAACCTAAGATACAAGCAGACGATAAACACCATTTGAAGACTGAAAAAAAAAATGACATAAGATCAGTTTAATAATTTGATGACACACTAGTCCTTTCAAAGGGCACTCATTCGCCCAAAGCACTCCCGAGACAACTTATGAAATTCTCTGCAGGCCAAGATCGACTCCTTCGCTGTGCTTTGGGACCAGCACTGATCTGCGAGCTCTCCGGCCGACATTTCAGTCCCCGCACGACCTCCCAGCTGTGCGACCTGTGCAGGCCACGCACTCCACCTGCCGGGCCTCAGTTTCCTCTTCTGCACCATCCAAGAACGTGGTGGCATCACCGCCAGGGCCCTCTCCACCTCTGGCCTCCAGTCTCCCGCCCGCTCTGAGCTCTGAGCACGGCTTGTTTATTTCAGCTGTGACAGCATGACAGGGGACCAGACGGAAAAGAACCTGGCGTGGCTCTAGGGAAAGAGAGGACCGCTCTCTCTTTTCGCCTTTAAAATTCTGGTGGTTCTCACTCATCTTATCTTCCTGAGAGCTGGCACCTGTGTGTCTCCCGGGCCATTTCCATCACTGCTGGCTACAAGTGTCTGCAATCGCCTCTTGCTCCACACACGTTCCTTCCTGACCATCTTGCCAGATTCCTCCAGCCTCAGACCAGCTTTGGGGACACACGGCTCCCCTTCCTCCGATTCTCTAGCTACCCCGACCCCAGGTGCACTTTTTTTTTATTTTTTTCCTGGGCTAGGGGAAAAAAAAAAAAAAAAAAAAAAAGAACACGCTGAATCCCCCTGCCTCACGCATGCACGAGCCGGGGCCTGGCTGGTGCATATGTGGGATCCCGCACCCAGAGCCTCATTGACACGTTCGTATTCGCTGCCTCGACTCCTTATAAGGCTCTGCTCCCTGACGCTCCGCTGACCCCCCTGCCCCCGGGCACCTCGGGCTCGCCCACCCACCGTCGCAGACACTGCTTTTGAAAGGAGGAGGAACAGCAGGGGGGCGGCGGGGCTATTCGCAAGTGCACCGTGAAAGTGTGAGTGGCCCCTCGGCTCCCAGGGCTGGGCGCCGGGGACCCTCGCGCCCCCTCCCTGGAAACGGGCGCACACG
>NW_005367911.1:1022568-1031637 GCF_000412655.1 Myotis brandtii | reverse complement strand
CCTCCGCAGCCCTCCCACCTCCCTTCCCTGGGCTCGAATTCTGGGTCCTGTCCCTCCCAAGCCGAGGTCAGAAGTCCGCCACTGGCCCATCAATAATTATCCCGGGTTTCCTCCCAGGAGGGCCTTTCAGCCAGGGCTCCTGCTGCTTACCACCCAGACGGTGGAGAGCCTGGAAGGACACAATTTACATTCACCCTGGCCAACTGGGTCCGTCCACTGTTCCAGAGTGTATCTATGGGGGACTTGGGCGGCTGAGACCATTTCGCTCCCTGGGGAATATTGCTAGCAGTCAGAGCTGCAGGAGGGGCTGACTGCTCTACCCAAAAAAGAAATAATAAGCAGGACCACTGCTGTAGGAGCAAGAGGTCTCTGAGACCCTTTTCCACGTAATGGGGATGGGGTGCGGTGTCTGAGAAGGCAGCCTGAGTCACCCACTCTCCTCTCTTCTGGGTACATCTCCGGAGCTGGCCCACGGTTTCCCTGGCAACCCTCCAAGGGCCAGCACCAAAGCAAGGCATGTCAGATCTCCAGAGCCCCAGCTGCAGGGACAGAAGAAGGAGAAGGACCCCACACATAGACACAGAGATCCCTTCCCTACAGTCAGAAAATCTACATGTCCAGGGATGACCAAGATCGGCAAGGCCTCAAGTTCTCCCATAATCCTCCTTTGGCAGCTCTTCCCAGCAGCCTCCTCTTCACCCCCAGAATAACACCAGCCACAAAGATCCTTGTGTCTGCAGCTGATCACAAAGTCCTTCTCCCTGACCCAGGCTCCTGCTTCTATCCCACACTCTGGGCCAACACCTGGCACAGAGTAGGTACAGGGAGCTTGGAGGCTGGAGCAGGAGGACAGGCCTGAGCAGGAAGCTGGACAGAAGCACCAGCCCTGAACTCTCTGGCAACCCCTCTGACAGTCACTGTCCATGATGTTTTGACACCAGGGCACACCACATTTCTCTTTCTTACCTGCACACATTCTGTTCCCTCTGCCTGGAATGTCCTCCTGCCCTCTTGATGTCTGCCCTTTGGTGACACTTGTTCCAGGCAGCACAAACCTCGCCCTTCCTGTTCCCCACCACACGTTCATGCCTCTATTATGGCACCTCTGGTGTTAAAGGACAATTTGTTTATGCGTTTCTCTACCCGCAAACGGCAGACACAGTATCCCATTCCCCTTAAAACCCCCACCCAGTGCCCAGCCGAGAGCAGCCATCCACTAAATATTTGAGGACCAAACTCTTTGCACTAGGAAAAGCAATGGAAAACCAGGAGGACTGTGTAGTAGTTAATAGCACAGACTTTAAAACCAGGCTCACTGTCAACTCCTTCACCATGTGACCTTAAGTTTTCTGCCTCAATTTCCTCACTGTAACATGGTTATAGTCATAGGACCTACCTTGTTGCATTCTGGTGAGAAATGAGTTAATACATATGAAGTGCTTCCAATGCTGTAAGGCACTACAGAGATGTTAACTATTATAACTGATTTTAGCAGCAGCTAACATTTGCATCCCTCTTCCTAGGACTGGTCCGTCCAGCTGCCTCAGCTGCCGTGCCTCAGGGTGCTAGTTTGAATGCTGTGGAGGGTGGGCAGGGAAGGTTCTTTATTGCTCCTCTTCTAGCACATCTCTGACTGACCACTAGGTACCAAGCTAGAGCTGGCTGGCTGTGTACACAGACACGAAGAACAGAATGTTCTGGGTTGCTCCCTCAGCAAAACAAGAATGTTGTCAACTTGAGACAGGAAGAAAGGTCCAATACCTACCTCTAACTACTTGCCAATTCAGATGAGGTGAGACCCTCTTCCCCTGGGCCTCGGGGATATAATGCCCTACGTTGAGGGGACACCAGACAGAGACATAACACATAAGGAGTCCTAGAAAGAAAGAAATTGAACAGGAAGCTAGGATCCAGAAAGACACAGCAGAGAGCCCACACAGAAAGGTCCTGGAGGCATACCTGCACATGCAGAAATGTCCACAGGAGAGCGTTGATGTCATCTCCTCGCCCACGCTAGCCTGATCCAGGAGAGAAAGAGGCTTGAGGGAGAGCCTGGAAGTCTGGTGGGAAGCCTTGTCTATAACTCTGATTTATTCTTTTTTAACACTGTCTTTTAATATATTTTTTTATTGATTTCAGAGAGGAAAGGAGAGGGAGAGAAAGATAGAAACATCTGAGAGAGAATCATTGACTGGCTGTCTCCTGCACGCCCCCCACTGAGGACTAAGCCAGGAACCCGGGCATGTGCCCTTGGCCAGAATCGAACCCGGGACCCTTCAGTCCACAGGCCGACGTTCTATCCACTGAGCCAAACCACCTAGGGCAGTGGTCGGCAAACTCATTAGTCAACAGAGCCAAATATCAACAGTACAACGATTGACATTTCTTTTGAGAGCCACATTTTTTTAAACTTAAACGATATAGGTAGGTACATTGTTATTAACTTAATTAGGGTACTCCTAAGGCTTAGGAAGAGCCACACTCAAGGGGCCAAAGAGCCGCATGTGGCTCGCGAGCCGCAGTTTGCCGACCACAGACCTAGGGAACTCTGATTTATTCTTAACCAGGCGTTGACTCCCGCCCTTGTTTTCATGGACCATCATGTGGCTGCCACAGAGAACAGATGCCACACTTCACATTCTCCCCCAGCCCTGCCTGCCCACAGGGAGAGCAGGAAGCCATTTTCTGGAAATGTAACTGAAACCACAACCATGATCCTCTCTAGCCAGAGACCCACACTCATCTAGCTCCCCTCTCCAGACTCTCTGGACCCCTGGAATCAGGTGGGCGCTGGGGGACCACTGGCCACACAGTAGCCAAGGAAGGACACCTAGGAACTTCTCTTGTTTCTTCCCTATTAAATTAGCACACGCCCCAGGAGCTACAGGAGAAGGCATCGGATACTGAACGGATCGGGGAGGCAGAGACCCCGGATCTCTGGGGCCTCAGACTGGAGGTTTGTCGCCACCAGTGGTTCAGCAGGTGTTCCACTGGTGCCTGGGCATATTGCTACCGGGAGTTTGGGTGGTGAAAATAGCTGAATTTTACAGTTAGATCTGGTTCCAAACCCCAGCTCTGCCAACTTACCAGCTGTGTGACCTCAGTCAGAGCATTTCACTCCTCTGAGCGCCTCAGTTTCCCTCGTGTGTAAGTCATAGGCGCTAAAGTCTAGATATATTTGTAAATGCCTAAAATCTTTCTGGGTGTACATGCCAGACCCTAGTACCTGTGGTTGCCCCTGTAGAGGGGGGCCTGGGGGACAGGAAAAGAGACTAACTTTTCACCATATATCCTTTTACACTTGAATTTTGTACCATATGCTGTACTATCTATTAAAACATTAGGAAAAATGAACTTTTTTTTTTTTTAAAGTAGAGTGATTAGGAAAGTATCTAAGCATCATGTATGGCTTGCAGAAGGTACTTGATAAAGGAACCTTTTTTTTTTTCTTTCTTTCTAACCTCAGCCCAACCCCAGCCAGTTTGCAGGGCCAGGAGGGAGTGGACATGAGGGTGGAGTTGGGGGATGGGATGTGAGTGACAGATGTGCAGGTCCTTGCCACCTGGAGATTCTCACACGCTGCTCTCCCTCTCGTCCCTGAATGCTTCACCTCTCTGGGCTCCCTTCCAGCCAGAGCTAAGGAGGTGGGTCTCTGGAAAGCCCCAGCCACCCCCCACCTCCTGGGACAGGGTCACTGTGCCCTCTCCTCCTAGAGTCCTGGGGCGATGCTGCATTTTGCAGGGAAGGCAGGGTTGACACAGAGGAGGCAGCAGAGTATAGTATCACCCCAGCCACTATCTTGCTGGCTTGCCTGGCGGTTTAAGAACTCAAAAGTCAGCTGAGCACCAGGCAAAGATGAGGCTGCTGTTGCTGCTGCCATGGCCAGAAAGCAGGTCAGTGGGACTAGAGCAGGCAGAGGTCAGGGCGGCAGAGGAGAGAACCTTCTGGGTGCTGTGGATCAGGGTATATGAGGGGGAGACTGAGGCCTACACTAGCTCAAGGGAATCTCTGAGCTGTCAGAGCTTGAGGTAGCCCTGTGCTGTTTTAGGGATCTTCATTAATCCAACACATATTTATGAAACCACTATTCTGCATCAAGCAATAGGACACCGCCCTTTAGGCTACCAGTTAGAGCCGTACAAAGAGACCTGCAATACAGGTAGCATTGAGAGGCTACAGGAATGCAGGGGAGAAAAATGCCTAGCTCTACCGGCCAAGGTCTCTGAGCACCTACTACGTGCTAGGCACTGGAGTGAGTCGGCACAGCAGACCCAGGACTGGATTGGTCTTGCTTGTCCTCCTTTTATAAAGGAGCCTGCTGAGCTCAGAGAGGCGGACGGACGTATGTGCCCGGAGTCACACATCAGAGCCAGGATTTGCACCAGAGCCTTTGTGTTTTTCTCTATGCCGCACTGACCCTATGAAAGGTAAGGAGGTGGTGACCAGGTGGCCGAGGGAGGAATGGCATTCCAGGTAGGTGGAATGGAGGGGGCAAAGGTTTGGAGTTGAGAGACGCCAGTGCATTGGGGGACCTGCATGGCTGAAGCCCAGAGTGACGGGAAGGCCCATGCTTGAGGGTGATCACAGCAGCAAATGAAGATGAGGGCAGTAGCCAGTGAGGAGGGGATGGGACATTGGCCCGTTCTTCATGTAGCCTTCACATTCCCCACTTGCTCCTGGGGCTGGGGAGCCTATTTTTGAGGCTTGGAGAGGGCAGGGAAGACGTGGGTGGGTTTGTGCAGTAAGAAACTAGGGAACGATGAAAAACAGAGATGGGGGAAAAAGGAATCCCCTCCAGGCATAACAAAGGAAAGTGGCAAAGTGGTGGGGGATGGCAGGGAAGGAGGCACAACGCTCTCCCACACAAACCCCAGAGGGCTTGAGGTCGGATACTGGGCTGGCGGAGCCACAAAAGCTTTCCTGTTAGGCTGGAAGGAGGAGAAACTAGCTCAGCAGGAAGAGGGGACTGGTAGTCATTGTGCATAAGGATGGGAGTAAGATCAGACGCAAGCCTACTCAGGACAGCGACCAGTCCCGCTCAGCTGCCCAGCTCTGTGCCCATGACCCACCGCTCCTCTCTCACCTGCTGAGGTGGGCCCCTCCCTGTCCTCCTGACGGGTCAGATGCTGCACACTGCCCCCCACCCCACCCCAGGTCCTGCCAGCATCTCTCCCAAGGCAGGTGGTCAGGGCTGCTGGGCCAAGGAAGGAGCATTTCCCCTCCCACCCACTCTGTCAGTCCCATACCCCTCCTCTCACTCTGTTCCCAGAAACAGAGGACAGTCGCTACGCCTCGGGGCAGGATGGCCTTGTGTTCCCTTGGTGACTTCACTGTAAACTGACTTCCATGAAGAGGGTAGAGGAAAGGGGACGGGGGTAGGAAGGGAGAACAGGCTTCACCCAGGACCCAGCAGCTCCTTCCCCTGCCCCAAATTCACACAAAATTCCTCACCATGTGCACGCACACACCCGCCCTTGGTCCTGCCCTGTCTTAATGAGCCAGAATGGGGGCAGGTTTCTACAGGGAGGTGCCAGGGTGAGGAGACTAGGAGAGAGGCAGGGACATTGGTTTGGGGGGTATCAGTATACGCTGAGGATGGGCCTGTGGCCGCCTTCCAGTCACCTTGGGGGTGGGAGCTAGAGTGGAGGGAATGCCGGGGAGGCAAAGTGGGGGTGAAACAGGACATTTAGGAGCCCAAGGGCTTCAGTTGGGGGGTATCAGTATACGCTGAGGATGGGCCTGTGGCTGCCTTCCAGTCACCTTGGGGGTGGGAGCTGGAGTGCAGGGGAACAATGCCGGGGAGGCAAAGTGGGGGTGAAACAGGACGTTTAGGAGCCCAAGGGCTTCAGCTCGCCCCTCTCTGCTGAACACAGAGATCCTCCCTGGACCACCTCCAGCTTGCTTGGGAAGGCTCTTCACCTCCACCCCACCTCCCCTCTGGCTCTTGCACAACAGGAACTCTCCTTGAAGAAGGGACTTGCAGGAGAGGAAACAAAGGCATCTCTGTACCATGCCCTCCGCCCCCTCCCAGGATGGTTAGGTCAAGGTGACCTCTATCTGTTCTTCCCAGGGTAGGGGCATCAGCAGGGCCTTCTCTGCTAACCTGGTCTCCAAGGACAGGGCAGCAATGGGTCCTGGGAAAATTCTTTCCTTCCTTCATAAACTCACGCCAACATAGTCATCTGCCTCATTCCACAGAACAGGGGCCCAGACTGACGTGGAGATGGGCATGCCACATGAAGCGCCACGGAACGATGATGGGCTAGCCCAGTCACAGGGGACAGCTTCACTCTGTGGGTGTGTGCTGGGGTTGGGGGAAGTCAAGAAAGGCTCTACCGTCGAGACCCTTCCCACAGGGCCAGGCAACTTGGATCCTGGAGCCAGCTCTGCATTCCCTGGCCAGACGGCTGTGGACAGGCCTCTCCTGAACTACTCAAAGGGGATGATCCTGGCTGTGCCTACCTCCAAGGTTATTGCAAGGATGAGTTGAGTTGAAGTGTGCAAACATGTTTGCACACAACTGTACCGTGATTCATTCCAGGATGTGTGCATACTGTGCTAACTACAGACGAGGCCAGGAATCATTATTATTCCTAATAAAATATGGTCAGTCTTCTTTGAAGGAACGTATTCCCGTAAGATGTTTCTTTAATTATATTATTTTTATATGTAACATATATTTTAATCCCCCCTCACTCCCCCATGTAATGGTGTGACTTGGAATTGGGGATGAGGGGCAGTTAGGGGAGGCCATCCTGGGACCCCAGCTCAGTCCGCACCCTAGGCAGTCTCTGATCTTCCTGAACCCCCTCCCCTAGGCCTCAGTTTTTCTCCTCTATAGTCTGGGCCTCTAAAACCACCAGGGTGCTTTGTGGTAAGAAATAGCAGAGACCAAACCAGGGGACTGAAAGCAAAAAGAAACCCCAAATTTGACATTTCTGGGTGTTATCCGGAGCCATGACCACAGTCACCTCTGCCCCCAACCCAACTCTGACACCCTTCCCTCTTCCACTCCCTTGGGTGGCCTTTGCCCATCCTGGGAAAGCTCCAAAGCTCCTCCCCTTCCCACTGCATCTCTAAGGGAGAACAGAGGCACAAAGAAATGAGAGAAACCCAGACAGAGTCACCCGGGGAACGAGCGAGACCTAGAGAGAGAGAATCAAAAGGAGAAGAATGGAAAAGCAGAGCCTCACAGTCTGGGAGAGCCAGAATGCACCACGGGACACGGAGTGGGGAGGGGCACAGGAGGGCTCTGAGGGCACTGGGCATGTCCTTTCAGGCTAGCCCCTCCAGTTTTGTTCACTGGCACCTCAATGCTACCTTTTTAGGACCCAGGACTGCCCAACCCCTAACCAAGCCCAGCCCAGCCCAGCCAGATGTTCTGTGGGTGGGTGGGGCTGCCAGCTAGAGCAGCAGTCCCCTGTAGGCCCTGGGGAGGAGGCTGGAGAGGTGGCTGCCTGGAAGTGGGCAGGCAGGGCTCCCACTCTGGAGCCAGCACCCCCATACCATCCTCTCCAGATGCCCAGATGTGGGTACATTGCAACGGTGGTCCTCTGCCCCCGCCCCCCAGATATGACTCAGAGGCCTTGGAAATCCAGGAGTCTGCTCCCACCCACTGACTTGCCCACCTGCTCAGAGTGAGAGCCTGGAGGGCATAGGTGCCAAGTGGGGCCCACCCTCCCTGTGGCAACGGGTTTGGATCTGCCACTGACAGGCTGCGTGACACTGGCCAAGTCACTTCCCCTCTCCAGCCTCTGTTTCCCCATTTGTCAAATCATCTTTACGGTTGTTTCCAGCTCTGGCATTTGACTCTCATGGCAGGTGCTGGCCCCCCCCCCCCCCCCCCCCCCCCCCCCCAGCTCTGTGCCTCTGAGCCTCCTCTGCCAAAGGCACTGCACAGAGTCCGGGAAGAAGGGAGGGGGAGGCCCATGCTTCCTCCTCCCCAGGGCTCCCCGGGTGGAGCATCTAAAGAGCAAGGTTCCCTCAGTCCTCTGTGAACCCCCTTACAGTTTTCAATTCCTTTCCTCATGGGCCTGCCAACTAAGACTGCGACCACACATGGAAGTGTGTGTGTGGGTCCCGGACATTCCAGCTTCTGCAGCCTTTAACTTGGGGTTTTCTCTGAAGTAAAACGAATGAGAGCGGGGAGGTGGGGAGGAGCACGAAGGTGGGAAAGTGGAAGGGGGAAGAGAATGGAGATAGAAGGGCAGGCCTACCAAGGCCCGAGGGAGGGGTGGTGGGAGAGAATGATCCCCCCCACCCCCAGAAGTCTTGGCTCGGCTGGGCCCTGAGAGGGCAGCCAGCCTGGCCCCTACCTTGGTGCTGCCAATACCAGCTGCCAGGCAGAAGGAGGCCTAGAGGAGAGGGAAACTGGGCAAAGGGGATGGAAGGCTTCCAGGCCAGCCTTGCCCAACGCGTCAGGCCCCTTAGGGGGCTCTCAGGGAGGGGCTGTGACCCAGGCAAGGCCTAGGAAGGGTGTTCCCTGCTCTGGCAAGGCCTATGGGCAGTCCTGAGCTTTGAGGATTCAAGAGGGCCCCCTCTGGACCTTTCTGAAGGTAGGACCAGCCTCGGATTGGACTGGGCCCGGGTGAGGGGAGGGGCAGGGGCATTTATGGCCCATAGCTTGCCAACTAGGCCATGTGCCCACTGTGTCTGGCTGGGCAAGCCCCTTCCCCTCTCTGGGCTTCCATTTCTAGTCTGCACCATCTGTTTGGGGGGGGGGGGGGGTCCAAACATGACTGCCAAGGTTCTTTTTCAACTGCAGACGGCGAGAGCGCGGCAGTGGGAGTAGTGGAAGGAGGGGAGGTGGGGCGGCGTGAGCTGGCTTCTCTGGAATCCCCAGTCTTTCCCCTCCCCAGGGCTTTGCCTCTGAAGTCCCCAGCCCACATGAACACGCGCGCACACATTTACATGTTTCATCTAGAGACTGGAAAGATCGCCCGTGCCAGCGCTGCCAGGCCTCTCCCGCCAGTCCAACCCTTCCTTCCTCCCTTTTCACGGATGAGGAAACTGAGGCCCGGTCCGGGCTTTCCAGAGCCCGGGATTTCCCAGGCCCTCCCGCCCCCTCGC
>NW_005367911.1:1021517-1021911 GCF_000412655.1 Myotis brandtii | reverse complement strand
CAGGCCTCTGTAACAGCCCCAGCCACGTGCCCGCGGGGACCCCGCCGTTCAGGGGACGCCTTCGGGAGCGTCGCTTTGGGCTGGAATAGCCCCCCACGCCCCTTCCCAGAAATTGGTACCCAGGGTTCGAGGCCGGGTAGGGGGATTCTTGCCGAGGTCCGTGGGCCACCGCGGTCAAGTTTCTCTTTCAGTTTTTAGCTGTCCCCCCGCTGGGGAAGCCCCGGTGGGGCGAGGGGAGGGAAAGAGGAGGAGGGCACCTGACTTTCGAGGGCCCCTCCCCAAGCCTCCGCGGGTTCCTCGTTAGAGGGCAGGGCGGCCTTCCCCTCCTCACCATCTTTCTTCCCGCACAGGAAAGCCGGTCTGTGGGAGGGAGGGGCCTGGCAGGAGGGACCGC
>NW_005367911.1:1015248-1021441 GCF_000412655.1 Myotis brandtii | reverse complement strand
AGGTGAACGGCCATGGCGGGCTGGATCCAGGCCCAGCAGCTGCAGGGGGATGCGCTGCGCCAGATGCAGGTGCTGTACGGGCAGCACTTTCCCATCGAGGTCCGCCACTACTTGGCCCAGTGGATCGAGAGCCAGCCCTGGTAGGTGCCCCGGCTGGGCTGCCTTCCCCGGCGGGACCCTGCCGGCCAGGCCCCTCGGCCGCTAGGGCTCCTCCGTGTGGGTGGGTGTGATTCTGGTCCTGTGGGTTCCTTTCTGTGAGGAAGGGGCCCTGTTCCATGTTGGCGGGGAAAGGGGAACAGGGAAATGGGACCCCGGGAAGGGAGAGGGGCTGTTTCTAGACTCTGCTGCCCGTGGCACTGCCAGGAACCAGGCTTGTGGGCGCTGGAGCACTCGTAGTCAGGAGCCTGGGGTCCCACGTCCCGCTGGGTGCCTGGAGGCACCACAGATGGCTTCTCTACCCTGCCCTGCCCCAAGGGATGCCATCGATCCAGAAAATCCCCAGGACCAAGCCCAGGCCACCCAGCTCCTGGAGGGCCTGGTGCAGGAGCTGCAGAAGAAGGCGGAGCACCAGGTGGGGGAAGATGGGTTCTTGCTGAAGATCAAGCTGGGGCACTACGCCACGCAGCTGCAGGTGGGTGTGAGCGCTGGGTCGTCTGCGGGGAGGCCGTGGCCGCCTTCTAGTCCCAGCGTCGGAACCCCTGGGTTTTTCCTGGCCTGGACACTCACTGACTCACCGTGTGACCTTCACCTTATCGGCAACTTTTCTGCGCTTCGATTTCCCCCACCCCCTCTTTCTAAATCAGACCTGTGGGATCCCTTTAACATATTACAAAGCCAGAGGTGGGGTGTCCTGGTCCCCAAGAGAAGGAGGACGGGTGAAACCACCTTCTGGACAGATCAAGCGGAAGGGATGGAGGTGGACTGAGTCAAGATTCCTTTATAGGAGAAAGGAGGAGTGACAGATTCTAGAAATGAGGGCGTGAGGCAAGCAGACATCCCTCTTGGGGCTCTTCTAAAGGTGGGAGAGCTCTTGAAGTGGGGCAGGAGAGGAGCAGAGTTGTCAGATAAAAGAGCCTTGAATTAGGCTTTAGATGTAAGATGTAGCTTCTCCTTCACTTGGGGGGAGGGAGGAGGATAGGGGAGAGAGGAAGTTTTAGTGGGAGCAGGAAAGGGGTGTGGGTAGTAATCATAGTCAAGCATTTATTGGAAATCACTAGTATTTCTTAGAGAACCACTTTTAAATAGAAGCAGCAGGGTGCCAGGGAAATAAAAAGTCCACCCCAGAAGAGGGAGGAAGCCGGGGAAACCTGGGGCAAAGGGGGAAGCAGAATAGGAACCCAGACCTGGAGTATGGCGGAAAGTTTCTTGACCTTGACATTAGGCGCTCTGAGTTTTGAGTCATCTGCTCACTCATTTGCTTCACTCTGTATAAGTACTTAACCTCTCTAAGCATCAGTTTTCTCATCTTTGAAATGGGGATAATCATTTCTGCTATGTCATAGGGTTTCGTTGATATGAAAGTCATAGGGGATGGTCGGTGGGAAGTGCTTTCTGAACTGGGTTTCTAATGCACTGCAAACCAAATGAAGATCTGGGAGGGGAAATCAAGTCAAGGAGAGACCGAGGTGACTGGTGACAGTTCCGGAGACTTCTGGGGGGGGGGGGGGGGGAAGCTGAGGCAAGGACTGGAGGGGAGGAAGGTGTGGGCATGGCACTACGACAGGCATGGTAGACACAGAGGTAGGCCACTGGTCGCTGCTCTTGGATTCTTTCAGAACACGTATGACCGCTGCCCCATGGAGCTGGTCCGCTGCATCCGGCACATTCTGTACAATGAGCAGAGGCTGGTCCGAGAAGCCAACAATGTGAGTGTCCCCTGGGTGTGGGGAGAAGAGTTGGGAAGACTTTTCTCTCTAGACACAACTGTGACTTATAAATACTGGCATGAGAGAACACCAAAGAAATGAGAGGAGACATGAGCAAGTGTGAGGGGCAAGATTATCTGCAGGTGTGGAGTGACCCCCTGGCTTCAGTCCCTTGCTCCACCACTTTCTTGCTGTGTAACTTGAGCAAGTTACTTAACTTCTCTGAGCTTATGTTTCTTCAATTATAAGTAGGGATGGTGATAGTACCTACCTTGCAGGATTATTGTGAGCATTAAATGAGATACTATGTGGGCCAGGGACAGACAAACAGACCAATGAAACAGAAGAGGAAGCCCTAAATACACACACACACACATACACACACACACACACACACAGTTGGAAACTCAGCCTGTGTCAGAAATGGCATTACAAATCACCAGGGAAAAGATTTGTCATTCAATAAATGGGCTAGGGCCAAATAAGAAATATTCTCTGGGACGCTCTGTGAGGAGAAATGGAGCCAAGGTCTGTGTCAGAAAAATGAACACAGTCAAGCTCAGAGAAGTGAGGCCCAGAGAGGCAGAACAGGGACTCATTCCCCAAGTTCTGGAATCATACAGGCATTGAACATCTGCTTGGACAACGGTACAAATGTTATACTATCTGCAATAAAGCGAAATGAATTTCATAAAATGACATCACACAGGTAAAGACCGCCGAATAGTGCCGGGAGCACAGGTCTTATTGATTATCTATTTGTTGTCGTGAACGCTGATTTCAGGAATTTGGCAGTTCATTCAGTAAACGTGTATTGAGGTCCTGCGGTGTGTCTGGCCCTGGGCTAGGCCTGGAGAAACAGATAAAGACCTGGTTGTCACCTGGGAGGAATTCGGGTGATGATCGATTCTCCAGCGGTGAACTGAGGGTTCAGGGAGCACATGTGGGAAAAGTACCCAGCTCAAATCGGGGCAGGCGGGCAGGGGGCATGTCCTGAGGGAGGAGAGGTCTGAACTACAGTGGAGAAAGCAGGAGGGAGGAGGTGGGAGGAGTTTTTAGTCAAAAGTAGCAACAGTATTTGTGAGGGCAGGAAGGCAGGAGCCATCTTATCATATCTGAAGACTTGCAAATAGTCAGTGCAACTGGGGAGAAGGGAGCCAAGTGAGGAGTCCTGATGGGTAAGGCCAGAGAGGAAGCAGAAGCCAGAGGGTCTTCCAGGACAGCGCTTGTGTCCCTTGGCTTGTTGCATCACAGAGCTATCTGTAAACGCACAAATGAATTAGGCTCCAATTAAGAACTACATGTCTGTGATGCAGGTGTTGTCATGGTTGGGGGAAGGGGGCTCGGGATGGGAATCATTCCTTCTAGCCATGAAGGTGTTCTTGGACACCTTTGACCTAGGCTTAAGGGATTTGGTGATGCACAAGACAGACGAGGTCTTAGCACTTAGAAGGCTCACATCCTAGTGCAGTGATGGCGAACCTATGACACGCATGTCAGAGGTGACACGCGAACTCATTTTTTTGGTTGATTTCTCTTTGTTAAATGGCATTTAAATATATAAAATAAATATCAAAAATATAAGTCTTTGTTTTACTATGGTTGCAAATATCAAAAAATTTCTATATGTGACACGGCACCAGAGTTAAGTTAGGGTTTTTCAAAATGCTGACACGCCGAGCTCAAAAGGTTCGCCATCACTGTCCTAGTGCAAGGAGGCAGACAAGAGCGATGGTTGAGTGTCAACCTATGAACCAGGAGGTCACGGTTTGATTGCCCGTCAGGGCACATGCCCAGGGTTGTGGGCTTGATCCCCAGTAGGGGGTGTGCAGGAGGCAGCCAATCAATGATTCGCTCTCATTGTTGATGTTTTCATCTCTCTCTCTCACTTCCTCTCTGAAATCAATAAAAAAAATTTTTTTTAAAGAAAATCAAAGAAAGAGGTAAAACCCAAGAACTAGACACTCTCAGATAAGGGTGGTGCTGTTTTGAATTGGCCCTTCAGAGACGGTCACTCTGAAAAAGTACCAGTTGAAGTGCCAGCCTCAGGAAGATTTGTTCCAGAGTGATGGCACAAAAAGTGCAAAGGCCCTGAGGCAGCAACGTGCTGGGTGTTTAAGGAACAGAAAGTAGCTGTTGTGGGCGCAGAGGCTGGCAGGGACTATCCGCCAGGGCAGTGGAGGCTGTGGGAAGGAGTTTGGAATTTTCTGAGAACAGTTCATTGGAAAGGCCCTGAAGACTTGGTTGAGAAGGAGATCAGACCAGGTCACTTAAATGTATGAATCCACAAAGCCCTTGTTGATGCTTCCCCTGTAACTTCACTGTGGGGTTCTTAGGACACCACCTGTGAGAGGTTTACCTGATTCCCTCTCCCCTCGGTCACAAGTAGGTCTTGAGTGAGGACAAAGACAATGCGTGTTCACCTAGCCCACAAAATACCGACTTCTGCGCATGGGCCACGAAGTTTCAATCGCACTGTACATGCGCTCCCGCACGTGGTATTTTGTGGAAGAGCCACACTCAAGGGGCCAAAGAGCCACATGTGGCTCGCGAGCCGCAGTTTGCCGACCACTGAGCCTCAGTCCCCACTCCGTCCCAGCACCTAGCACAGCCCATGGCATTGGATCAGTGAAAGAATGTGGAATGAGGGGTCATCATCATTAGTAGGAAAACCCAGGTAACTCTTGGGATGTGTTGAGTTCTAGTCTCTTCAAAGAGAATTTAGATGGACCATGTTTGGGATACCCTGGTGGAGTGAGAACTGCAATAGAAGTTTCTGCTATGCTTCATGAAGATTCCATAGTCTGCCAGCTCACACGTTTCTCCTTCTTTGTCCCCTCCACCCCAGTGCTGACAAATGACTTTCCTTCTGGCTCAAATTGCCCTTCCTTTTTACTCTAGATTCAGAGTTTGGGGTCTGTAGTATTGGCATCCCCCAAAGCCCGAGGTTTCTCCCATCCTCACTGCCCAGCTCACTGCGGCCTGCATTTCTGATATGTCCCCAGGGTGCCTCTCCTGTTGGGATGCTGGTTGACGCCATGTCCCAGAAACACCTTCAGATCAACCAGACATTTGAAGAGCTAAGACTGGTCACGCAGGACACCGAGAACGAACTGAAGAAGCTGCAGCAGACTCAGGAGTACTTCATCATCCAGTACCAGGAGAGCCTGAGGATCCAAGGTGAGGCCGCTGCAGCGTGGGCGGTGTATGTCATGAGGATGGCAGTGAGGACCACTTTGTGAGCTCCTGCAGGGATGGGACTAGGTCGTGTCTATTTCCTGGGAACCTTCCCCAAAGCCTGGGAAGAGTAATGGCTCCGGGTGATGGAACCCTTGCTGTGGGCCAGGCTCTGGGCTAAGCCTTTTGCGTGCATGACTCAATTCAACCTTTACAACAAACAGTTCTAGGATGTAGGTAGTTGCATTATCTCTATTTTGCAGATGGTAAAACTGAGGTTCGAAGAGAACAAGTAACTTGGCCTGAGTTGCTTAGAAAATTGCAGGGAGGTGTCATTAAATCACTGTACTTTATTAGCCAATATTGTCTCCCTAATTGTAGGTATTCCGTGAATATCTCAATGAATGAATAAATGACTGAATATGGGCAAAGTGTTCCCCCGTCAGAGGGAGCATTTAGGTTGAGAGTCCCCAGATTGGACCAGGCTGGGGAGAGGTGGAACTCCAGGAACGCCCCTTCTTTAGTCTTCCTTAGAGGAGATGGAACTGGAAGGAGGAGGTGACAGTGGACAATTCTCCTGTCTCCCAGAGCTGTACCACCCCATCCTAGTGAGAACAGGAAGTGTCAAGCTATCTTTTCCTTTGCTCTTCTTTTTCTGGCTTCTTCAGGTAGACCTTTAGGTAATTGATTTTAGACCTTTCTTCTTTTCTAGTATATGTATTCAGAGTCCTGCTAAGCAGTGTTTTAGCTGCCTCTCCTGATTTTGAATAGGCTGTATAGTCACTATCATTCAGTTTGAAGCATTTTCTAATTTCTCTTCTAATTCTTTTGCACATGCATTTAGAAGTATATTGTTTAATGTCCAAATATTTTTTTCTAGATGTCATATCATTATTGATTTCATTTTCATTTCATTATTGAATTTCATTGTTGTCAGAGAACATACTCTGTATGATCTCAATTCTTTTAAATGTATTGAGACTTGTTTTATGGCCCAGCATATGCTCAATCTTGGTGAGTGTATCTGGTGGACTTGAAAAAGATGCATTTTCTATGTGTTTCATTAAAAAGCAGCAAATAATAAATTCCATAATGTTAACAAATATAACAATACTTATTTTAAAATAAATATTTAAATATATGTTATAAAT
>NW_005367911.1:1014737-1015124 GCF_000412655.1 Myotis brandtii | reverse complement strand
ATAAATATTTATATAATATTACATATTATGCACATTGCATATAATATAGCTATATGTATGTAACGTATTTATATACTATATAAACACTATGAATATTTAAATATATTCAGTATATATATTTATTATGTTAACATAATAAAATTGTATAAAAAAAAGTAAAATCAAAAAACAAACAACATCTATATTTTCCAAAACAAAATTTAGTGAATAGAGTGGCATTGCTATACATTTTTTTACACATCTCTTTAATGTTAGGGAGATAGCTGGATCTTGCTTTCAGTCTGTTGTAATATCACATATCTTGCAGCCTCTTGAAAAATGCCACTGTTAATTATAAGGGTTTGGCTCAGTGGATAGAGCACCGGCCTGCGGACTCAAGGGCCTGGG
>NW_005367911.1:1012651-1014719 GCF_000412655.1 Myotis brandtii | reverse complement strand
AGGGCATGTATCTTAGTTGCGGGCACGTCCCCAGTGGGGAGTGTGCAGGAGGCAACTGACCGATGTTTCTCTCTCATCGATGTTTCTAACTCTCTATCCCTCTCCCTTCCTCTCTGTAAAATTTCAATAAAATATAAAAAAAGAAAAAGAAAAATGCCACTGTATAATTATAAGAGACTAAAAGAGAAAAAGACAAAATCTTATGACTTTTGAAAACGGTTTTGGCTTTGTGGAACCCTCCAGGCTTCCCTGGTCCATACTTAGAGAACCATTGATCTATGTCTTTATTTATTTTTCTGCCTAATAGTTCTATCAGATGCTAAGAGAGAGGTATCAAAATCTCCTATTATATTGTGGAATTGTGTACTTCTCCAATTATTTCTGTAAACATTTCCTTTATGTATTTTGAAGCTTTGTTAGTAGAGTCACATGCATTTATGATAATTGTCTGTCTGCTGGATTGACACTTTAATAATTATGAAATATCTTTCTCGATCTCTGGTAATACTCTTTGTCTTGAAGTCTACTTTATCAGAAATTAACATAACTTCCCAAGCCTTCCTGTTCCATATGGGCACAGCGTATCTTTATCCATGCTTTTAAAATTTAAAAATGTAGACAGCATATAGTTGTCTTGCCTTTGTCTTTATTCTGACAACCATTGCTTTTAATCAAGGTGTTTAGCCCAATGATATTTAATGTAACATTTAATACAGTGGAATTGAGGTAAACATTTCAGTATTTATTTTCAGTTTTGTTCATATCCGTTTTTGTTTCTCTGTTTTTCCTTTTATTATTATTTCACTTTGCTTAGGATTCTCTTTTCATCTGCCTAGTTAAGCTTTCCTCCTAACCCTGCCCTGTCAGTATTTCCTGTACCCTGAGGCCAGCACATTGCCTGAATCACAGTAGGTGTTGAGTAGATGTCGGTGGGATGAGTCTAGCATGTCTTCTTCCCATCTGATTCCATACCTGACTGGCCCCGGGGTTGGGGAGAGGGGGAAGCCCACTTCCCAGATCGGGGAACAGGATAGCCAAGCTGTTAGTTCTCTCCCAGGCCGTGGACTGGTCACCATATCGATGATCCTATTCTTGGGTTTTCTGTTTCCTATGTATGGGTTTGGGTTTGGGTTCTGGTTTGGGCTTGTACCCATCATGCAATGTCAGTTCCGTCTCATTTATCAAGTTCACCATCAGAAACACAGACTATTGATCTGTTGTGCAGAGAAGGCTCAGTTCCCTCCAGTGGAGCAGACAATTGCCCCACATCTCCTGGCGGCCTTCCCAGAAACGTCTGCAAATTGCCAGGAGAAACCTAACTGGGTCGCTCGCATAGGGAGGCCGCACCAGGTGTTGGGGACACCACCACCTCCCTGTGGTGGCAGGATCCTGAGGTGGCACCCAGACGACCCTGCTGTGTGCCCTGCTGGACGATGCTCTTCCTGCTCAGGCCCCTGCAGTGAGATGGGGGCCATCTCTCCGAATCCCCTTCTCGTTCTGGGCTCTTCCTGGCTGCCTAGAGTTGCTTTGGTCCTTCCCAGCCTGTGTGACCTTGGGGCAGGGCCTAGGTCAGTGTGAGGTGCCCTCAGAGGCCTGCCAGCAGCTCGACCAAGACATGCTGATGCTCACATCTTCTTGACTCAGCCCGAGGAAGGACACTGGGTGTTCAAAATGGCTATTGGCTGCGCATAATTACCCCAGAAGTTAGGATAGTGTTTCCCTAGGCGGGGGATGGGATCGCAAGCTGTGGAGGTGAGCAGGTGGCTTTAATTGGGAAATGTTTGATTGTTTAATGTGGGTTATGAATTCACAGGTGTTTTTATATCATTCATTCTCCCTTTCCTATGTCTTAAGTATTTCATAACTGATATTTTTAAAGAGGGTAATTATGCCTCACTGACTCCCTATTCCTACCATTGATGAGCTTCCTAAAGCTAATATGAAGAGAATTGCCTCCGTTTCCTGAGAGAATATTGCTACTTTTTTTTTCTTAACTTACTTAATTTATTTTAAATCCCCACCTGAAGACATGGAGAGAGAGAGAGAGAGAGAGAGAGAGAGAGAGAGA
>NW_005367911.1:963022-1012227 GCF_000412655.1 Myotis brandtii | reverse complement strand
GCCGAGGCAGGGAGCAGGCTTCCCCGTTTGCACCCGGGGAGACTGAGGCACAGGAGAGTGAGGGGGTTCCCCCGGGTCCACCCCGCTAGCAGATGGCCAGGCCGAGGCAGACGAGGCAGTGTGGCTCCAAGCCGGACCCCAGTGTGGCGTGAGGAAGGCGGGGCCCCAGCTGTGTGGGCTGGGGTGGTAGGATCCTCCTCAGCTGTCCCCACAAGCTTCTGTCTCCTCGTCCCTAGAGGGGAGCTCAGAGTTGGGGGCCAGGGAGTGAAGCTGGCGCATCTCCGGGGCCCTTGGCTGCCAGATCCCTGACTGGCCGTTGGTCAGACACGTCACCCTGAGGGTCTTGTCTGCAGAGCAAGTGAGTGTGGTTTCTCTGGGTTTCCTGCTGGAAGCTGGGGGTCATGGCCACGGTGTCCTGTCCCTCCTCCAGCTCAGTTTGCCCAGCTGGCCCAGGTGAACCCGCAGGAGCGTCTGAGCCGGGAGACAGCCCTGCAGCAGAAGCAGGTGTCCCTGGAGGCCTGGCTGCAGCGCGAGGCCCAGACGCTGCAGCAATACCGCGTGGTGAGTGGGGGTGCGTCCCTCTCCTCCAATCCCGCGTGGTGAGTGGGTGTGCGTCCCTCTCCTCCAGGCCTGGGGTCCACATCCTGAGCTCTCGGGGACCGAGAGAGGGATAGGCCAGGGCCCCGGGGGGCAGGAGGCCTGTGGGGGCCTGAGAGGCAGAGCAGGTCGGGGGGAGGCCCTGCCTCCTGAGCGAGGCCCTGCAGGGTTGTTCCCCGGGAGCCAGAGGACCTGCTCCCCTCCCTCAGGAGCTGGCCGAGAAGCACCAGAAGACCCTGCAGCTGCTGCGCAAGCAGCAGACCATCATCCTGGATGACGAGCTGATCCAGTGGAAGCGGCGGCAGCAGCTGGCCGGGAATGGGGGGCCCCCTGAGGGCAGCCTGGACGTGCTGCAGTCCTGGTAATGGGGGGGGAGGGGCAGGGGCAGGCAGGGATGGGAGCCTGGGCTCAGGGTGGTCTACCAGCTGCTTACTCTGCTCCCGAGTTTCCATGTGCAGCCGCTCGCTCTGTCCTGTGACAGGTCTTACTTCACCAGTGGTCTGGTTCCCGGCACAGACTTTGATGCCCCCGTCATGCCCCCTCCCTGGGAAGGAGTCACTGTGTTGGGGGTGGGGCAGGGCCAGGTGCTCTGGGCTGATGCTCGGCTGGTTGGGTACAAATCAGGGTCACGCCTCCTGCGTGTCTGTGTTTCTGGAAGTCAGGCAGCCCCTGTCCTGCTCTGCTCAGTGGACAGGAGTGGGCGCTGAGGTGTAGAGCCTTCCTGGGGGAGCGTGGGGCTAGGTCTTGGGGGGCTCACCCCAGACTGGGAGCCTCTTCACCTTTGGCCTGGGGGAGGGGTGAAGGCCTGTCCTTTCCTTTGGCCCCGGGGCTGGGGTGCAGGTGTGAGAAGTTGGCCGAGATCATCTGGCAGAACCGGCAGCAGATCCGCAGAGCTGAGCACCTCTGCCAGCAGCTGCCCATCCCCGGCCCCGTGGAGGAGATGCTGGCCGAGGTCAATGCCACCATCACAGACATCATCTCCGCCCTGGTGACCAGGTGACTGCTGCCTCTCGGCCACGCCCAGCCCCGCATGTGGTTGGCCTGGGGGAGGCAGGGGGTGCTTTGCAGATGGGGGGGCTCTCACTGGCACCCTTGTCTCTCTCTGCTCACACCCTTTCCCTTCTGTCCCCAGTCGCCGTTGACCTTTCCCAGTTTCTCTTGTGAGCGCTACCTGGGCTGCCCTTGCTTCCTGCAGCCCCGTGCCAGCTGCCGAGTTCACTTCCCTGCCTCCCCTCCCGCCTCCCCGCGGCTCTCAGTGGCCTCCCTGGGAACAGGGTCTCGGCCACGTGCCCTTCCCCTGCCTGCCGAGCCCTGTGTGCGGCCTCCTCCCCACACGGGGGACCAGAGCCCTGTGCCCTGAGGCAGCATCTCGTCCCTTGGGTCCCCGCAGCACGTTCATCATTGAGAAGCAGCCCCCTCAGGTCCTGAAGACCCAGACCAAGTTTGCAGCCACCGTGCGCCTGCTGGTGGGGGGGAAGCTGAACGTGCACATGAACCCCCCCCAGGTGAAGGCCACCATCATCAGCGAGCAGCAGGCCAAGTCGCTGCTCAAGAACGAGAACACCCGCAAGTACGTGCGTCCTTCCTCATTGGTGCCTGACTCCAAGCTCAGGCGGGGGCCTGCCTCTGTCCTACACGTGGAGGCCTAGTGATGGGACAGTGCGGCCTCCCTCTCTGCACTATTTTGTCCTGGCGTTGCAGACACCGTGCGGTGTCTCTCCTGTTCATTCTGTCTGTGCTGGTGTTGCTCCTCCTGAACAGAGGCCTTCCCCAGGCCCTGCTGTGCCCAGCACATAGTAGGTCAACAAGGATTGCACTGCTCGGGTGTTCTAGGGTCTGTGCTAAGTACTGGGACCCAGTATAATCCAAACAGAACTTGACTGTGCTTGACTAGAAGAGTAGGCAGCAGGCATGAGAAGTGCTTACTGGTGAGTGACAAGGGAGACGTGTGGAAGTGGGTCATGATGTAAGTGGAGCAGCGACACTTCGTCTCAGGCTGCAGGATGAATGGGAGGCAGCTAGGGAAGGAGCCTGGAGAGAGCAAACTTCCAGGCAGAGAACATGGGCCTTGTCCGGAAGGTGCATGTGTGGACAGAGAACCCAGGGCTGGGGTCCCAGGGTCGGGGCAGGCCACTCATAAAGGGTGCAGTGCACGAGTGAATGAAGGAGTGGATGTGAGAAGTGGGAGACTTGGTTATGTGGACTGAGGGCCTACCATGTGATCTGGGCATAGGGTGGTGAAGAAGGCCAAGAGGTTCTCACTTTCTTAGATCTTACGTTTTGGCTGGGGAGGGAGACAGTCCTGTGCTTTTGAAAATAAGGCAGTGTCAAAAAGGGATACCCCGGAGAAAGAAAATCAAGACGGAGTGCTATCCCAGCATCTGGGTAGATGTATCAACACCACATGGGTGGTTGAGGAGGGCCTTTCTGCGGAGCTATTTGAATCGAGACCTGAATGAGAAGGTCAAGAATGTTTGGGGCAACAGGAAGAGTGAGTGCAGCAGTCCTGAGGTTGGACCACGCTTGCATGTTCAGCACACAGACGAGGCAGCATGGCTTGCTTATTCTGAATAAGGGAAGAGGAACCCCATGAGGCCAGGGAGGAGGGCGGGGGGTGGTCCTGGGGATACTTGTAGGCTGTGGTCATGATTTTAAGTTCACTAGAAGCTGAAGGGCCTCACATCAGTCTTGATGCTCGAGGTATTTTGAACCTGATGATAGAGACCCAGACCCCACCCTTGACGACCGTTGGGTACGGTCAGGTTGATGAGAAAGTAAGGCCGGGACCCGGCGAAGAACGTTCTCAGGGGGTGGGGCAGGGGCTGTGGGCCCGGCCAGCAGCAGGGCCATGTTCCTGGCCGGCCTGTGTGGAGACGGGGCTTCCCTCTCTTCCACAGTGAGTGCAGTGGAGAGATCTTGAACAACTGCTGTGTCATGGAGTATCACCAAGCCACTGGCACCCTCAGCGCCCACTTCAGGAACATGGTGAGGACAGGGCCTGGCTCTGGGAGGGAGGGAAGGTCTGCCCAGAGCTCGGTCCCTGTAACCAGCTCCTGTCTCCCGGCCCTGCTCTGGCCCTACCTACAGTCGCTAAAGAGGATCAAGCGCGCTGACCGGCGGGGCGCGGAGTCCGTGACGGAGGAGAAGTTCACGGTCCTGTTTGAGTCTCAGTTCAGCGTGGGCAGCAATGAGCTTGTGTTCCAGGTGAAGGTGAGGGCGCGCACTCCCATCGCCCGCAGGTCACCCAGGGAAGCGCAGGGACCTGCCCGCGGCCACCGGGCTGGTTTGGGAACCTAGAGAGCTCCGAGTTGCCCTGTGATGCTATCAGAAAACCTGCTCTCACTCTGCTGGTGCCTGTTTGCGAGGTTGTATTGTAATCTGGCACCGGCCCACAGAACTCAGGCGATGGGCCAGGAAGAAAGATGTTGTGTTTCTTGTGTGTTTGTTTTTGCTTTGGTTTTGGCGGGAGGGGCTTGTGGTTGGGACTGTGGGGAAGCAATGAGGGTGGGGAGTCTTGCCCAAGCCGAGGGCAAGAGGGTGGTCGTATGCCCTCAACTCTCATTCTTTTGACTCGCCTAGACCCTGTCCCTTCCTGTGGTGGTCATTGTTCACGGCAGCCAGGACCACAATGCCACGGCCACCGTGCTGTGGGACAACGCCTTTGCCGAGCCCGTGAGTCCCCTGGGACCCCGTCTCCTGAGCCTAGGATCTCCCAGGGTCATTCTCAACCCCTCGGGGCCCTCCCCCACCCCGGGACCAGCTCGAGTGAGGAGAGGGGAGAGGGGCAGCTGGTGTGAGTGCCCTGCCCTCGGCATGCCCTCGGGCTGTGTCCAGGCTCCTGTCTTAGGATTAGGGTCTCCCAGGTCCGTGAGCTCGGTCTTTGGGATCTGGCCCTTGATCTTCCTTTGGCTTGTGGTTTGGGTCACTGATCTCTGTCCTCAGTCCCCTGGCTGGTCTCTATCTTGCACACCCACCTTCTGCCCCTGCCACCCCGCCTTCCTTTCCCGTGTGTTTGTCTCCTTTTCTGGGTCTTTCTCAGTCCCCTCTGTCTCTAGGTATCTGTAGGTCTGTGTGTCTGTGTTAGTGTGTGAATATTTCCTGCTCCCTCAATCCCCCCCGCCCCTTCTTCTCTCCCCCTCAGGGCAGGGTGCCCTTTGCCGTGCCTGACAAAGTGCTGTGGCCGCAGCTGTGTGAAGCGCTCAACATGAAATTCAAGGCCGAAGTGCAGAGCACCGGGGCCTTGACCAAGGAAAACCTCGTGTTCCTGGCGCAGAAGCTGTTCAACAGCAGCAGCAGCCACCTCGAGGACTACAACAGCATGTCCGCCGGCCGCCGGCCTGGGCCCACCTGGGCCCTGCCACCCCTCCCCCGACTCAGGGACAGGGTTCTGCCTGAGGTCAGTGCCCCACCCTCTCTCACAAGCAGGAGAGATGGAGGGGGCTGGTACCCCAAGGAATGCAGTCAGCTGTGACAGCCAGAGCAGGACCACAGAGAGGAGCCCGGAGCTGAGAGTCAGGATCCTTGGGCTCTAGTCCTCGCCTGGTTAACTATTTTGCCAGGCCCCTGCCCTGCTCTGGGCCTCAGTTTCCCCATCTGTGAAATGAAGGGGTTGGGCAGGAATGGCTGTTGAACGTCCACCCGCCTCCCCATGGGGCTGTCGTGGGCCTCTGGGTCTCAGACCAGAGGCGAGCTGAGTCTCCAGGTCCCTGGCAGAGGGTTGGGGACTGTGTGGACAGCCGCAGTGTGGGACAAGGAGGGCGAGGGATTGGGAGAGGGTCTGGGTGAGGACAAGAGGCACTGATGCTTTCCTGGGCCACCTGTGACGACAGGGGCCCCAGCCCTGACTTGGGGTTTCCTGGGGTTCTCAGGAGAACTTGCCGGGCTGGAACTATACCTTCTGGCAGTGGTTTGACGGGGTCATGGAGGTGCTGAAGAAGCATCACAAGCCCCATTGGAATGACGGGTGAGGAGTGGCGGGCATGGGGGTTGGGAGGGCGGGGGCTCAGGGGACAGTGGCTGCTGGCCCAGCGGTGACACTGTATGTTCCGTGCTCCCAGGGCCATCCTAGGTTTTGTGAATAAGCAACAGGCCCACGACCTGCTCATCAACAAGCCCGATGGGACCTTCTTACTGCGCTTTAGCGACTCAGAAATCGGGGGCATCACCATTGCCTGGAAGTTTGACTCTCGTGAGTGCCCTCTTTTGTCCACACTCCAGCCCCAATTTCCCTGCGCCCCCTTCTCCATCGGGCCTGCCTCCTAAGAAGGTACCTGGTGGGAAAGATAGGAACTGAGCTCAGAGTCTGGGAGGAAACACATTCCCTTTCTGTCATTTCCCGTTTTGGAGAACCTAACATCCTGGCCCCCTAAGGCTCCGGGATCGCTGGGTGAGTCCGTCAGCAGCTCCATGCTCTCCCTTCTCTGCCCTGACCTGGCCTTGTCGGTATCTACTCGCCCGGTTTGCTGCGTAGGATGTTCCCAGGGACGTTGCCTTGCCCTGCGCCAGGGATCTCAGGGATGGGGTTGCCGTGGGGACTAGTAGGAGACCGGGTGTCTCCGCAAGCCTGTCCTGAACCCCACAACCCCGGGCCTCCTGCTGAGGGCGGGCGGCGGGTTGTGGGAACGAGCTTGTCCTCTTCACAGCTGACCGCAACCTGTGGAACCTGAAGCCGTTCACCACGCGGGATTTCTCCATCCGGTCCCTGGCCGACCGGCTGGGCGACCTGAGCTATCTTATCTACGTGTTTCCCGACCGGCCCAAGGATGAGGTCTTCGCCAAGTACTACACGCCTGTGCTCGGTGCGTCCTGCCTGGCCCTCCCCAGCCCTCCTCGGCCCAAGGACTCACTCTCAGGCTAGGCAGTGGGGACTCCCCAAGAGCCCTATGGGCTTCGGTCACGGGATGGTGCAAAGCATGTGGAGAGGATTTCAGGGCTTGTAAGCGAGGAGAGGGAAAGCGAAACCACGGAGCCTGCTTTCTTCTCTGCCAAGGGAAAAGCCGGTAGACTCTCACTTCTGCCCTTGGGAGAGGAGGCTGCAGTGCTGGGGAGGAGCCAGGATGAGTCACACCCACAGATAACGCACTTCTTCATCCACCAGCCCAGCTCCCCGCCCTTACTCCTGCTCCCAGGCGCAGTGCAGGAGCACAGTGGACAGGTTTTTCCTCTTCAACTTGTCCCCAACCCATTGGTTGCGTTGGCTCCTTGGCGTTGATTCTGTTTCCTTGGCAGTGGTAGGGGTGGGGAGAGAGAAAGCAAAGGGCCAGAAAAGGAAGCCGGAGCAGGGATGAGCCTGAAGCCAGGCTCTGGGTAGCCCTCTGGCGGGTCCGTCAGCAGGTGTTCATTTGGGGTCCGTGGGAAATCCCACCCTGGCTGAGGCCCCCGGCAACTGGGATAAGAGGCAGGCTCCATGGGGTGCGTTTCCACCCTCCGACAAGCTCCCAGAAACTTTGGTTCTCATCACAGTTCCCCCCTCGGCAGCTAAAGCCGTGGACGGATACGTGAAGCCACAGATCAAGCAAGTGGTCCCTGAGTAAGTGTCTGGGGTCCAGCTCTGGTCTCCTGCTGCCTCTGTTCCCCCGTTCCATTCTCCCTAAAACCTGGCTCAGCCCTGGGGAGGGAACCGGGCTTGGTCACCATGGGCCAGTGCCCAGGGCCCCCTCCTGCACTTTGTCCTTCTGCACCTGAGAGAGACAGAAAGATGCCCCTGAGCCCCTCCCCTGTCAGCGCTGCCCTGAGGCCGCTGAGGCTCTGCTCTGCTTCCTCCTCCAGGTTTGTGACGTCTGCAGACTCTGCTGGGGGCAATGCCACCTACATAGAACAGGCCCCCTCCCCGGCTGTGGGTCCCCAGGCTCATTACAACATGTACCCACAGAAGTAGGTTGTGTTCTTACAGGGCTTCATGGGGGGCTGGGACTGGGCACTTGGCCTTGGGCTGGACCCCTGGAGGGCTGTGGGCCAAGGAATCCAGAGCTCCTCCAGGTCTGAGACCACCCAGCCCAGGCCAGGCTCTGGCATGTGCCTGCCAGGTGCAGGGAGGGTGAGATCAACCAGTAAAAAGCACAGTGCATTTTGGGACTTAACACACAGCAGGGTCCTTGCTGTGGTGCTGACTAGCTGTGTGACCTTGGGAAAATTATTGAGCCTCTCTGATGCTGTTTTCTCATCTGTAAAATGGAAGCAAGAATACCTGCCTTGGGGGATTGGGGTCAGGAATAACGAGAGAGTGTGTGTAAAGCATTTAGCACAGGTGAGGCTGCTGTAGGGATTTCACACAAGACAGCTATGAATGGGGTGGTCGTTCTTAGGAGCCGGGGGAACAGGGTATCCTTGCTCCTCTCTGGGGTTCCCATGGTAGAGAAGTAATTCTCTTCTGAGTTGTGGATGGTCTGGGCTGGTTGTCTGTTTGCCTGGGAGGCTCAAGCTGTAGTGGGATCCCCACAGGCTTGGGGGGTCGCCAGCCAGGAGGCCCTGAGCAAGATTCCGGACATGGTCAAGCCTCATTTCCTCCTCTGAAAAGCTGAGTAAATGCCTACCTTACAGGTGGCTGGAAGGATTGGAGTAACGTGGTTACAAGGCCCAGGTCCTCGTAGGTGCTCAGTGGATGGTGCCTAGGATTTAATGGAATAGCGCCGCAGGTGGGCAGAGCTCACTGGGTCAGCCACCTCCTTTGACAGCTGAGGACAGGGAGAGGAAAATGAATTCTCCTCTATCACTCAGTGAGGCAGTGAGAGATGAGACTGGGTGCCTCCCAAAGAGCCAGTGACTACATCTTGGGGTGCAGGGGTCTAGCCAGAGCTGGTCTCAGTGGGGAGCAGACTGGGGACTGCCCCCGAGAGCTTGAGGCAGCGAGACCAGCCAGCTCCCTCTGACATCCCCCTCTCTCCACCAGTCCTGACCCCGTCCTTGAGCAGGATGTAGAATTTGACCTGGACGAGACCATGGATGTAGCCCGGCACGTGGAGGAACTCCTACGCCGCCCGATTGACAGTCTGGACCCCCGCCTGTCCCCACCTACCGGGCTCTTCAGCTCTACCAGAGGCTCGCTCTCCTGATGTGTGAACCCCACACTTCTTGGAAACAATACCCGTGCAAAGGGTTCATATTAATTGTGATTTTCGTGTTGCTGTGCATATTGGTGCCCTTGCAGGGCACCGTGTATATTTGTGTGCGAGGTGCGCCACCTCGCCTTCGCAGTCCTAGGTGTGTGGCTGCTGCCCGGGCAGCCGCCGTTTTCTCCAGATCGAGGTATTTCAGGAGAGTCCCCGGGCCCGTCTCTGCGGTGGGAGAGACTGAGCTGCTTCGGTCGCGCCAGGTACTCAGTGCAGGAAGCCGCCTCCTGCTGGGGCCTCCATCTGCTCAGCAGCTATTTGAATGAAACTGTTCAAGGAGGGGAATAGAGACAGGCAGCATCTCTAAGCTTTACTCCTGACTTAGAAGCTTTGCCTCCCAAGTGTGTGTGTGCGCGCGCACATATATGTGCATCTGCTCTCATGCACGCGTGTTGGTCTATTGCTTCTTCCCTTGGAAGGGAGGTTGGGGATGAACATGGACTCCAGACTTTTTGTGAACTGAGAGCTTATCTAGGTTGTGGCCAAGTCCCTCGACCTAGATGGGTCATTTGAGCCGGGCCCGCCAAAGCCGCTCTGAGTGTGTAATTTCTTGGCCTCCTATCCAGAGCGTGATGCCATTGCCAACGCTTCCCGCTCCTTCTCACCCAACATCCCCACCCCTCCATCTGGCCCCCGCCTCCTTTCCTTGCCTCTGTTGCTTATAGGAGAGGTAGGAGAGGGGAAGACAGGTGTAGGACCTGGTATGAACAGGGGACCCAGGACTTGTAGGGCTGACCCCTCTGATCCTGGAAATAACCTGCATGGAGAAACAGCAGCAAATCAGTGGGATCTGGAGTGAGGGGTGAAAGCTGATCTCTGCTTCCAAGCTGCTGGGAGGTGGAACCTGGAAGAGGCCTCATCACAGTTGCATAACCCGCTGTGGTGGGAGAAGGCCTGGCTCGCAACCTCGCTGGCTCCGCCCTCCCAGGCTATCTGGCCTGCAGCCAGGGACAGCTGACAGTGGGATAGTGGGAGCCCCAGGTTGAAACCTCTCTGAAGGCGCAGGGGGGTACGAGGGAGTCTTTTGTACTTTGTACATAGGCCACACATTTGTGAAAAGTGTTTTGAAATAAAATATTTTTTTTTTTTTCATAAAACTGCTGGTGTGGCTCCTGGTCGGGGAGCCCTGGGAGCTGGTGGCGTTTCGCTCCTTCCGTCCTACGTGGCTGACGCTGTGCTGTGTAGCTTGAAGCTACAACCCTGCTCCTTTTCTGTTTTAAGGGTGGGCCAACCCCCCTGGAACACTGTCAGTGCTTCTCACAAGACTAAAAAGCTAAGCCTCGAGGTCTTGGGAAAGGATGGGGCAGGGATTGCTGGGGGAAGGGACGCGAGGAGCGGGAAGAAGTGTGGCTGCTGCTGTGAGCAATCCTGAAGCTGGCAGCTGAGGGCCAGGGCCACCGTGACTCTCAACCCTTCTGGGGCCAGGGTCACTGGAGAGCCTCCCAACCGGCCCTCTTCCCAGAGACCAGCAGATGGCACCATCCCACTGCCACTGTGTCTCAAATGGCCCGAGACCAGGAGGAGGCTGGTCAGGGCAGAAGGGGACAGTCTCCCCAAGGTCCCGGGGCTGTCACTGGGGCCCCTGGGGGAAGGAGGGGGCAAAGGCCTGCTGACAAGACTTCTTCAGAGCTCAAAGGAGGGAAGGGGCTGGCAGCCGCCCCAGGAGGTGCAGGGGCCCAGAGCAGGGTGCTGGGGGTGGGTGGGAAGGGAAGCAGCCGCCAGCCCCGCCTGAGCAAACTAATCTCGCTTCCATCTCTGCAGGGGAAGGCGGCTCATATCTCACACTCCTGCTCAGATCTGCTCCGTGGGACTCGGCACAGGGGGAGGGGGTGGGAGAGCCGAGGGGGCGCCCGTGTCTGTGAATTATCACCACTGACTGCAGGCTGGAGCAGCAGCCGGTTAGTTCACCCCACTGAGTGACTGAAGAGAAAGTGATAATGGAGCAACTGTGGAAGGGGAGGCCTTGGGGGTGGGGTGGGAGATCTCCGTCCCAACCCCCTTAGGTAGCTTATCAGACCCCAGACAGGAGGCCCCGCTTGCAAAGGCCCTGGAGGGAGGAGGGGGGAAGGCCTCCACTCTGACACCTTTGTGTGAAGGAGTATGACCCCTGGCTCTTCCACTGACCCTTACCTGGAAGCTGGTGACTAACATAAGTTGGGGAGGGTTGCTCAGTTGCCCCAAAAGTGGGCCTGAGTCAACTCAGCAATGAGAGGCAAAGGTGACAGAGAGCAGGGCCACCACCTCCTCTCCAGACGCAGGCCTGACCTGTGGGTCAGGCCCCCGCAGAACCTCCCCCAGCCAGAAACAGAGCTGCCACTCTATCAGGCAGGTCCTATATATTTTTATTTTTAGAAGTTAAAGTAGATACAGCAATATACAAAAACACACACACAATAATATAAATTTTTACACTATGAAGTATACATTGGAATTT
Organism: Myotis brandtii; assembly: GCF_000412655.1. Lineage (NCBI taxonomy): Eukaryota > Metazoa > Chordata > Mammalia > Chiroptera > Vespertilionidae > Myotis > Myotis brandtii. The sequence continues at coordinate 1,001,088 of NW_005367911.1, read as the reverse complement.
GGTGCAGTGGCCAGGACAACAGCTTAAAACCACTGTATAAGTAGGTTAAGCGATCAATGGGACCCCTCGGCTGGGCTAGGGTCGGGCAGGGGCAGACAGAAGAGAGAGCGCGGGCAGGTCCTGGAGAACTTGGTTCTTTAAGGGAGCGGCTGACCAAGTCTCAGCTTCTCTCACAACCAGAGTTAAACCCAGATACAAATGCTACTCAAAGCCCTGAACTGTACATCTGCTCCAGAGAAGCCGGATCCTTGCTCCAGATCCCTCGGATCTAGATCTCTCATGTTATGAGTCAAGCTTATTATGAACAAGAGAGTTTCTGGAGAAGGGAGAGCTCTGTGCAACCTGTCAACCGGTTCTAGGCGGGAAGACAGGGATGGCCAAGGGCAACCCCTGTGTGTCTTGGAGAGAAAGTCGTCATCCCCTTAATTCAGAAACTGGCTAACTGGGGTATACCAACAGCATTCCATAGAAACGCCCATCAACTGACTCAGGCGGTTTGGGACCACCCACTACACCCATGCCTCTGGGCCAGAGGGGCCCCAATAGCAAAGACCACCTCTTCCGCTCCTGAGTGTCCCGAAGGGCACAGTAAGTTCGACCTGTTCTGCCTCAGCTGTGGGGCCTCAGCTGGGAGAGTCACCAGTGTGGGGGGGAGCTGGGAGCACGCTCCCTCACACAGGGACAGACTGAGTTTATCAGCAAGCCTTTGCCCCTGGGTTAACCAAGTGAAGAAGTAATTACAGGTGCTGTGGGCAATCACCAAGAAACTGGGGTGAGAGCCACATTCCCTGAGCTCTACCAGACCCTCGATTGGGGCCCCACTGTCTGAGTCATGTTCAACCTGTCACTCTCTCCCTCTTACTCCAGGAGGTCCTGAGACCAGATTCCTAAAGCAAACAGGACAAGGGACCTTTGGACACTGCAAGGGGCCATGCCATAAGAGAGGTGGGGGCTGGGGGGAAGAAAGAGAGTCACCCCATTCTTTATAAGGCACCCACAGAACTTCTGGGCTCTGAATAGGAGCGCATGTCCAAGAGGGAAGGGAGGAAAGGTTATAAGTACCCCTCTGCCAGCCTTACCTACTAACAGACCAACAATAAAAGGAAAATAAAAACTCTATTTAAAAAGACTAGAAGGTTTAGGTTCTCCTTCAACCTTCCTATTTCAAAACCAAAGGCCACGCCACAGCTCCAGAGGTCCTTTAAGGGCTGGGCCTGAGGCCCGTTTCAGGGTTTGTATGAAGTGTCAGCCTGAAGAAAGCTGAATGCCTAAAGCACCAAGGAGGCTATTAACTGAGTTTTCGTAAATACAGAAAAAGGCTATGCTGATACAGTGTTTTTGCCTTTTAATTATTATTATTACTTTAAATTTAAAAAGGAACCTAGGGGCTCTGAAGGTCCTATCTTTTATTTGGATGTTAGCAAGGTTAAAAGTGCAGTGCCAGGGGTATGCGGCTGGAGGCAGCCTGTGGCGTTAGCTTACAGAAAAGGGCAGAGGGATGCCGCTGGCACCAGGAGGCACTTGTCGAACAACAACAACAAGCTGCTGAGAAAGGAGGGCAGGGGGACAAAAACACACGTTTCCTTTCCTTTCCTCCCTCTTGCCACCCCTTCCACATCCCCTGATCACAGTCTCAGAGAACGCTGTCTTATTTGCATTTAGATAAAAGCATATCACCCACATTCATTCATTTCTCTATTTGAAAACAGTGCCCAGATTGCTCAGATAGCAGAAGTAGGAGATTAAAACAAATCTGGAACCACAGAGCGAGGAGTTCAGATGCTCTGGGGCTTGGCTGTCTAAGGGGTGAACAGAGGTGCCTCCGTCATCTCTCGCTGCAGCTTCAGTCCTTGGCGCCTCACATGGGGGAGGTAGCACACTCTGAGGTCAGCTCCATGTCGAATGTGAGGGACTCTGGAGGGACAGACGGGGAGAGCTGGTCAGTTGTCTGGTGAGACACACACCCCTAGCCCTTTGGGGGACAGAGGCTCAGGCCACCTCTGCCACCCAGTCTCCTGCCCCTTGTGGCCAAGTCAGGGTTGGATAACCTAGATTCACTCTCTTCCCTATAGGATCTTGCCCTGGAAGGGCACAGCCCCTTCCTACCTTAACTCATTCCCAACTCTATGTGCTCAAAGACGACCCAGGGCTGCCCTGTTGAATGCGGCAGCCTGGAGTCACAGTGGCTAGTCCAAAGCGAGAGGGGCTGTGGCTGCAAAACACCCAGCAGATTTCAAAGACTCAGTGCAAACACCTCACTCATTTTTTTTCTTACATGTTGAAATGATAGTGTATTGGATTTATTGGGCTTCACAGAAAAATATTAAAATTAACCTCACCTGTTTCCTTTCACTGTTTTTAACGTGGCTACTGGAAGATGTACACTTACGCACGTGGCGTGGTGCATTTCCGCCGGAGAGCACCGCTCTCGAGCCCCTGCTACAATCCCCGTGACCAGCTCTTGGCTCCGCACACGGGCCATCACACAAGGGGGACCAACTGCCCTCCAAATACTCACCAAACTGCCCTCCTGCTGAGGGTTCAGCACCTTCACCATTATTTCCAAACTGCATCAATGAATCTAAAGTGCGGGGGGACATCGGCAGGTCAATGGTATTGCTGCAGGTCGTTCTGTAGGAAATGGGGAGCAGCGGGAGGGGAAAGGGCCGGGTTGACAAGACACAATGGATAAAATAAAAAATAAAAAAAAAGAACAAAACACACACACACAAGCCATCAAACTCTGGTCTCCAACAGAAAAATAAAAGCTCAAGCTTTTTAAATGCACAAGATCACGTGAGTACTGAACACAGCCCAGGCCTCCAACCCTCGCAGAGTAACTCTCACCCATGTCCCATTTCCGGGGTAACTGAGGACATTAGAAATGGAGGCAAAATTGGGAGAGGAGGCCACTTACGGTGTCACACAGATGAACTTGGTCTTCAGGTAGGGGGCAGCACCTGGGAAGAGGAAACGGGCCTTACTGAGTGTGCCCCTCTCGGGGCAGGGCAGGAGGAAGCGGCTGCCCCAGCTGGGCTGACCTGAAACTCACTCCATCCTTGAGCAGAGACTGTTTTGAACCGCCATCTCCCTTCAGGGCTGCCCTCCCACTCTGTACACGACCTGATGTTCTAGGCCAGTGATGGCGAACCTTTTGAGCTCGGTGTGTCAGCATTTTGAAAACCCCAACTTAACTCTAGCGCCGGGTAACATATAGAAATTTTTTGATATTTGCAACCATAGTAAAACAAAGACTTATATTTTTGTTATTTATTTTATATATTTAAATGCCATTTAACAAAGAGAAATCAACCAAAAAAAGAGTTCGCGTGTCACCTGACACGCCTGTCATAGGTTCGCCATCACTGTTCTAGGCCCTTGCAGCCTGGAAGTTCCATGAAGTTTTCCTTAACTACAGAGACTGTCCCACCCGAGCCCAGATAAATCCCAGCCTGTGTTCCTGCTTTCCCTGGACTGTGTTAACGTGTAACTGCCTGGATGTGGTCTGAGGGTAGTGTGCTGGCCGGTCGCGTCACTCGGATGACTTCTCCACATGCAGAAGCAGAGTGTGTGCAGTGTGGGCATCCTGGTCAGTCACCACCGCCCCTCCGTCTCTAAGAGAACGTGAAGCCTCTGATGCTTGTGGTTCCAAAGCTGAGGGTCACACCTGCTATTCCTATTGGCACTAACCTGCCTCTGTTACATTCTTAGGTGAGGGTATGAGAAACTTTCCAGTTGGATAACTACGTCACAAGAAAAGCAGCCTCTCTACAAAAGGAGGGTGTTTGTGGTGCAGTACAACGGACTCTGGACTGGAAAACAGGAGGCCCAGGTGGATTCAATAACAGAAACCCTGGGGCAAGGCCCTTAATTCATGTGTAAAATAAATGGGAGGGGGACGAGGAAGGTGCCCATCCCTGCCATTTCTAATTCTTTTTCTATAGTTAGACACGTGAGAATTGGAAAAAATGCATTTTAGGTACTAAATACTTACACCAAGAGGTCAAGGAAGCTTGGAGACACTGGCATGAAATTTGGGAGGTTCAGGTGAATAGGTCACGTAGGAGGCAGAGAGCAGGGTGGGGCGGGTTGCGAGAAGCACATGTATAAAGCTAGGGGCTTATACAGAAACTGAGGAATCAGAAAGTATAATGACAATCTGACAGAAGGCATTGCCAAGGGGTCCTTAGATCCCTGCCACCTAAGTTATTTTTTGGCCAAGAAATAGATTTATACAGTACAGAATCCAAAGAAGCTACTGAGGCAGGGTTCTGGTGTCTTAGAAATCCATTTGGCCCAGATCTGAGGGGAGCTGACACCCCAGATAGAAAAGGATTTCAACTCACCAATGATCTGGGTAGCTGAGCAAAATAGCTTCATCCTGAGATGGAACAGCAGAAGCACACGAGAGCTAAGACTAAAAGCCAAATTGTGGCTCCATCCAAGGTTGTAAATGTACTTTATCCAATTTGTAAGGTAAGGGATTTGTCATTTCTAAGCGGGGCCTCTCTCCCAAAGCCATAAGGAAATGCTGTGTGGGCTTACGGAGAAGTAAGGAGGAGGGAAGAGTCCCCGGAAAGCCCGGGTCCCTGGGAGATAACCCCTTTGTGACTGGAGTAGAAAGGAAATGGCCACAGACTCATCTCCCTGGAGACGCCCATTTTAATACAAGAGCTGCACACACACCCTGTCCACCCCTACCTGCCCCCTGGACCCCATCTCCAGGCTCACACCACACCAAGCCCCTCCCTGCACACTGCTTACACTTGCCTCACCAGGATGCAAGCAAAACACTCAAGTAATTAGTTCCTTTTTTGTGATTGGCATCTTGCCCCTGAGGCAACACCAATGTCTCCAAGCAGGACAGGACCTTGCCTCCCTGGCACACAGGAGGGGAGGGTGGTAATGGAGGGCACGGCCTCAGAGTGGGAACTTGGATCCTGAAAGTATAATTAGTCGAAATACCAGCACATGGGCCTAATTGTCCTCTGCAGAAGGAACAAAGAGCAGTGTGACGGGGGCTGATAAAGAGATCTCCCAACTGAAGCACAACGTGGAAAGAGAGATAAGTAGCAGACAGGAAGTGAGAGTTAAACTCTTCTAGAATATGAACAAAACTCAAAACCAGAACAAGGGGAAAAGGAAAGTCAATTGTCAAGTAGCTCAAATTTCAGCCCCAAGAAATTCTTCAGAGGGAATTCCTATGAAAAAGTGGGAGGGAAGCTGGTGGGTTTGTGTGTGAGCTATTTGTACAAAAACCATCTTTGCAAAATCAACTGGGTCAGGGCAGCTAACCTCAAAGGATCACTTTAAGCCACTGTTGGTTTCCATGATTAAGAAAAGTGAAATAAAAAGAATGATGGCAAATCATAACTTCCTCATCAGGATCTAGACCAGTGATGGCGAACCTTTTGAGCTCGGCGTGTCAGCATTTTGAAAAACCCTAACTTAACTCTGGTGCCGTGTCACATATAGAAATTTTTTGATATTTGCAACCATAGTAAAACAAAGACTTATATTTTTGATATTTATTTTATATAGTTAAATGCCATTTCACAAAGAAAAATCAGCCCAAAAAATGAGTTCGCGTGTCACCTCTGACACGCGTGTCATAGGTTCGCCATCACTGATCTAGACAGAGAACCTCGAGAGCTGAAAGCAGCAAACACTGATGGGAACAGACTACAAGGGCTCTGCCCCTCCACGCTGATGACAGCACTAGAGATTAAGGTTTCATATAAAATAATTTGCATGTAACTTATATGAACACGTTAAAAAACATCTTCTTTCCAAGAGCTACACATTCTAAACATCAACTCCACACCCCTCCCACCAGTTACCATCTTGCCTTTCAATCACCGCTCTCCCCGACTCTGCTTTCAACCCATGTTCCGATGCTGCTAACACTCATTTCCTGCAGAAAGCCTTTCTTCATCCCACTCGACACTGCTTACATTGTTCAGTGACGAGGAAAAGGAAACACGCTAGACTGAAGTCTGGGTCACAAACCTTCTAGCATCTACTATGTGAGAAGCACTCTGCTTGCTGGGCATCCTGTTTCTAAAGAATTCTGTCCTTGCTTTCTCTTTGCAGCATTTTGGGAATGTGTGGGGGTGGGTAGGGGTGCTCCCTGGGGGCAGACACTAGTGACTCTGAGTCCTCTCCTCTCGCTAACCCATTAGCCACCCCAATAGCACTCACTACAAAGTCCTTCCCCATAAAGAGGAATAAAGATCACTGGTTCCTTAGGCACCCCCTGCCTGTCCTCCAAGGGTCCTACAAGTCCCCACTTTTCCCCAGAATTAAATGTCTGACACGGAAAATCAACAACTACCTGGGTCAGCCTCAGGATGCTCCTGGCTCTCTGGCCGACAATACTTTCCGAACGCCTCCTCCTTAGGAATGTCGGGGTAGAGATAGACCAGTGGAGACACCAGGATATTGGTAGCGTCCATGATCTTATAGCCCATGATGATTTCCGCGAATGACATGTTGTTCAGCTGCTGCTTAGTATATGGTTCCACCGACTGGATCTGTGTCTTACCTGTCATGGGATATGGGAAAGGAAGATAATGGAACCTATGGCTAGGTAACCTCAGGGAAAACTACCTCGATTATTTTTCCTTGAGAGGGGAGGACTTAGGCCAACCTAGCACTCGAGACGCTGAATCCTGCCCAGTCTCCAGCCCGGAGGATATATTCAACAGACGTCTGGAGAGGCTATCCAGCTGGGTCACAGGTAATACATTTGAATAACTACTTGCATAAGATATATTAACAGGGTAGGGAAGAAAGGAGATAAAGGATAAAACTTAAATTGCAAATTTCTAGGCAATTATTAACCCCTGGAGCAAGCAAAACAAAAATGGCAAACTAATCCTTCAGCTGGAAGAATTTTAGAGAAAAGAAGTCAACCAAGTGTGTTTTCCAAGTCTCAGGCGGGGGTGCAAGGCCATCTCTTCCCACTAGGGGGCAGTGAGTGCTTGAAACTAGCAGCAGCCATGGCGGCAGCAATGGAGTGGGAGGGAGCAGCCAAGCTTACCGCTGATGTCCTTCTCCACCCAAGTGAAGGTGACACCTCCTTCTTTGCTGCTTTCACTGAATCTTAGCAGGAAGGTACCTGGGGGCTTGGTGCTCAAGATGGCCCTCTCTCTTTCCTTGCTGATAAAGCCCATTATGTACCTGGAGCCAAAGAGAAACAACAAGGTCAGGGTTGAAGGGGCCCAGCCACTGGCCTGCTGAGACAGCAGGTGACTTGTTACACCTGTGTACTCTGCCAGACACAAGACTGTTAACCTACCCTTCATTCCAAAGGGCCAGAATGTACTTTTTCACAAGGTCAATGATATTGTCCAGCCAGACCCAGAAGGAGAAGCCCTTGCCAGCCATGTTTTCCTGGAGAAAAGAATAATGGGAAGGCCAAGTCTACCACCATCCCAGCCTTTTCCTTCCTAGGGATTCAATGCCACCAACATCCTCAGGCCTATCTACCCTCAGGCAGGTCCTACTGGCCGCTGGACTAAGATTCTAGGGCAGCCGTGGGCAAACTACGGCCCGCGGGCCGGATCCGGCCCGTTTGAAATGAATAAAACTAAAAAAAAAAAAGACTGTACCCTTTTATGTAATGATGTTTACTTTGAATTTATATTAGTTCACACAAACACTCCATCCATGCTTTTGTTCCGGCCCTCCGGTCCAGTTTAAGAACCCATTGTGGCCCTCGAGTCAAAAAGTTTGCCCACCCCTGGTCTAGGGCCTTCAGGCCCAGCACCCTCCCAAGCGACCTCACTGGTGAGCATCATCTCCCACAACTATTCCCAAGACATGATGGCAAGGAGTTAAGAAGATTGCTTACTTTGCAAAATTTAGCCCATGTGATCTGACACCCTGAATAGTTCACACCAGGTCCTGAAGGAAAAAAGAATAAAGTAATATAATTTCCAGCTTTAAATGAAGATCGTCTTTCTTTATTTCTTTTTTATCTATTGATTTTAGAGAGAGAGAAAGGGAAGAGAGAGAAACATGCACTCATTGTCCCACCCATTCATGCATTCATTGGTTGACTCCTATATATGCCTTCACCAGGGATCGAACCCGCAACCTCAGTGTATTGGGACAATGCTCCAACAAACCAACCGAGCCACCCAGCCAGGACAAGATCTAATTCTTAAAACAGAACACATTCATATACACTTGTCCTACAATGGGCCATGAAACCATTGATTTTCATATATTTGAAGGTTGCCACCATGTGCAGATATGCATATGCTTAAGCAAGCAAGCACCCACTTTTGACACCCTCCTCCCTGAGTAGTTGTTTAGTCCAGCAGAGGTGGTAGGTGATGTACCCAGTCCCCCCTGCTCTTCCCTAGCTAGTGGTGGCCCAGGGACACACGGATGAGCGGACACCTGGGGTTACAGGGCCACATTTAGAGGCAGCACAGACAAATATACTTATAGCCCAGGTAGCACACAAAATTTCTACTAAAAATTTTCTACCTACGGTTTATTGAAGAAATAGACAGGGATATCAAGCCTATAGTTCCACCTTCTAACATGCACTGAGCGGTGAGGGAGATGCCACCACGAGAAAAGAAATCTGCCTCCTGCCTCATAAGAAAGATCACCAGGAGGCAAACTTCCTCTGCACCTAACTTCCCCACCAGCAGGAGCACAGGTTTCTGGCCCTGGCACAGAGCCTTGCTCAGTAAACTTTCCTAAATGAAGGCCAGGTTCCTCTTCTGAGGAGCGCAGGAGGGAGAAGAGGTAAAATGCTGACCTAGGAGTTTCTCTGCCAGCGTAGTCAACTGTTCGATGCTCAACCCTCGCTTCGTGGTGGAAGAGAACTGCCAGCTCAGCACCTCGGCCACCTGATCCCAGGTTCCAATTGGGGGCTTTGTGAAAAAGTTCACGTTCTATTGAAAATAACACATTTGCTCACTTAGATGAGGACAGTGCTTGAGGACCTGCACGAGGTGCCACCACCACCTCTGGGCAGTGAGGAGTCAGAAGGCACTAACCTTGGGGTTGTTGGTCAGCATGTTATACCACAGGATGGATGCCCAAGCATTTGGCATCTGACAGATGTTGGAAATCACCACCACTGGCAGGGAGTGTGTCTGTGGAGAAAGTGGGAGATGAGTTGGTTGCGGGTGGAGGGAAGGGAGGTAGGAGGCCCTCATGGCTTCAAAAATTTCTTCACCAGTATCTCCCGGGGTTCGGAATAGAAGGCCATGCCATAAACCACACCCATAAACTGCACCAGAGTAGGAAGAATGCCGAACACAGGCCACAGGACTCAGCTTGTTGGCGGAACATAACTAAGAACTTGTAAAACCTGACTTGCTCAAAGCTGGACTCACAGTCCACAGATTCTTCAAGAATAGAAGCTGTATCTGCCCATTAAACAGAGAGGTCCCAGAAATCAAAGACTAGGACTCCTGCCTTTGCGGGTATATCTTTAATTTAAAGATCAAGAAAGTTAGGAAAAGAGAATGAAGAGGCCATGATTTACTGTATACTAAAATAGTTGACTTTTTAAAGACTTCTTGCCCAAACTTGAGAAATTAACTATCATCAATTTCTACATACAGATTTGATATCAAGTTTGCATAAAGCTGAGTATATAGGTACCTTCTAAGCATTCAAGCAAGACTATACTCTCAGATGGAATATTAAAGAATTTTTTTTAAAAAAAATAAGCAAAACTGAATGCAGTGCCTTACAAAGAGCCATCATCACTCCACCTTCTGTAGGAAAAATACCATCTAGGAGTCCTTGTCCGGAACCACCCCTGCATGTAGCACTATCCCCATTCTGTGGCGAACTCACCTCTAGGTCAATCTTGAGGCCTTGGTGATACACCTCAGTCTCAAAGGTGATCAGGTGCAGCTCCTCGGTCACAATCAGGGAGGCCTACAACATCAAGAAGGACATTCGGTACTAAGCCACAGTGAAGGAGAGGAACATGCCACAGCCACGCTGCACTAAGACGAGTAACCCACCAGGTGGCCACTCACAAACTGTCAGAGACACAACTCTATGCACATGCTCTCTTCAACACTAAGACTCTCCAATGCTAGGACCCTCAACCTGATCTTTTATTGAGTTTTATAATATTACAAAGATCCAAACAGGTCATTTATAAAATGGGTAAGGCATAAAAAATATCAAAACAATGAACGCCTGTTTAAAGAAACACCCAGTTTAAAGAAAAGACCATTACCACTGAGATTCTCTGGGCATCTTTTCCCAAACCCATCCCTGTCCCTCTGTAACTGCTATTTTGTCTTTTGGGTTTATTATTTCCTAGCTTTTCTTATGGTTTGACCATAATTATATCTCTAAACAGTGTATATATTGTTTCGTTTTAGATGTTTGTGAACCTTATACATATGGAATCATACCCTTTGTATTCTTTGGTGACTCACTTCTGACATCCCTGTGGTTGTGTGCATAGTGATTTATTTATTTTCACTGTTGTATAATATTCCATCAATGATTTACAACACAAATCATTTACCCGTTCTGGTGGTGATGGGTATTAATGTGAGTTGTATTCAGGACTTATCACCAGGCTGCTGGGACATTTGTACATGCCTCCTGGTACACGTGTGCAAAGGTTCTCTATTGTTAAGTCCCAGGAATGGCACTGCTGGTTTATAAAGTATGCTCCTTTTATAATGCCAAATTGTTTTCCAAAGCCACTCTAACAATTTATACTCCCACCAGCAACCTTATTTTGAACAAGAGTTACTAATGACTTCTAAGAAACAGAATTTCAATTCATTTTTAAAATATTCTTTTTCTGGTTACAAAAGTAGTATGTATTCAGTTTAAAATGCAAATATTACAGAAATAGTATAGAGTAGCCTCAGATACTAATAGCAGCACAAATAAATAAGTACTGCTTAATGTATATTCCTCTAGAATTTTTTAATGCATACATGAACACGCATAACACAGTGTCATGTGTTTTTAAAATGAATATACTAATATTCTACTTGGAATATTTTGTATCTTGCTTTTATCTAAACAAACGTGCCACATACATTTTTCCATAACATTGCACATAAACTACTTCACTCCTTTCTGTCAAATATTATAAATTCAATTCATTTTTGTTGTAGTGTGAGTGAGTGTGTGTGTGTGTGTGTGTGTGTGTGTGTGTGTTTTAAGGCTACATTTTAGAGAAAAGAGAAAAATGGCTCGGGACAAATATCAGAAAAAGAACAGGGTGTCATAATTTTTTTTAAAGATTACAAACTACTTTTTGGTCACATTTATCTATTTTTTCTAAAGCTTATTTTTGACACTAAGAATCCAATAATCTGAATCAATGGGAGGCAGAGAAGAAATAAGGGGGATAAAGAACAGGTAGGTTTTGTTCTTTTTCTTTTTAAAACTAACTAACTCAGATTTGTTACAACCTTCTATCCCTCCTCAGTCAGAAAAACAAGTCAGCTGGCAGAGGCTGGAAGAGGAGTTTGGAAAGCCCCAGGCCAGGTGGCAGGCTTCCTTGCTACTAAATGGGTGTGGGTAACACAGCAAGGGACTTTCCACTCCTACTTAATGGGATGTTAACTCTTGGGACAATCAAGGAAATGCTCCATCCAGAAAACTCCTGGCAGATGAGACTTCCGGGATCAGGTCATTTTAGCCCACAGCAACTCTTCTGAATGACTACAACTGAAGCAGCCCTTTTCCTTTCCCCCTCAAAGAAAACCCTCCCAGCTGGCTTTTATCCCCCAAAAAACTTACGTCACAATTGGCTCGGCCCCCATTCCCACATCTTTGCTCTCTCAGGGTCTGTAAGAAAAGCAAAGAGCATCTCTGTCACGTGAGGCCGCCCCCTCCCCTCTCCCTCTGCCACAGCCCCATGGAGAAGGACCAGGTTTCTCCCGCATACCAAGTGTTTGAATTCTGCAGAGAGGCTGCCGTTGTTGGATTCTTCCATGTTCATGACTTTTGTGTTTGTGCCCAGAATGTTAAATTTCCTGGATCTGAATCACAGGAGAAAAACCAACCACATAAGTCACTGAGTGGCCAGAGGACAAAGTTAGACTGAACAGAACAAAAGGAAGCCCCTAGGCTGAACTCACCCTCGGAGAGCTGCTACATCCCCGGAGTCTCTGTTAAGAACACAAACCAGTGTTAATAAAACAGGTCCCGTGTTTCTTCAAAAAATCTACTTTAAACACCTGTAATTTACTCTGGTAGAAAAACTGCTGTGTTGCTGGGAATGTCTATCATTCAATTACATTTGTTATGTGAAATATACCAAACCTGTACATGCTTAAGTAGTAGACACAGCTGGTTGCCTGCCCAACATCATCTGCTCCCTTCCTAACAGAACTTTGCTTCTCAGTACCCTTCCATCCCCACCTCCCTCGGATCCTGATCATTAAGTCCATCAGAACATAACATGCCCACAGTGCAGTGGTCCAGGGGGGTGAGGACATGACCTAGATGGTTTCAATCAGACTGGGAAGGAATTACAACCCAGGCTGGATTTACACTCCATAGCTGTGAACATGAGAAAGGAAGCACATGGCCTTTGCTACAAGCAACCATGTTGCAACCCAGAAGGGAAGTTTGCAATGCAGGTGATGCTTATGATGACAGAGAAGGGACAAACAATTCTGGGTCCTTGATGCCTTCAATGAGTCACTGACCTCACCATCAGGAACTTGCCCTAACTCTGCATTTCCAGTTATACTGGGTTGCAAACTTCCTTATTATTTAAGTCACACTGGATTTTCTGTAAAAGTTTACTGTTACCTGAAACTCAGAGCATCACATTTGGTATACTATTCCCAGTGTGCCCACTGTCCTTTAACTCTATGTTTTTTAATATATAATCTTTTTATATAGTCACATTTCCTGGTCTTTTCCTTTTTATTATTTTACTAGAGGCCCGATGCACAAAATTTGTGCAAGGGGCTCGGCCCTCGCAGCCGCAACAGCTTGCCTCAGCCCTTGCAGCCCTGGCTTCGGACATTAGGCTATTGGTCTAATTAGCATATTACACACATGCCTGGGCCACAGGCTCCATCCCCACTGGAGGGTATGCGGGGGGGCAGCCAATCCATGATTCTCTCTAATCAATGATGTTTCTATCTCTCTCCCTCCCTCTCTGAAATCGGTAAAAATATATTTTAAAAAAAGAATCAACATCTTTATAAGATTAGAAGTCTACAATCCAGAAATATGATTTGTCACACCACTTTTTACAATATCCCTTCCTCACTAAAATGTCAGTTTTCTTCAAATAGATCTTAAACATTTTGTTTAAGCTGATCACAATATATTTTACTTTTTTTTGCTTATTATGAGATTATTTTTTCTATTATAATTTCTAACTGGTTAATGCTACTATATGGTTAAGGTTATTAATTTTTGCTTGCTTATTTATTTACTAAACCTACCACCTTCCTCAAGCCCCTTATTTCATTAGTAATTACTTTCTAGTTCATTCTGGATAAAATTTCCAGATAAATAATTATTATACCTAAAATTAAGAATACATTTTTTCTCTTTTCTAAGCTCTTAAAAGGGTATGTGCATTTTAATTTTCGAAAGGTTCTGTCAAATTTTGAAAATTATTCCATCGTAATGAAGTATAGAACAATTTTTGAAAATCCATTTCCCCTATATATTCTCAGTTTTGTATAATATGAATAAATTGCATTTACAAGTAAAAATTTAAAGAAAAAGAGGGACTCAAGGTCACAATAGCAATCACAACTCAAATCTGTACCACTAGCTCTGTGGTTTTGTGCAGGCATGTAAATGACAATGCTCTGCAAGTTTTATGAAAACATTTGTACAAAAAAACAAAGATCTCTGAATGGAGATAAAGTCTCTTAAGTTCACATATCTGTCAAAGTGCTCATTTCTCTGTCATTTGAAAAAGATAAAAAAGAGCCAAGATAAGGAGTACTTACTTGTCAATGCACACTTTAATTTTAAGCTGATAATTTAACTCGGGGAATTTGACCAGCAATCTATTTCAAAAAAAGAAGAAAAAGTGTCTGAGCAAAAAACAACAATAATCCAGTTCTTTAAAAAAGTTTTAAGAAGTGAATAAATGACAATCCCAAATTCCTCTTCCTGCCAGAACCATCTTTGATCTTAAATTAAGCATCACCCCTTTAGGCCAAAGTTACTGAAAAAAAAAAAAAGCCTAAGAATTAAGAACTTGGACAAAATTGTGAGAGATTCACCAAAGGATAATAAAAGCCATTTCATGAAAAATATTACAGGAATACACACTCTGCAGTTGGTTTTCTTTCTGTTAAACCTGAAACGCAACACAAAACCAAATATCTAAGGGTGGAAATTTCACTGCGGAAGGGCAAACCCCAACATACCTGTCTGACTTGAGTGTGAAAGTAACACTTCCCTGCAGGCCCACCACCCACCTGCCCTGTGGTCCCCCTTAGCTTCTATACCACTAAGCCTTACTCTTTCCCTTAAAATCCTCAGGGAAAAGAAGGCTCAAAGAACAGAAAGAACTGGTATTACTTTGCCCCTGTTGTCTCAGACTGTAGGACTAGAATCATAAAAATATGCCCCAGTAACCTAAAAAAGATGACCATTCCTTAGCTTTTGACAGAAGGAACAAAGAGCAAGTCAATGTTACGCCAACAAATTTCACACCCCCCACAGTACTGTCTGTGCTGCCTGTGAAGAACAACCCTGAATACCGACTCTGCTCTCGTCTAAGAATGTCTCTCAATAAAACAGCTACCCAGGATGGAAGTGTTGTGGCCCACCTGACTTTAGTAGTAAACTGGACACCGGTCTTGATGACTAATGGCCGGTCGGGATGCATGGGCATGCAGGGCTGCCGCTCAACCACAAAGGCACTGAAAGAGCAAGACAAGGACAGCAGTTCACACACTACACAGTGGGCCAGCCTTCATCCTGTGCCTGTGAAGTGAGCCAATCTCTTGTTTAAGGATGTAATTGGGAAGGGGGGTGCTGAGGGAAAGGGACAAGGATTCTAAGTTACCTTTTCATTAAGTTTCTAAAGAGTTCCACAATTCTCTCCTCCAGCATTGGCCGGTGCTGTACAATGGGGTCCCCTTTGTAGGAAACTTTTTGCTGCAACTCCTCCAGTTTCTTAATTTGTTGGCGCGTCTGAAGTTGAGATTCTGCTAATGAGGTTATCCTGCCAATAAAATAAGAAAGTTACCAGTGACCTAAGGGAGGGTACATGGGTAAATGAGAGGGGGAAGGGTATACTCTAGAGATAAACACTACTATGCAGTCCCCTACAATTAGAAAGGGCGACTTATTTTATTGTGGTAAAATATACATAACAAGAAATTTACCATTTGTATTTGTACAATTCAGCGGCATTAAATGTGAAAAGGGGGAATTTATTTTTCATTAAATAAGGAAAGGGGAAATTTATTTTGCCTCTTTAAAATAGTCCCTTCCTAAAGTTTTGCATTTCAAAGAGAGAGCTAGCCACAGAGGAAGAAGTGTCAAAACTTATGCTACTAGGAGGTGTTTAACAGAGTTATCACTGGATAGTGACAAGCAATAGAACCCACATATGGAGAATGTGAAATATGAAATTTGGCACTCATTTTTTTATCCTAACTTATCCTTATACCAAAATATGAAGACTGGGGAAACATAAGAGGTAAGACCTCCCAAGAAGATGGATTTAAGTTAGCTCCGCCTTTCACTATCTGTGTAACCTTGGCCAACTCCCCATTGTGGGGCTTAATGTCTCCCTGCATGAGGGAAGGGGTTGAACTGCAGGATCCCCATGAGCCCTCTCAACATCGCCTTTCAATGGATCAAAGGATATGACTTTATGTTTCAAAATATTGATAACATGCACATAGAAAAAGTGGACAGGGAGACAAAGTTTGATTAAGTCTGTCCCCAAGAATAAAAAATATTATTGTCTCTCCTTGATGGTCTACCACTAGTTTAATAAAGACTAAAAGACCTCAAAGAGAGAAGGTGAAAGATGCAGGGGAGAGGGGGCAGAGGTAGGACTTTTGAGCTCCCTGACTCCCTTCTGGCACTTATGTTCTCCCATCCCCGGAACTTAAGCTTTTTGGTTCCCTGATCAGAAAGCATTTAAAACTGCTTTCAGTAAATTAACAAAACTCGGGGTTAGTGAGGATATGAACAAACAGGTATTCTCATGTAGAGTTGCCCTGAATTTTCAATTTCATGCTCTGTGTATCTGGGCTCCCCATCATGTCACGTTTCTCCTAGTTTATTGAAGCTGGTGCAACCCATTCATTATTGGGCCTCGCATTTCAAGGGTGCTCACAAAGATGTGCTAGATGACTGTGTAAAAGAGCAGATTATAGAGAAGCATAAAGAACAACCCACTAATGTGAAAATGCTTGGATTTCTATCTTTTTGTGTATATATACAACAATAACAGCTGTCTAGACTGGTAGTCACCAAAATCTTAGCTGAAGGTAGCTCTGAATAATTCAGTTTTAAAAGACTTTTCTTCCCTTTATTAATTTTCTGGATTTGAACTTTTTCCCCTTATAAAAGAGCTTGTACAATTTTAGGTTATTTAACTGACTAAAACTTAAAATTTAGTCTTGGCCTTGGCCGGTATGGCTCAGTTGGTTGGAGCGTCATCCCATACATCAAAGGTGGAGGGTTCAATTCCCAGTCAGGGTACATAGCCACATTGTGGATTTGATCCCTAGTCATGGTGTGTGGGGGAGGCAATGGATCAATGTTTCTTTCCCTCTCTCTTTCTCTCTCTCCCCCTCTTCCTCTCTCAAAAATAATTAAAAAAACAAAAACTTGTTTAAAATGTTAAATACAATGAAACCTAAAACTTTATTTAAATTATAAAATAGAACAGATTTAAAATATAGTACTATAAATACATTTTTATTTTTAAAATTGTCCAAATAAAGTGAAAGCTTTAACTCTTAGAGCTAAATTTGACTACGTAAAAGTCCCCACCTTTGAGATGTAATACCAACACTTTGGGCCTGCAGCTATGACCATAATTTAGCACAGCTTTCCAGAAGGAAAGGAAAAACTTCTCTTTCATCTTTTATTAGTTTTCTAGATGAAAAATCCCCACCTTTGAGATACAGTACCAATTCTTTGGGCCTGCAGTTATGATCATAATTTAGCACAGCTTTCTAGAAGGAAAGGAAAAACTTCTCTTTCATCTTTTACCAGTTTTCTAGACGATCTAAGCAGATGTTGGGAGGGCCTCCAATGCAAGCAATCTGTTGCCGCCTCTTCCAGTCAGCCAGCTCCTCATCCGTGAGAGTTTTCTGCACATACTCCATAGCTGACAAAAGCCCCGCCAGCTCACTCACGATACTCTGGTTGGTAACCAAAACAAAAGTCAGAAAACATTTCCTCAGACCATCTCTAACTACATGCTGCGGTCAATTCCAGAGAAGGAACTTAGAAATCAGACAGGTTCTGCCACGAGATCCCGAGATCCCAAAGGGTGTGAGACACGCAGAGGGAGTTGTCCCACGCTCTTACTCGCCGCATCTGGTCCAGAGCAGTTAGCATCTGTTCTAGCTGCTGCATCTTCTGCCTGGTCACTGACTGGTTGTTTCCATTCAGATCTTGCATGTCTGTAGAGGAAAGAAAAACTCCTTGACCTGGGGGAACACTCCTTTCCTTAGTGACTAGGCTCCCTTAAGGACACCCACCCCCAAAGTCTGAACACAGAGTCAAGACAAATAAGTCCTGAAACTCAAGGAACACAAACTCACTTTCTACAGGAGATTTATAACGTCTCTAATATTCACTTGCCTCCTTGACTCTTGAGGGTTTTATAGTTGAAATCAAAGTCATCCTGGAGATTCTCTACCACTTTCATTTTCTGTTCTAGATCCTGTTAAAACAAGCAAACAAATAAACAGCAGTAGAAAATAGTCTCTGAGAAGAATAAAAATGAAGCCAGTATCTCAATGAGATACAGGCAGAACCCATAGGCAATATCCCTAAGAAAAGGGGTATTTTCCCCAGACCTGCTTTACCTGTACTCGCTTCCGAACGTCCTGTAGGTGCTGCTCCAGCATCTGCTGCTTCTCTGTCACCACGGCAGCTGTGGGGTGGTTGGCCTGGCCCCCTTGCTGCCAAAGAAGGGAGTCGACACACATGTGAATGCAGGAAATATGGGGAGAGAAATACCTCTGTCCAGTCTTCATCCCACCCCACTACCCTTCCTGCTTGGCCTAAGATGCTACTGCCATTGTGACAGAAAGGGAAACAGAGGCAGAATGCCGGGTGTTGTAACGGGCAGTTCTGCAGTGGCCAGAACTCTCCAGGAAGCTCTCGCATAGTTTTACCATTGTCGTTGGCTTTTTAACTCTAGGTCACACTGTAAACCTACTCTGTGTATTGCACTAGGAGACCACATGTGAGCTAAGACATGGCCCCTACCTTCTAAAGCTCATTCTAGGCAAGCATGTAAAAAACGTCAGAACAGTTTATGACAGCAGGTTTCGAATGCCTATTTAAATGTAGGTAGCATACACTAACATTTCTGTGGGATAATAAATAACCATTATTTCCGGGGGGTGAAATGCCATATCAAGAGATAGTATCTTGGGGTATAAGGGGAAATTGGTACCTTAAAAATGTCAAATAGGCCCTGACCAGTTTGGCTCAGTGGCTAGAGCGTTGGCCTGTGGACTGAAGAGTCCCAGGTTCGATTCCGGTCAAGGGCATGTACCTTGGTTGCAGACACATACCCAGTAGGGGGAGTGCAGGAGGCAGCTGATGGATGTTTCTCTCTCATGGATGTTTCTAACTCTCTATCCCTCTCCCTTCCTCTCTGTAAAAAATCAATAAAATATATATTTTTTAAATGTCAAATAGTACATGAAACTTAAAAATTATAAGTTTTGTCAAAATAACAGGATATCTTCTGATTTAAAAAAAAAAAGACCATGTAAAAGCTGTGGTGATCAAGACAGTATGTTATAGGACATACTAACAATACAGCTGATATTTTCATCTGTATTCGACTCCCAGGTCTATTTTTCAATTGGTACTGCACTTAAAGGGGGAAAACAGATGTGATTAATTATCACCCACAGAAGCCTGCCTCTAATACTTCTATAAACTATGGTCTCCCACTGCTTCCAGGTATAAACATCTCAGCCCAGCACAGACAGATGTTTCACACAACCTCCTAACAACCTAAACCTCCCGTCTTGTGCTCAGGCTCCCCAAACCACCCACTCTTCCCCGATACAGCATGTTTCACACTCACCCTCCCCACACACTGTCCACTCTGCCAGGCCTGTACTTCTGCCCAAGCACACCTGAACTCATTCACCCGCAAACCCAGTGTAACTTTTTGCTCTCCTGGGTAACATGATTCAACTACCCTAGACAAAATGACTCACATCCTCCTGTATGTTTTTCTCACATTGAGTGTTTGTGTACCTATAATCCCAACTAGACCAAACGTTCTGGTAGCAGGGATCACGTCTACTCATCCTTCTATCTCCCTCTGCGATACCCATAAAAGACACTTAAAAATATGCCAGATGATGTAAACAGAGAAAGTAACAATGAGGCCTGGGTTGAGGCCTCAGATATCCAACTGGTAGCTCTATGTCAAGGGCTGCAAATTCTCTAAGGGGCAGGTGGTAAATGTTTTTGGCATTGTGGGTCATATAGTCCCTGCCACAAGCACTCGGTCCTGCCATTGCAGCACAAAAACAGCCACAGACACTGCACACAGTAATGTGTGTTGCTGTGCTCTAAAAAGAACTTTATTTATAAAGACAGCCTAGAAATTTATCATAGGGAAATCAAAGCATGAATATATAAAGATACATAGATACTACAGTATTTATAATGGGAGGGGGGGAGGAGAATGAAGTGAATGTCTATTGAAGGGGAAATAAGTGAATAAATTACAGCAGCAACTCTATACCACAGACTAAAATTAGCTTTCTATTACTTGACTTATTAGAATTTACATGATATAATATTAAATGAAGAAAGCAAGATGAAGGGAAGTAAAACCATTTAAATATACTGTGAGAGGGAGGAGGGGGGAAGAGGAGGGGGGAGGAAATGCATTTTATATAGTTTATATGAGCCTGGAGAAAGGTGTGAAGAGATATATACCAGACTATTAATGTTGGTTTCTTGGGAAGGAACAATAGAGGGAGTGACAGTTCAGATTTTTACAAAAACTTTCTTCCTTGTACTTTTCTGTAATGTTTTATTTTTTTTTTTAATGGGTAAGAATGCATTATATACTCAGGAAAAAAAAATAAAGTTTTTTTTCATTGTATAAAATTTAAAAGCCCAAAACACTAACACCCACTTCTACCCTGGAGGATTGTATACACCCTAGAGACCACATAAGAGCAAGCACATCTTTGTACACAAGAAGGGAAGCACATCTTCGATAGCACTGTTTCTTCCCAAGTCTCACCTGGGCTGCAGTGGCTGCAGTTTGGAGGAGGCGGGACTCTTCCCACAGGCACCGGGCCACAATTCGGGCAATCTCCATAGGCTTCTCAAGATACCTGCTCTATAAGTAGGAGAGAAGGAGAATGAAAAGCAGCAGTACACTGAGGAGATGTGGACCAAACTTTGCTGACTTAATGCTAAACTCCTCATAAATTGAGTGTTACATTTACTGCATGAAACAATAGAACAAAGGCCTCAAAGCCTGGCTGCAATCAGTGAGAGATGAAGGGGAGAAGCGAAGAAAGGCAGTCATGATGAGCTGTACTACTGTGAGAGGAGGCACATCTGATTGTTTGGACAGTCTGTTATCCTGGTCTTATAGGGAGGTGATGCACTTTGTCCAGGAGCATCCAATTATGGCCAAACCTTTAACATTTGAAAGTAAGAATTGTCCAGCTGGCCAGAGTGGCTCAGTTGGTTGAGTATCATTCTGTGCGCCAAAGGGTTTTGTCAGTGTGATTCTTAGTCAGGGCACATACCTAGGTTGCAGGTTCAATCCCCAGTCGGGGCAGTGGGCAGGTATGGAAGACAAACGATGGATGTTTCTCTTTCTCTCTCTCTCTCTCTCTCTCTCTCTCTCTCTCTCTCTCTCTCTCTCTTTCTATCTCTAAGCATGTCCTGGGGTAAGGAATGAATGAATGAGTCATCTTCCTATGAGGGAACCTGGTTACAATCGTTATTAACATGTTAATATAATATTAACATAACAATCAGGTTATTACTTCAACTAACTAAAGAAGTGAATTTCAGGTAATGATGCTCATGGGTTAGCATACAGAGATTTGAGAAAGGGCTAATTACTTCTCCTTATATTTAAAGTACAAGATAGGTTCTCATTATTTAGCCAACTGAGAAAAGATACTGGCAGGAAGAAATCTAAAACCCTTTGTCTGGTTCAGTTTCTCATCACACCTGAAGGAACTGCTTGATTCTTCGCAGATTGTGCTGATAGAGAACATTTGATTCTTGTAGGAAGCGGCTGTACTGCTGGTCAATCTCACCCAAGAGATTATGAAACACCAAAGTGGCATGTGATTCTTTGCTGGCTGCATAAGCCCTAGGAAAAGAAAGAGTAATAAGGAATGATTCTGAAACCCTACACACACACACACACAAGTCACCATCAAGGAGGAAAAAACCAAGGCAAAGGAGGAAAAAAACAAGGCAAAACCAACACTTTAACCCACTCATTTTAGATTTATCTTGCTCAGCAACAATAAATATCAGCAATTTGATAATTATAAATAATTATTCTAGATACTATTAGCCATTGTCATAGTCTATACTTATAAAATATCTGAATGAAGTGGACTGATATGCTTTTTGCTTTAAATTCTCAGTCAACTCTGTGGTCAGATTATTAGTAACAACTAAGCAATACCAGGGTAAGGTAGGGCCTATTCCAATAGCTCTGAATCACCTCCCTGGCACTTCACCAAATTCTGGAAAAGTTAGGTCATAGGCCTGAATTAAACCAAAATGAATAGGTGGATCTGAACACCTTAAAGTGAAATAGTTGTTGGAATTCTGTGCCATTATCTCCTCTATGAACAAGTCTATTTCTCTTACTCTGTGTCTCTCTCCTTTAATTAAAGAGGCATGAGAAGCAAGGACCCAAATGTCTACCCATGACAGAATTCTCATTCAGACAAAAAAATATTTGCAGCATGTCTCTGAAGCATAAGAACATATAGAGGATCTCACCGAGTCAGTGAGATCCAAATCAGTCCTAAAAACTTTTACCAGCAAGCAGGCTGATGTGCCAAAAGTCAGTTGTTAGTGTATGTTTTTAATATAAAAAATGTTTATACAAGACTAAGAGTACATCTTTACCTCCTTATCTCTTTTACCCCATCACCTGTACCCATACATTTTTCAATGAAATAGAACAGAGTTACGATCATGCTTCTTGATGCAAATCAAAACCTAACAATTTGGGAGTTTCTCAAGAAGGACTTACCAATCTTTTTTTTTTAAATATATTTTTATTGATTCCAGAAGGGAAGAGAGAGAGAAACATCAATGATGAGAGAGAATCATTGATTGGCTGCCTCCTGCACACCCCCTACTGGAGATTGAGCCCAAAACCTGGACATATGCCCTGACCGGGAATTGAACCAGGGTCCTCCTGGTTCACTCAACCTCTGAGCCACACTGGCTGGGCAGGACTTACCAATCTTGACTCTCAATCCAAGGGGCCAGGAACTGCCGCAGCTCCATTGGGAAGCTGTCACTGTACAGCTGATGAAGCTGCTCCAGGTACCGTGTGTCGAGCTGCTGTAGCTGATTCCATTGGGCCATCCTGCTGGAATCAGGGGTCCCAACTGTAAACCAAAGTGTTCATATGGTTACTACAAGCCCTGGTAGGGTAAACAATCTAGAAATACCCTATGCACCCAACACAGGCATCAGGTCTGTGATTAAGGATAAAAGATGCTTTGGAAAGGATCCTGGCATGTCTCTCCCAGTTTAGACCAACACATTCACATTCACAATCTCTACTTAAGGAACCACATCACAGCTTCTTCTAAACTAGAGGATGATGTGGGCATGATGCCAAGTTCAATAATCTACCTGAGGAATGTGAAGTGAAAAATTACTTCCAGAATTCCATTTCCTCATCTATAAAATAGAGATCATAATTCCCACCCCTCAGGGCTGTTGAAATAATATTTCTAAGCACCCAGCTCAGTGCCTAGCTTACAACAGATGCTCAACAGGTGTCAGTTCCCTTCTTTCCACCCTATACCTTTAAGTGAACTGGGAGGTATATACAGTAAACCTGAACTAAGACCAAAATGTGGGGTGTGGATGTTCAGGGAGGACAGAGAGCTAATTCCAAGACTACAGCTTTAAGAGTATAAGCAAGGATCTAACTGGGATTTCTCCCACTCAACAAAAAGTAATTTTGTCTTATAAATTTCTCAGTCTGAAATGAGAGAGAAGAGAAGCTAAATACCAGGCATATACGTTGTCCTCAGGTTAATGAATACCCCAGGGAAAAGTTTAGGTATGACAAACCAATCTGGCTGACCACCTTTAGTCCTCTTTCTGAATAGCAACACCGACTAAGTAGTCTTGAGAAATAGTGAAAGTAACAGCAAGTAATAGCCAAAGACTAAGAAATGTACAGATCAAATGTACAGATATTGAGATGGCTCTCTGGGATAGTGAGAACATTTAAGAAAAGACTGAATACATACAAAAACATACACTTAACTGGACTTCTTGATTTATTTATTTCTCAGAGCAGACTACATGTTACATGCTAAAGCACTGTAACCATGGTGTGTATTACCTTCAACAAGAAATCAAAGGTCACTAGAACTCTCTTACAATATTCGCATTAGAGCCAAGTTAAAATATGCCTCCTAGGCTAAAAGCATCGGGATCTGCCTTATGTTTCCAAGGACCTGATTTGCATAGAGATCTGTCTAACATGCCAATTTATGTATATTCTACTGCAATGCAAATGTAATGAAATATGGTAGTCACTTCCCATGTGTGGCTATTGGACACTTGAAATGTGGCTGGTTCAAACCAAGATGTGCTTTAAGTGTAAAATACACTTAAAAAAAAGTAAAATATCTCATTGGTATTGAATTGATAATATTTTGGACATATTGGGGAAACTAAAACATATTATTAAAATGAATCTCACCCATTTCTTTTTACTTCTCTTAATATAGCTATTAACAACTTTAGAATTACATATGTGACTTGCATTCCACTTTTGTTGGACACTGCTGCTCTTATGTAACCAAAAAACTGTGGTTCTTCTAACAAATGATTTAAAGAAATAGACACCTACTTTTCAAAATATACTCCAGTGTTATTATAAATTTGCTTATCTTAGATACAAACATAAAGCCATCTCAGTCTGCTCCCTGAAGTTCTAAGGTAGAACCACAAAGCAGCATCCCATAATATCCGATCAGTTATAGATTAACTTTGGAATCATGCATGAATATTTGCATTTTCAAACTAATATACTGGTACCATTAACAAATTACAAGTTGTTGAAAATAGTCCAATTCATTTCTAGTCCATAACTCAGAGGATTTTTGCTGTTGTTTTAATTTGAGTTGGGGTTTTAGTAAATAGAATGGTAATTGTGCTATTTCTTAAATCAGAAACTAGCTAATAGTTTTTTCCATAAATTTAAAGCACCAAAAGTGACTCATGTTATGTTTTACTTCTTAGTCTAATTACTGTAAATAATACTGTAATAGCTATCATATATATGCTATCATATATATAAAATAACTATCATACATCCTATATAATAAAGGGCTAATATGCAAATCAACCGAACAATGGAATGATGAGTCGCTATGACATGCATTGACCACCAGGGGGTAGATGCTCAATGCAGGAGTTGCCCCCTGGTGATCAGTGCACTTCCACAGGGGGAGCTCCTTTCAGCCAGAAGCCCTGAGCTAGGCTCACGGCTGGCGAGCGCAGCAGATGGCAGGAGCCTCTCCCGCCTCTGCAGCAGCGCTAAGGATGTCTGACTGCTGGCTTAGGCCAGCTCTGCGGGGAGTGGGCCTAAGATCAGTCAGACATCCCCCAAGGGCTCCCAGACTGCGAGATGGCGCAGGCCAGGGTGAGGGGACCCCCCCCAAGTGCACAAATTTCGTGCACCGGGCCTCTAGTATAGTTATATAAAAAAATATAGTTTTAATAGTTGTAAATTAAAGCCAAAGAGCAGGTAGCATTTTCAATGAGGACATGGGCAAAGAGTCAGATAGTGATCTCCTTAATGGCTGCTTAGCTACAAACCATATTTAACCAACAGGGGCCACAGAGCAATCAGACCAAATGCTCTTCATAACAAGAGCATATCCCTAAGAGAGCACTAGCCAAATTGTCTAGG
Source organism: Myotis brandtii (assembly GCF_000412655.1). Classification (NCBI taxonomy): domain Eukaryota; kingdom Metazoa; phylum Chordata; class Mammalia; order Chiroptera; family Vespertilionidae; genus Myotis; species Myotis brandtii. The sequence continues at coordinate 975,740 of NW_005367911.1, read as the reverse complement.
AAAACCATTGCCAACTAGCTTTGTGGTAATTGTTTTACTGGGAAAAAATTTAAAAGATCTAACTTTATTTCACAATCTTAATTCTGATTTTTCAAATTACAATCTAAAGAACCTCACTTAATTATTATTTCTTAATTTATTGATTTTTTTTTTTTAGAGAGAGAGAGAAGGTGGGAGGAAGGAAGAGACAGACAGACAGACAGACAGAGAGAAACATCAATTTGTTATTCCACTTATTTATAAATTCATTGGTTGATTCCTGTATGTGCCCTGACCTGGTATCAAACCCTCATCCTTGGCTTATTGGGATGATGCTGTAACCAACTGAGCGACCCAGCCAGGGCCCCTATTCTAACTAAAGTATTTCTTACCTATGGAATAATCCTAAGCCTGAGATTCAATAACCACTTTCACTGAACCCCAGAACACAGAAAGTGATTTGCACAACCATTTAAGTGCTAAGTACCATTCTGGATGCACAGGAGAGAAAACAATACATTCCACAGAGTGGCTGTCTTAGGGTATGACATAGGGCTTAATTCTCTCAAGGTGTTTGCTAAATTTAGGTTAGAAGATAGTAAATGTTAGCATATGAAGGAAAAGTGTGATACTGTTTTCTACAACTGAAGAGGAAAGAAAAAGAAAATGAAACAGTAAATCACCAAAGACTTTCTGGACTTTTCAAAACAGGAATTTCTCAACCCCTTGGGGATAAATTTACCAACAACAAGTCATAAGACAAACAACTATTGTCTAATGGGGAACTTATTACTGTAAAGATCACTAAAAAAGTTTGTCCAAAATCACAGTTCTCATTTATATACTTCAATCTAAACCAAGGGCAAGTTGAGAACACAAGTCAGGACCACTTACCAAAGGGTTTCATTACATCATTTCATAAAACTTCTTTTAAAATAAGACTTGTATTTCACATTCACGCACCAGTGGGTTTACAACAGGGCCCAGGCAGGAGGGTAGAAAGTGAGGAGAGGGAGGAAAACCATTCAGAACAGAATGTGATCTAAAGATAATTTCTGTTTCACCTTGCAATGTATCATGCGATTTTTCTTTGGGTGTTGGTTGTAGAAATACCTAGATCTTAAATAGCGCATACTTGTATTTTATCTGTTGCCTACACTAAGCTCCTCTTTGCTGTCAGGAAAGGCTCAGTGGCTAAGGCAATCAAAGTATAAAGTAATATAGAAATATACTTGCATTAATTTCTAGAGAAGCCAGTCCTTTTAAGAATATATTTTTAGCCCAGCCAGTGTGGCTCAGTGGTTGAGCATCGACCTATGAACCAGGAGGTCACAGTTTGATTCCCGGTCAGGGCACGTGCCCGGGTTGTGGGGCTTGCTCGATCCCAAGTAGGGGACATGCAGGAGGGAGCCGATCAATGATTCTCTCTCATCACTGATATTTCTCTCTCTCTCTCTCTCTCTCTCTTTCTCTCTGAAATCAATAGAAATATATATATTTTAAAATATGTGTATTTTTAGCCCTGGCCAAGTAGCTCAGTTGGTTACAGCATCATCCCGATACACCAAGGTTGCAGGTTGGATCCCCAGTCAGGACACATACAAGAATCAACCAATAAATGCATAAACAAGTAGAACAACAAATCAATGTTTATCTCTCTCAAATCAATGAATAAAATTTTTTTAAAAGAAGAGGAGAAAAAGTAAAAGGCTATTAATGCTAGACAAAGACACTCAATCTTTATAAAACTTTCACTGTAGAATGAAAGGTGTAATGAATGATAGGAGTCCATATTTAAATATTAAAGCTTTAACTATTTAATCATTGTTAACTTAACCATTCATAATTACCCTAGATGGTAAGACTTTGAAATTTCAAATTTAAAAAATAGATAATTCAAAGTAAGTATCCTTGTATAATAAACGTATAATTTCATTGCTTACAAATCCCAATAGCACCTTAAGTCTATATATAAATCTAATTTTGATTTCCCAGAAAGACAAAATGTTAGCACTTGAGTGCCCAATCTGAACTATACTTATTGTAACACTCAATTACAAATAATAGGATTTGCTTTAAAGTCAGAAACCAACTCTTCCTTGTAAAAATGGACACTGAGATGTAAGAAAAATTGAATTAGAGTTCCCCACTAATGTGGCAAAATTGAATATATGAAAGAAGTACTAAATTCCTGGGGAGTAGAGCTTGGAGAAATAAGGAAAAGGACAGTTTTTCAGGACACTCTGGAGCACTCTAACCCCCAAAAAAGTCTATTTCCCTCATTCTTCTTACTTCACTGTAATTCTTCTGGGAAAAGTTAAAGCCTCTTGTGCCAAGCACATTATTTTCTCCATTCCAAATCTGATCACTAGCACTACCTTTGCATAGTTATCCAGTGTATATCCAGACACAGAGAGAATAAAATGATCAGATTTACAGTTAACTTCAAGAGGCAGAGACTACCAGGAATGTGAACAGCAAAAGGGAAGGAAACCTAGTGCTCTAATCCTTGAAGGACAGCCAGGGTTTTAAAAACAAAACCAAAAGAATTACCCCAAATCTAGTGCATACTCAGCTGTCTTTGGGAAAATTCTGAGAACTATGAAATACCAAGACCTCTTATTATTTCTAAGATAATAATGGTAAGAAATTTAAAGAAACAAACTGATGTAGTTTCCATACTTCATTTGGGATAGGTACTATATTTGATCACAAATACTTCAGATTAAAGGAACAAGAACCTAACAAACATAAATCTCTCCAAATTGAAAGTAATACGGATATGCTTCATCAATTACTAAGTGCACAGTTTATGGTTAAAGCTGCCTGAAAACTGGTCTGACTCTATATGAAAACCACAAAACAGACAGAATTTGTGTGTCACACAGTCTCCCCACTTTGTGACACTTCCATTCCTCCACCCAGACACACTGCTCCAAAGCAGTGGGGTATGAGGCCAAGGAAATGAAACTTTATACTGGCCGGGCCGGGGTGCAAACCCTGACTGCCATTTATTAGCTCGTTTGGAAAACATTACTTGACTACTGATTTCAGTAAAATGGAGAAATACCCCCTCTTTTAAGGATTGTTGTAAAAGTTTTTTAAAAACACCACACAACATAATGGATGTACAGCATCCCTCCTATATAGTAAGGGACTGGGTGTACCTTACTGCTGTATAGTTCCTCCCCACCCCACCCCCCACGGCATCCCTTTCATCAACATATTTTATGCTAAATGAATTTCCTCAATGCCCTGGGACACAGATAAATTCCTCAGATTAGCCGAGTTAAATGATAAAGTCCGCTTTCCCTGCAATGTAAAACACATGCATTTCAATGGGCCTTTGTATCATATCCTAAGGGAGGAAGTTAGTAACGCTGTGATTTGGTGTATGTAAGGAGACAAGGAGAGGACAGGAGGGTTAAGTGGTGCCCTAATCCAATATCTCCACCTGGTTCACCTGAGGATAGCTCCAGGTCCTAAAAAGACTAAGGGAAATATATTAAGGGCTCCAGCAGGGTGGCTCAGTTGGTTGGAGCACCGTTCCATGGTACACAAAAAAGGTGGCGGGTTCAATTCTCAATCAGGGCACATACCCAGGTTGCAGGCTTGATCCCCAGTAGGGGGCGTGCAGGAAGTAGCCGATATCATTAATGTTTCTATCTTTCCCTCTCCCTTTCTCTCTGATATCAATAATATATATATATAATTTTTTTTAAATCACCTGGGTTTAAGAGCAATCCAAATAACTAATGATTATGGCTAATATTTATATAGTACTTACTAGGTATCAGCCACTGTTTTAAGCACTTGACATATATTTCTTTATTTATTTCATTCTCACACAATCCTATGAGATAGATGCTATTTTTATCCCCATTTTACAGAGGAGGAAACTGAGGCACGGGATTTTAAGTGAGTCACCCAAGGTCATACTGGTAGTAGGCATGGAGTTGGAATCCTAACCCAAATACAGCAGTCTGTTTTCAAAGTTCCTGCTCTTAGCCATTATGCTACAGAGGGAGTTTTAATTGATCTTTAAGTAACTCATGAGTCAACCATGATACCAAGTCAATGTGACCTTATAGTGTGTTAACACACATATAGAGTGTTACAACTAAAGGATCTATTAGTCCTGCTGAAACTGGCCCATATCTAGAATGATATTCTAATTGTATCACATTTTAAATGGCACACTGAAAAAACAAATACATACTTCTAGGGTGTAAGGAGTCCAAAAACTTGAATGTTTTGCCCAGTAAAAAGGCTTGAGGAACAGGAAGTGGAGTTAGCAGAGAAAAAACTAAATTATGGAAGAGTGGCTCTTCAAATACTTGGAGATCTCTACATGAAAAGGGTAAATCACTCCAAAACTGGAATCTGTTTCCCCATAACATATACTCCGAATTCTGTCCTCGGAGTGATTTCCTCTGTATGCAGAGGTTCCAACCCCTGGCTGCAGATTAGAATTATAAGGGCAGATACTTTTTAAAATAAATAAATACAAAGATTCGTGGCAACCAAACCAGATGCTGAGGGTGGGAACCAGGTTTCAACATTTAAAAGCTCATCAGATGATATTAATGTGTGGCCAGATTGAGAACCTGGGAATACACAGCAGAGGTCAGAGCTCAATTCTGGATGCACAGTAGAATCACCTAAGGAACTGTGAGAAGTCAGATGTTGGTCCTTACACTAGCTGGACTCAATAATAATCTTCAGGGTGGGGTCCAGGCAGTTGTCATGAAGCAGAACACTGCAGAAACTGCATAAGGAGACTGTGACGTGAGATGAGGTTGGAGAAGACTCTCAGGTAAGCACATGAAGAAATAGCAATGGTGAGGTCTGCAAAGCTTGAAGCAGACAAATGATCATTTGATTTACATTTCAGAAAGGGAGCTGGACTCAATAATAATCTTCAGGGTGGGGTCCAGGCAGTTGTCATGAAGCAGAACACTGCAGAAACTGCATAAGGAGACTGTGACGTGAGATGAGGTTGGAGAAGACTCTCAGGTAAGCACATGAAGAAATAGCAATGGTGAGGTCTGCAAAGCTTGAAGCAGACAAATGATCATTTGATTTACATTTCAGAAAGATCCCTTAAGATGAAAGGATCAAGGTAAGAGGTGGTGGCAGCCCAAACTTGGGTAGCAGCCTCAGAAATGTTTTCAAGCAGACATCTTCCAGAGACATTAATGAGGAAGACAGCATGGGACTTGGTGACTGTTTGAAGGGCAAAGGCGACTCAGAGAAAGGAGGGACAAACTGCCACGTTCCTGTTGCATGACTGTTTGAAGGGCAAAGGCGACTCAGAGAAAGGAGTGAGGGACAAACTGCCACGTTCCTGTTGCGTTTGGTGTTCAAATGGAGGTTAAATGCTCACCCTGAGAAATGTCACAGCAGTAATTCTGATACTGGAAGAGCAACTGGGCTGGATGGCCTCTAAAAAACTCTTCAGTCAATAAATTATGATCAGGTTCCATCCCCTCAAGACATAAGGTTACTGCAACCCAAGAATAAATACTGCAGTATAAGTAGTAAATTGATATTTAACCAAAAATATCAGAACCCAGCACACACACCCTTCCCCCCAAGAAAAGGCATCAAAGAAAATCGGACAGAAATCTCAGAGCCACAATGCAGCTGGGCCACAAGAACTATGAACTGTCTCCCCACATATGCTTGCCTCCTTCCAGTCCATTTTCCACATTGTGGAGAGATATTTTCAAGACACAGACTTGATCTTGCTACTCCCCTAGTTAAAACCCCATTGACGACCTTGCATTGTTCTTAGGTTGAGAAACAAAATATGTAATATTATGTCAGAAAAGTATTGTGCTTAGAGCATGGATCCTGGAGCCACAGTGCCCAGACCTGAATCCTCCACTTGTGAGAGAGTGCCAGTTATTTTGCCTCTTTGTGCCTCAGTTTCCTCATCTGTAAAAAGGAGGAGAAAACAGGACTTACCTCACAGGATCATTGTTAGAACTAAAGATTAATGTGCACAAAGTGCTTAGGACACAGCTAGCACACAGTATATAAGCGCTGGTGTTATTAACGTGGCCGAGGGCCTGGGTAGCCCTGCCTTTCTTGTGTCAGCTGGCAGCAGCCTGCTGGCTGAGCTCCTGGCACTCCCTCTGCTCTTCTTTCAGCTGCTCAAAAATACCAAGGCCTTCCTCCACAGGCCTTCCTTCCATCACCATCACCACTACTTAGACCCAAGCACTATAACTCCATAACCTGCACTTGTAACCGCTATACTGGACTGACCCCAGTATCCAGCAGAATGAATAAACTGCTGGTATGAATTACAACTACACTGATAAGCCAGATTCTCCCAGGCCAGGACACTGCGTCCACTAAGAAGTATTCTGAGAAGCAGAACAACTCTTTCAGTTTTCCTTTCAATAAGAGTAAAATCACAGCACATCCCCCAGCTCAAAAATGTAACTAACTTCTCATTGTCCATTACAAAATCTTTATCCCTGCCTAAGGCTCTCCAACTCCTCAGCCAACTTAGGCAACTCCAGCTCCTTTCTCCAGCCTCAAGATGACTTTCAAAAATGTCCTGTCTTCCATCAAGTCATCTTATCTCCTTCTCCACCCCCACCCCTTCAGACTTTGTTCTTTTCTCACAGACAGTCTCGCCTAAACTGTTTTTCTCCTTCTTGGCATTATATGTCCCTTTCCAGCCAGTGTTAGAGGCTTTCCCTAACGCACCTCTGGCCCAATCACTGCTTTAACTCTGAATGCCTGCAGTACTTACTAATACTGTTGTAATATGATGTATGCAGCTGAGGCTTTTTCTTGTTTTAATTCCATTTCCTCCATTTGAGAAGCTCTCTGCTGGCAACCCTCATGTATCATTCCTATTCAGAGCTTCCAACGGATATTAGATTTAAGACACCAAAAAACATTTCCTTTATAGTTTCCTTCACTCACATTTGCACACACACATAAATACCACCTCCACTGCAAAAGTTCCTGCTGAACAGTCACTGGTGGCCACAATACTGAAAAGTATGGCACCCATAAGACTTCTGCATCTGGGGAAACAAGAAGAACTCTACCCTGTATGACTGGCTACCTGGAATTTGGAAGTTTTTCCAGAGAGAAGCAAAGCATCCTTCCAATGAGCTGTGAATGCTGATGGGCTCACCCTCACAGGGATCAGAGGCAGGCTGCCAACTTTTTAAAACAGAATGAGTACAGCCTTTGAGAAACAACTGTAAGTTGGGCAAGCAAATCGTCATGTCATAATTTCCAAGCTTGAAGGCAACTGAAGGGAGGAGAAGGGCAAGTTGCTGGAAAAGCCTGTGGGTTCTGTTATCTTTGGCCAAAGCCCAAATAAGAGTCATAAAAGCATCCACTGATCTAGAATGCGATGTAAGTTATTAACATTCTTTTAAGCCAGGCAAATGAAATAAAGCAGAGAAAGGAAACAAATTTCTGAATCTCAACATCACAAACCAACAATATAGATCAATACTTTTTGAAGAGAAGGAAGACTCTTTTCTCAAATTTATTCTGGTCACTTTCCCTACAAGAGATATTAAGGTAGTCCTGGTTGCTTATCATGAAGCAATTTATAACTGGGGCTAAGAGTCCATACCCATGGATCCTGTGTTAGAACTTCTTCCTTTAAAATAACTATGGATTGGGGGCAGAACCTCAAATTCAAAGAGCATTTGTGGTGGTTAGAAAGCATGGACCAAACTCTTTGATACCTGTCCCACTGAATGAAGGGATCTTTGCACTCTTCTCTTGAACCTGGCTAAATCCATGACTGCTCCAACCAACAGAGTATGGCAGAACTATCCACACGCAACTTCTAAGGCTATGCCGCTTCTACCTGAGTCTCTTGAAGGGCTCATTCTCCAGAACCCAGCCAACATCTTGTGAGAAGCCCAAGGCAAAAAGTTCTTCCACATGGAGGCACTTGGTCTGATCAGCCTTTGACTCATTCCAGCCCAGGCACCATATGTGAGTGAAGCAGCACTGAGTGCCCCCAGATGTCCAAGTCTTCCCAGCTGAGACCCCAGACATTGTGGAGCAAAGACAAGACATCCCTGCTGTGCCTATCTAAATTGCAGCCCCAGAATCCGAGAGCATCATAAAATGGTTGCTGTTCTATGCCCTAAATTTGAGGTGGTTTATTGCATTTGGTGACTTGGACAACATTTCTACTAACACAGTCATAGAATACCACTTTAATAGAGACTCCAATATCCATGAGAAAAGAATTTGCAGTTTCAAAGGAAAAGGTTTGGCTGTTAAAAGTATTTTAATAGTAAACTTCTGTTTTCCTCTATGCTCTCACTTTATAAATGCCCTATCCTTTCTCATGGACTCCAGAGTCCAATATCTATCTAACTGCATATTCAATACCTCCACTTAGATGTCTAACAATCATCTCAAATTTAATGTACCCCAAACTAACCCCTACATCAAAAACTCCCAGCCAAATTCCCCTCCAATCTTCCCCATTTTAGCAAATGACAACTCCATTCTTACATGTGCTCAGGCTAAAAACCTTGAAAATATGCCTTTACTCCAATCTCTATTCTCCTCTTGCCCCTTCCCCCTTCTCCCCCCACAACAGCCAATCCATTAACAAATTCTGTTGGTTCTGTCTTCAAAATATAACTAGAACTAGAGGCCCGATGCACAAAATTCATGCAAGAGTAGGCCTTCCTCCCCCTAGCTGACAGTACTAGCTTCCCTCTGGCACCCAGGACCCGGGCTTCCCTCGCAGCCCCAGCTTTGTCCGGAAGGTCGTTGGAAGGACATCTGGTCTAATTAGCATATTACGCTTTTATTATTATAGATGTGAGCACTTCTCATCACTGTACTGCTATAATCTTTTTGTTGTTGTTAATCCTCACCTGAGAATACTTTTTCCATTTTTTACAGAGATTGGAACGGGGGGCGGGAAGGGGGGGGAGAAAGAGACCAGCCAGGGATTAAAAGTGCAACCCAGGAACATGCCCTTGACTGGGAATCAAACCCAAGACCCTTTGGTGCTCACACCAACACTCTAACCATTTAGCAACATTAGCCATGGCTCCACTAATACAATCTTAGTCCAAGTCACCATCATCTCTTACCTTAGATTACTGCCTTCAATTCCCAACTGATTTTGATGCTCTTACCCTTGTCCCTCTGCAGCAAGCATGTTAAACTTGCAGCCTGCGGGCCACATGCCTCATTTATTTGGCCCATGTTAGCCTTTGAGTTTGACATGCTTGCTCTACAGTCTATTCTCCACATTATAAATCCTTTCAAAATATAAGTCAGATCAAGGTTCGATTCTTGGTCAGGTCACATGCCCAGGTTGCAGGCTCGATGCCCAGGTTGCAGGCTCGATCCCCAGTAGGGAGCATGCAGGAGGCAGCTGATCAATGATTCTCTCTCATCATTGATGCTTCTCCCTCTCCCTTCCTCTCTGAAACCAATAAAAATATAGTAAAATATATATGGCTTTGCTCATAAAGCTAGACTGTTATATAGTATTGTTGATTCTCCTTAAATTGCTATAATGAGACTTTAGCACCCTGTTATCATCTAAAAGAGGACATTTCATGACATGTGCCTCTGGGTAGTTATTTGAGAATTAAGAAATTACACCATAACTAAATATTGACATGTAAACATTGAAATGAGGCATGTTATAAAACAAAATCACTTGGATGAGTAAGTTTATTTTGAGCTATTCCCAAAGTGAAAGGTCTAAGACCCACCTAAAGTCATTAGCATATCTCTTAATAATTTCATATGTAAAAATCTATAGGAGATATGGTAATGCTAAGAGAGGAAAGGGTAACCAGGCCAAGTAGAGGGAACAGAATGTGCAAAAATAAGAGTGCTCAAGAGAACATGACATAGATCTGCTGGTTAAACATGACCCAAAGTCTATTAAAGTGACAGTAAAGCAGAGGCAAAGGGTACAAACCCACAAGGACAAAGTGGAAAATGAGACGACAATGGACAAAAGATGACAAAAGAGCTACATACATAAGCTCCCAGACCACTGACAGCCAGGCCCCTCCCAAACCCACAGAGAAGCCCAACATACAGCAAACCCAACAAGCACATAAGAGCACTCAACTTTAAGAACTAAGAACTATGCTTGCTTTTTTTTTTAGAGAGAGAAAGAGAAACATCGGTCGGTTGCCTCCCATGAGCCTGACCGGGGATCCAACCAGCAACCTAGGTATGTGCCAACGGGAATCAAACCTGCAACCTTTTGGTGTACCAGACAACGCTCCAACCAACCAACCAACTAACCACGCTACCCGGCCAGGGCGAACTGCTATGCTTTTGAAGAAAACCTCCAACATGAGATAGAGGTGAACATAAGAAAAAAGGAATGAACACAGGATTCAGAGTATTAGGAGGTGACAAAAATTTCACAAAACTATAAATAATATCCTCAGGGAGAAAAATTATACCCACTTAACAGGAATAGGATAAAAATGAAGATAAAGATGAAAATAGCAACTAAAAAAAAGAGCTTCTGAAGTTGAAAATGATGGCCAGATTAAAAACTAAATAGATGGGTTGAAAGACAGAGTCAAGGAAACCTCCTAGAATGTAATCCACAGCAACAACAAAACAGATAAGAAATAGAAGAGGGGGGGGGGGAGTAAAAACAAAAAATAAAACTCAGATGGTCTGTGCAGAAGATCCAATATCTGAGCAAGAGAATTCACAGCAAGAGAAGGTGAAAATGGTAAGATGGGAATTAGCAAAGAAATAATAATTTCCACCCTAACCTGTTTGGTTCAGTGGATAGAGCGTTGGCCTGCGGACTGAAGGGTCCCAGGTTCAATTCCGGTCAAGGGCATGTACCTTGGTTGCGGGCACATCCCCAGTAGGGAGTGTGCAAGAGGCAGCTGATCGATGTTTCTCTCTCATCAATGTTTCTAACTCTCTATCCCTCTCCCTTCCTCTCTGTAAAAAACCAATAAAATATATTTTTAAAAAGAAAAAAGAAATAATAATTTCCCTTTCCAGATTAAAAGGGACCCATCTAGTACCCAATCCAATGAAATTTCAGAAGAGTGGGAATAAATAAGTTATACAAGCTTCCAGAGAAAAGAACCAGGTCTCTTAGAGAGGATCAGAAATCAGAACAGCATCATACTTTGATGGATTCTAAGCCAAATGAGCCAAAAATGCCTTCAAAATGATGAATTATTTAATGCCCACCCAAATGATCATTCAGAAAGAATAAAGATATTTCAGATACATGCCATCTCAAAAATGTCCTTCCCATGCACCTTTACCAGAAAGAGGAAGACATGGGATCCACAAAAAGGGAACTCCAACAAAGGACAGTGGTAAAAGGAGACTCATATTGCAGCAGGACTGGGCAAGGGACATGGGGGTTGCCTAGAAAATAATGAACAGACTGTCAATGTATTTAAGTGTGTTTTTTTTAAGTAAACTGCCAAGCATTTCAGAGACCTGCTGGAACATTTGGGGAAGTTAGCAATAGGTATAAGGAAAAAAACATTTTTAATAAAAATATTAACACCAGGAAAAAACAAATATTTGTATATGAAAGGAAACACAATCAGAGTATACTACATGGCTTATCAGTGAACAATATTTAGTTGAAATAAAATGTATGATTAGTGGTTTAACAAAAGTGGCTTAAAAATTATGATTATATTGTGAGGTATATGGGAAGGAATAGTGGTGGTTAAAAAAAATAAATCTTCAACAGTGATAGGAAGTTAAAGGGTATATAAAATTTGATATATCAAGAATAGTAATGAAGAACATAAACTGATGAACAAAAACAGATCCAGAGACAGAGAAGCATCGATCAGACCCTCAAACCTCAGAGGGAAGGTAGAGGAGGGCGGGGGTAAAGGGGAGAGATTAACCAAAGGACTTGTATGCGTACATATAAGCCTAACCAATGGACACAGACACCAGGGGGGTGAGGGCATGAGTGTGGGGGGGTAATGGGGAGATAAGGACACATATGTAATACCTTAATCAATAAAGAAAAAAAAAAGAATAGTAGTATAAGCTTATTACTTAGAAGCATGGATATAAATACCAGAAGAAAAAGCTAAATGCTTTGAAAGTGGCTATCTCTGGGAAGTAATATGTAAAAGTAAGGAGGGATAGCACAAAAGATATCAATATGTCTTTTAACATTCTTCAACTTCTTAAATTATTTGCACGCATTACTTGGGTAAAAATTAAAATTATAATTTAAAGTGAAAATATAACATGATGTTATCTCTTTTTTTTTTAGTACCAAAATAAAAAAAAATAGGTAACATCATGTTATATTCTCAGAAGGAATCTGCTTACTTGACATTGGCCCATTTATTTATTTAAAAAAACACACACACACAATTTGGAACCAAGGGCAGGGTATATAGAGTGGTGAACAGAACAGATAGGTCTCTGCCCTCTTTGAAATGGAGGAATACAGACAAGTAAATGAGGAAGATAATTAACACTGGTGATAAGAGCAGTAAAGATGATAGGATAGTGAGTGACTGAGGTCAGGTTGACATGATTAGGTGAGGGATCTAAGAGGAAGTAACTATTTGTTCTTGGAAAACAGACCTTTTTATGTTAAAATCTCAGCTTAGAATTTCAATTTAGCAGTTCCAACTCCTTACTAAGACCAAGACCATGTACCCTCCCTTGAGTGGCTGTTAACTAGAAATCCTTAATAATAAGGGCTAGGTATATCCTGCCTTCCCCC
>NW_005367911.1:961075-962888 GCF_000412655.1 Myotis brandtii | reverse complement strand
ATCATAAGCTGGCTTCTTCTACACTTTTTTGGTGAGGTTCCATTTGATTTTTGCCTCTGAAGAGTTCCCGAATTTTCTTAAGAACTCAGTTTACCCAACATTTTTTGGTGTTTTGTACAGAAGGGTTTTTAGGGTATCTAGTCTACCACAGAGTGGGAACAGAAATCAGGATGTGACAAAGGAATTTAAGAAAACTTTGGAGGCAGAACCAACAGGACTTGCTGATAACTTAAAGAGAAGCAGTGGTTATGAGAGAACAAGGGAATTAAGGATATTCCTAGATTGTTTACTTGCACAATGGAGTGATGCCATTTATTTAGATGAGGAACGTTTTAGGGAACGGCACAAGCTTGTAATGAGAAAAGTTTAAGAGTTGTTTTGGACAAGATACATGAGACAACTACAGGCTGTCCAAGGAGAAATGTCACGTGAGCAGCAGGATACAGGTATTGGGAGCCTAGAGACACCTGAGTTGGAGGCACACCTTTGATAGTCATCAGGATGTAGATGATGGTTAAAACCCAAGTAATAAATGTAGGGAGGACAATTGAAAAAGAGAAGAAAAAATAGCCCCAGACAAAGGCCCAAAGCACTTCAACATTAGTATTTACGTAGAGAATGAACCAGGAAAGGTCCCATAGAAAGACCAATAAGAAAAACCAGGAGTCACAGAAGTTGGAAGAATAGTGTCTTGCCCAGCCTCGATGGTTCAGTGGTTGAGCGTTGCCCTATAAACCAGAAGGTCACGGTTCGATTTCTGGTCAGGGCAGATGTGCAGGTTGTGGGCTTGATCCCCAGTGTGGGGCATGCAGGAGGCAGTCGATCAATGATTTTCATCACTGATGCTTCTATCTCTCTCTCTCTCTCTCCCTTCCACTCTGAAATCAATAAAACTATATGTCTATATATATATATAGACATATAGTTTTATTGATTTCAGAGTGGAAGGGAGAGAGAGAGAGAGAGAGATAGAAGCATCAGTGATGAAAATCATTGATCGACTGCCTCCTGCATGCCCCACACTGGGGATCAAGCCCACAACCTGCACATCTGCCCTGACCAGGAATCGAACCGTGACCTTCTGGTTTATAGGGCAACGCTCAACCACTGAACCATCGAGGCTGGGCAAGACACTATTCTTCCAACTTCTGTGACTCCTGGTTTTTCTTATTGGTCTTTCTATGGGACCTTTCCTGGTTCATTCTCTACGTAAATACTAATGTTGAAGTGCTTTGGGCCTTTGTCTGGGGCTATTTTTTCTTCTCTTTTTCAATTGTCCTCCCTACATTTATTACTTGGGTTTTAACCATCATCTACATCCTGATGACTATCAAAGGTGTGCCTCCAACTCAGGTGTCTCTAGGCTCCCAATACCTGTATCCTGCTGCTCACGTGACATTTCTCCTTGGACAGCCTGTAGTTGTCTCATGTATCTTGTCCAAAACAACTCTTAAACTTTTCTCATTACAAGCTTGTGCCGTTCCCTAAAACGTTCCTCATCTAAATAAATGGCATCACTCCATTGTGCAAGTAAACAATCTAGGAATATCCTTAATTCCCTTGTTCTCTCATAACCACTGCTTCTCTTTAAGTTATCAGCAAGTCCTGTTGGTTCTGCCTCCAAAGTTTTCTTAAATTCCTTTGTCACATCCTGATTTCTGTTCCCACTCTGTGGTAGACTAGATACCCTAAAAACCCTTCTGTACAAAACACCAAAAAATGTTGGGTAAACTGAGTTCTTAAGAAAATTCGGGAACTCTTCAGAGGCAAAAATCAAATGGAACCTCACCAAAAAAGTGTAGAAGAAGCCAGC
>NW_005367911.1:941387-960211 GCF_000412655.1 Myotis brandtii | reverse complement strand
AAGACAAAAAGACAAAAAGGTGTTCAACTCTGTCCAATACCACTAAAAGGGTGAATAAAATGGTGAGAGAGTAGTAGCACTTGGTAATGTGTATTTAAAAAAAGAATAGAGTGTCTTAAGACAAAAAGGTGTTCAACTCTGTCCAATACCACTAAAAGGGTGAATAAAATGGTGAGAGAGTAGTAGCACTATTTAATTTGGTAATGTAGAGACACTGGTGATATACCTTTCAATTAGGCTAATGTTTCTGAACCCCAAGATAAAGCCACCAAGAAGTTCACAAAGACACTCAAGCCACTCTTGTTACTTTTCTTCCCAGGATTCATTGCCTTAAAGGCTCTCAGGACCTCCTGGAAGACTGTTTTCTCACTTTTGTCTCTTAATATGACCCAAAAAAAGTGATTTAAAAGGGTCCGAGAAGAATGACCTCTAGAAATAGTGATTTTTCCGCCCTCAAAAGATTTATACATTTTCAGTATTTCTCCACTCTTCCATTCCACCCAGGCTCAGCACTGTTCAGGGTTTAAGGAGGAATCAATATACCATCCAACACATTATATGAAAGGGCAGAGAGATTAAACATAAAAACCAGTATCTAAATCTATACACTATGGACTATAGGCCTCTGGCCAGCCCTGTCTAGACCCAGGAGAGTTTGAGGATTAAATTTAGGGGGTGAAAAGGTAAGTACTTCATTTCCTTGTCCCTAGTATACTAAACACAAGCATCCTAAAGTTTGTTTCTGCATGACTTTGGATTCTAAAACATCATTTTATGACAGTTTTTTAAAGTTTTAAAGAGCAAAATTTTAATTTATCTAAAATAGACAAAGAATCCTTAAAACTCTCTCAAAAATAAGAAAACAATCCAATTTTAAAAGTAATCTGAACAGAAGATACAGAGATGGCAAAAAAAGCATATGAAAAGATGCTTGACATCATATGCCACCAGGAAATTACAAATTAAACAATGAGATACCACTAAACACCTATTAATTAGAAGGTCCAAAATCCAAAATACTGACACCACCAAATGCTGGGGAGGATGTGGAGCAACAGAAATTCCATTCATTTCTGGTGAGAATGCAAAATTGAACAGCCACTTTGGAAGACAGTTTGGCAGTTTCTTACAAAACTAAGCAAATTCTTAACATACAATCTGGCAATTATTCTCCTTGGTATTTGCCCATATGAGTTGAAAGCTTATATCTACACAAAAACCTGCACATGAATATTTATAGCAGCTTTAATTATAAAAGCAAAAACTTGGAAGCAATAAGGATGTCCTTCAATAGGTGAATATATAAACAAACTGTGGTATACATAGACAATGGAATATTAATAAGGGAATAAGAAGAAATGAGCTATCAAGCCAAGAAAAGACAAGGAAGAATCTAAATGAATGTTGCTAAGTGAAAGAAGGCAATCTGAAATTGCTACATACTATATAATCCCAACTATATGATATTCTGGAAAAGATAAAACTATAGAGATAGTAAAAAAGATCAGTGGTTGGCAGTGTGGGGTGTGCAGAAGGCAGCCAACCAATAATTCTCATCAATGATGTTTCTATCTCTCTCCCTCTCCCTTATTCTCTGAAATCAATAAAAATATACTTTAAAAAAATAAATGAAAGACATTATAAAGACATGTCTAAATAAAACAACACTACTTGTATAATTTAAAAACAATTGTTAAATTGTCTTTATAAAGTAATCCAAGCAGTCAGAAATCGTCTGTCTTAATAAATTCATAGATATTCTATCAAAAAAACAGACAACATTGCCCTGGCTGGGTGGCTCCGTTGGTTGGAGCATCAACCTATACATCAAAAGATTGCAAGTTGGATTCCTGGTCAGGGCACATACCTAGGTTGAAGATTTAATCCCTGGTCAGAGCCCATACAGGAGGCAACCAATCGATGTTTCTCTCTCACATCCACCTCTCTCTCTCTCTCTCTCTCTCTCTCTCTCTCTCTCTTTCTCTCGCTCTCTCTTTCTCTTTCTCCACTCCCACCCTTTCTCTCTCTCTCTCTCTCTCTCTCAAATCAATAAGCATATCCTTAAGTGAGGATAAAAAAAAAAAGGGGGACTCATCCTCAAGAATTGAGACACAATGAAATTAATATTGTTTACTGTTTCATCATGGACATTATGTGAAATCAGTTTTGTTTTTGTTTTTTTTTTTACAATGACTACTAGTGTAAGTGCAAAGGCCACTAAGTAAAAAACACAAATAATATTATAAAAGTAGTTTTTACATCAAAGAACCCCCTTAAAGAAGCTCAGAAACCCCCAGGGGTCTGCTGAACAGTCCTCTGAGAATTGCTGCTATAGACAACTCAAACAAAAGCATCAGTGAGCAACCATCCGTGGGAACAATACAAAACACCAAAAACAACCCCTGCCCCACTTGCCAAAGGAGCAATGGGGCTTAAATGAAACAGTTTGCTGTGTTTTAGGAGTGGTGTGCTTTAGACTTCTCCCAAAAATTAAGGGGGGAAATGTGCACTCTGTTAATTGAAAAGCTACATTTCTAAACAGTATGCACATTATAATTAAAACATTAAAAGTATACTATATGCATAGATTTATTTGTATGTACCTGAACACAAACATAAGGATATTTACAACACTGATTTCCATCTTCAGATTCTACAAACAATCTGTGCCTACCATTAGGAGATTAATTAAATGAATAATAGCATCCATAGCTTAAAATACTACTACACAGACCTTAAAAACATGAGGCAGATATAAACATATTCACATTGAGTGTTTTCTAAGATAAAGTGACAAGAGCAAGATAAAGAGTTATTGTGTATAATTTACCCCTACTGATGGAAGAAAAAAAGTGAAAATATGTTTGCATGTGTACACATAAATCATTCTGAAAAGATAAGTGAGAAATAGGTAACTAACAGTCCCTAAGGAAGAGATACTGTCCACTTACTACATACCTTTTTGTACTGATTAATTAAAACATGTTTTCCAAAAATATTACTTTTACAATAAAGAAAACTGGAGTCTGGAACTGAAAAACAAAACTAATATATTCTTGCTGCAAGTCTATGGTTAATCACATTCATCTCTTCTAGGGAAAGGGGTAACTATTTAACCCAGAGGTGGTAGGGAATCTTCTCTGTCCCCCACCTCCAGTCTCCTTCTCCACTATTTGGAAAATATTCTCAGTGGGTATAAAAGAATGGTGCTCTCATTGTAAAGCTTAGGGTAAACTGAGGTAGAAGTCTATGGAATCACATAGCTGCATACAAAGCACTTCTGACCTTGGACATCTCGGATATTTCTGCAGAAACAGAACTTTTTCTTTTTTAATGAATAACCTTTACTTTTAAAAGCAGTTTTAAGTTCAAAGCAAAATTAAGTGGAAAGTACAGAGAGTTCCCATAAACCCTCTGTTCCTCAATAGGCACAACCTCCCCCACAACAGACGTATGGAACTACAGTGGTACATTAGAGAAACAGGAATCTTGGATGGCCCCAGGATTCTTCAACATAGCAATTAAGACCCTAAAGTGTCCCACATGCTTACTCCCACTTACATCCCACTCTTGTTTATGCACTCTAATGCAAAGAGACAATAACACATGGAATAAAGAATATTGACATTTAGCTTCAGAATGCTTCAATTATTCCACCTGCCCCTATGAATTAGACAGTTACCATCCTAATTATGTTTTAGTTTGGTTAATGTTTCAATAAATTTTCTTTCCCTAAACATATTGATTTTTTTTAAAAGGCCCAAATACAAAACAGATTTGTCAGGCAGTCAGTCTGAGATTAAATATTTATTATGTCTAAACCACAAGTAGAAAAAAATTCAAAGGCCGACTATTTTAATGCTAACTCGATGCAATATTGCACTTGGGTTTCTAGGAGAGGTAATTACACAGCTAACATCTGGGTTTTGAGGTTTTGAGGATTACATTTGGGTGGACTGAGGTGGAAGAGTAGGGAAGAGCAAAGTAAAAGTCTAATGCTTTCAGATTCTGTCAGAAAAAGTGCTTGCTAAACAGCAAAACAAAATTAACATTAGCAAAGATGTGAAGAACATGCACTTTAGGAAGCTTTCACCTAAGCAGATGCTCCAATTCTGACTCAAATCCTCTAATTCTTGTAACAAGAATGAGAGGTCAGGACACCGCAAACTAATAAATTCAATCAACAGAACGGGAAAACAGGTGGTTAATACCAGACAAGGTAGGGTTTTCCTAAATTGGGTTTGCCTTCGATAATCTAAATCAGTTTTCAGAAATGGCTTCTACAAAAACTACCCAAACATCCCCCTAATAATCTGTACTCCTCCTCCACAATGGGGAAGCCATTTATTTACCAGAAGGTTTACTTTCTCTTTCAAGCTCTGCTGGCTTCCTCCAGCGCACGTATGGCCAAGAAACAACTGGAAGGCCTTTCCTTCTTGTCCTCTCCGATCCAAAACCGGAGAGCTGGTGTGTGAGAACCTGTTTTGCAGAGAAGCTGAGTGCTGCTTCTTCACCGCAAGGCAATTTCAAATACAAATTCATTTGCAAATAAGAGTTACAGGACAGGCAAACATCTCTACTCCTCCAATGAAAACACACACTCGTACACATAAACACACAAAGATGAGAAGGAACAAATCACCTCCCAGCCTCTTACTCCGCCTCCCCCCCGCCCCCAACTGAACGCTGTCCTTGCCTGACTCCTCTACCTCTCAAACTTTCAATATTATCTGCACTTTTTGTGTCATAAAGAACTCCAAGGGACTGTTCAAATTTCGAAGTGATAATAAATGTAGTGAATATTGCTTAAAATAAATGAGCCTCAGTCACAGGTTTTGGAAAAGGCAGAGAGATTCTCATGGGGACATTGGTGTAAACAGAAATTTTCATTTTGCTTTGCCTATTTCTTTTACGTGATGGCCTCCATCTCCTCCACCACAATGTAAATCCCCCTGGTCCCTCTTCATTTCATTTTTCCCTATTAGGTTAGAATTTCCCAATTACTCCTTCTTTCCTTTATTTTGGGTCATTAATGGCTACCATGAATCATAACTTCCCTGACTTTTAGTTAGATATATGTGCAGTTTTTAATATTAATTATTAGCTATCTGCCAGGCACTGAGCAAAGTAGTTTATATACAGCATCTTGCTTAATCTTCATGACTCCCCTCCAATTGGACCATTTTTTGGATAGAGAAACTGAAACCTAGAGAAGTTAAAACAACTGACCCCAAGGTCCAAGAGGTTATGGATCTGGACCATTCTTTAATATATTTTATTGATTTCTTACAGAGAGGAAGGGAGAGAGATAGAGAGTTAGAAACAACGATGAGAGAGAAACATCAATCAGCTGCCTCCTGCATACTCCCTACTGGGTATGTGTCTGCAACCAAGGTACATGCCCTTGACCGGAATCGAACGTGGGACCCTTGAGTCCGCAGGCCGACGCTCTATCCATTGAGCCAAACCGGTTAGGGCTGGACCATTCTTTTATCTATAGCAACGGTGGACCATAAAACCCTCAAACACACCGCCCAAGCATTTCAACACTATAATAATAGCTATGTTAGGAAAGCTCAAAACATAAGTTCCTCATCCAATGTAGTTAAAAAGTCAAAGGTCAGGTAGAAGTTCACTGATTAGAAATGTCATTTATTCTAGTGGATGGAGGCAGCAGAAAGGAAAACCAGATAATCCAAACCTTATTTTGTCTTGGAGTGGGGCAGATTTACCTTCCTTATTGTTCTTTTATTAGACTGTGAAAAAGGAATTTGCAATATGTCCAAGATAAACTGATAAGTAGAAAAAGCTGCAAGAAGTCTGGAGAAATATACACCAAACTATTAACCTATTATATATAAAAATATATAATACATATTTTTACAAATTTAAATGTTTTACAATAGCATGTATTAGTTCTTTTTTTATTTTTTTATTGAATTTATTGGGGTGACATTAGTTAATAAAATTATATAGGTTTCAAGTGTACAATTCTATAATACATTATCTATATATTATGTTCACCACCCAAAGTCAAGACTCCTTCAGTCACCTTTTATCTGCCTTTACCCCTTTCTACCTGCCCCCAACCCCCTTTTCCTCTGATAATCACCAAGCATGTATTACTTCCCTAAACAGGAAAAACAACTTAATGACATTTGAACCCAATTATTAACAGAAGAGAAAGGATAAGAGCTGTAGCTCTGCAGCTTCCTTTACCCTCAGTTTAGTTCTCCTAAATTAAGAACTTCCACTTAGAGCTCCCTGAATGCACTATTCTGTTTTAAGCCTCTTATTCCTATTCCTTTGGCCTTGAATGCAACTGCTTACCACTTAGCTCTGAAGGAAAAGTTCTATTCATCCTACAAAACCCTATTCAGGAGTTCCCACCTGATAAAGCCCCTGTATGACAAAGTCTTTTCTCATCCGTGAAGAGAATCAATCTCTTTAACTAGACATTTAATAAGAACTTAGATTTATGGAATTCTTACTGTGCGCCAGGCACTATGCTAAACATTTTACCTATTTTATTTCACTGAGTCTATAAGTGGCAGATCCAGGATCCAATCCCAGATCTGTTTGACTCCAGAGTTTGAACCTTAAACCACTATTCTGTCATCTACTCTGCCTGAAGTCCATACTAACAGAGCATACCCTCTGTCCCCACAGTAATGCCCCCAGTTCCGTGAAAACAGGGACCATGTTTCACTATCTCTGGATCCTGCCTAGCACAATAACTGGCTCTCAATATCCTATATAATCCTATATAATAAAGAGCTAATATGCTAATTAGACAAAACAGCATCTGGACAACCTTCCGGACGAAGCCGGGGCTGCGAGGGCCGAGCCCCTTGCACGGATTTCATGCATTGGGCCTCTAGTATAATATGTTTGCCTATCTGAACTAAGAGTTGTGATAATCCTAACATGGTAAATGAGAACTGACCATAATAGAAATTCATTCTTCCATATGCTATTCCCTTTAAAAACTGAAGACATCCCAAACAATTTACGGCCAAAGTACTATCTGGCCATCCTGATTAAAGTGCACCATAGTAAGCCAAGGTTTCTAGCAACGAATGTGTAACCATAACATTAATTTTTTCACCATAACCAACAAAGACTGAAACAGCCCAGCAATGCCAAGGCTGGACCTCACCAAGGCTGCTTGCTACAGGACACCAGAGGTTCTTCAGGATTTGGGGATGTTCTTAAAGTGTTCTTTGGCTGGTTTTTATGAATGACCCAAAAGTTATAGTAAAATTTTTAAAATATGGAAGACATAAAAGGTGAGTAGTCAATTTGTAGACAATTAAAAATCCAAAAAAACAAACAAACACATATCTGCACTTAATGCACACAAATCCAATAAATCAGTTCACCTTTCTTTGGGTGCTCCCAGTTTATAAGGTTAACCTCAATGACAACTCCACTAGGGCAGAGGCTATGTATACTGATATACTTTGTACAAATTAACCAATGCCGGCCACATGCCTGTCACATAGTAGGCACTCCATAATTAAACACCAGTACTTGGCCTCACACATCATTAAAAGCTTCCCCTACAAAAGGATTGTACTGAAATTCCTTGGTCTTATAGTCAAGATATCATATAAGTAGGCACTCCTTCTCCCCTACTTACCTGCCTAATCTACCAGGATTTTGTGCTATATCACCATAACTCCTCACCGGAAATTCTTTATAGATATCAAACTCCAACCATTATTTGAGACCTAGATCAAATCTCTCCTTTGGCAAGAAGAATTCCTACAGAACTCCATGCCTTGTAACCTCTCCTTCCTCTAAAGACCTGTAGCGCTTACTACAACACTGTCCAGTAGAACTTTCCACAATAATAGAAATATTCTTTATCTGTGCTATCTATAATAATAAAAGGGTAATATGCTAATTAGACCGGACGTCCTTCTGGATGAAGCCAGGGCCAGAGCGAAGCCTGGATCCTGGGTGCCTGCCGATGGCTGGAGGGAAGCAGCCCTGGTCCCGGGGGCCGGAGGGAAGCCGGTGCCAGCAGGCAGGAGAAGGAAGGCCTACTCTTGCACGAATTTTCGTGCATCAGGCCTCTAGTATATTATATAAAATAGCTAATTTATTGAATATCAGACAATGTCCCACCATCTCTTTGAAGACATGCTGCATTGTAGGGGTAAAGCATTTTTCAAGTTGCCTCAGTAAACTGCAAGTTCTATAAACAAGTCATCTCATTCTTCACAGCAACTTTCACTAAGTTGCAGAAAGTAAATATTTGTTCATTTGTACACCATCTCTGAGAAAACTATAAGGTAAAAAGGTGCTGGACTCTGTGTCTGCAATGAGAGTCACTATCTCTGCCCCATCTCACATCTAAATGTCAAAACATGCAGAATCAAGGAGGAGAAAGCAACTTTCTGGAAACGCAAATGGCCACTGATGCAGCCACAGGTTGAAGTGACATTTAGGTCACAACTGTCCTTCATCTACAAGCTTGCCTAAATAAATATCTCCTTCCATTAGGAAATAGCTAAATTCTGAGGATAAATTATGCCAACTAAAAAGTCAGTTACTTCCCAAGTTAGATAGAGCAGTTAGAAAAATGACCTAAGCAAACCCCACTTGCACTTTTCCTCCTGTTTATCACATATCTCCCATGGAGTCTTACAGCCTATTGGTGGTATTTCACTATCCATGTGTACGTTAGAATTTCACTAACAGTTTTCCCAATGGGGTTTACACTCGCTCTAAAATAAGACCGAATACTAATCCTACCAGACCTGAGGCCCTGAACTTAACTGTCCCCTATACCTGGGCTCCTGAGCATTAAAGAGAAAAAACCAACATGATATAGAAAAATGTTAGTTACATGCAAACAAGTGGTTAGAATAAGATAGAACTTGGAGACATTGTAGAAAATAGGTCTACCTTTCGTCTACCTTTCATCTACCTTTCATCTACCTTTCATCTAGCGTCAATATTCCACCTTTGTGTGGAAATTACCGAAAAATCGGTACAGCGGTCTGGTAGGGTTAAGCATAAATAGTCGAAGGAACACAAAATATACAGGAGTGTGAGTTCCACCACTATGGCACTCTGCTGCCTTAGGCAAGTGTCTTGTTCCTTTGGCCTCAATTTCCTAGTCTACAAAATAGGATATGAACTATCTATCCCTTGTGGGTCAAATCATAACTGTGGATATTTCTAAATGGTTCTTCTTTCCAACAGGACTAGACACAAAAACAAAAGATTCATAAACTTGCTAGTGGTTTTTTTGTGATGGATGTGCTAAGAAATATAGAGACTAAGAACAACCCTCCAACATCTACAATTTTTTTTTTTTTTTGTATTGCAGCCTTCCTTCCCCCATCCCACTAGTCTGAGCATAAATTCTGCCAGTATTCCAGTCTGGCATATGTAATAAGGAACTAAATGTGTTGACTCAAGGAACACAGACATATTTAACATATAACAAAATAGAAAACTGGCTGAATCAGGTTATAACAGTCTAAAGCCACATATAAGAGACTGAGACGATTTACTATTCTGATGTATTCAAACCAATGCTTTATCAGCACAGCTAACCAAAGTTACAACTCATACACAGAATATAAAACCAGCAGGTGCACATTACACATATTTTTGTATAAGAATAAGGGTGTCAACACTATACACCCACTGGATATAACAGAGGGATGTCTACTAAACATGGAAAAAGCAACTTGGGTGGCAGTTTGGATTTGGCTAACGGAAGCCCCGCCACACCACCCGAACACAGGTAAAGTTTGCACACATGGCTTCACCAAGGCCAGCCAGTCTTTGTTTCCCTCTCCTCTGCATTTACCCAAGATCTTGGCTCTGAGACAAAAAAAACTCCTACTCGCGATTGGCTCATTCTGCCCTATGCAATTAAGCAACACCACAATCCAGTAAACGTAGGGGCTCCATTATTTATCTTCTGGCCGAGTTTACCAGGTGTTTATAAAAGAACAATGACACGGAGAAAAGAGGTTTATTTCTCTCTAGGGCTGGCTTGATTGGGGGGAAGGGGGGAGTGGTATTTTGTTGTTGTGTTTTGGTTTGTGGTTCTTTTTTTGAAGGGGGTTGGGGAGAAACCCGGCTTAACCTAGAAAAAGACCGGAGGGGATTTAGAAAGAGTGTGTAAGGCTGTCAATTTCCCTACAGGAAACTTGATTCTTATGCAATAATCCTACCCACAACCAATGAGGCCAGGAGACCGTAGGAGGAAGACACCTATTTCTACCTCCAGAGGGGCACAGCCGGCTCCTAAGGGATCCAACACAGGGCAAGGCCGAGGACGGGGGGCTCTTTTCAACGCCACCCCGCCTCTCCGCGACCTCCGCGGCTTGACAGCCGCTCCTATGGCCGGAACGTCCCCGAGTCCCAGGGAGCAGGAAGTGGGGGGGGGCTGTCCCTCACTCCCGCCACCCTCAAGAGGTATTTTGAAATTCTTGTTTGAAAAGTTTCGTCTGCTTACCTTCACAACGATCTGTCTCACGGGCGGGCGAAACCGTGGCGATCCAGATGCCGAGTCTTCACTCACGAGTCAATACTGCGCGGCGACTCAAAGGGGTGCCTGGCCAGGCGCTTCAAGCAGACGTTCTCGCAGGGGGTCCCCAAGTCGCCCCACCGTTGGGCGCCAGACTGTCCCGACCCGCGGGACAACAACGGGGGAACGAAGAGACACCTCATATGCAATTCGAGCAGGACTCAGGGAGACCAGTTCCTCGCTCCTCCACACTGGAGGGCAGGCTCTCCTTCCAAAGTAGCTCCTCACCAGGCCTGTTTCTCGGGCTGAGGCCCGACAGGCCGGGGTGCGTTGCTCCGGGGTTACGGGCCGCGGGCTCCCTCAGGCCGCAGGGTCTCTCCTCGCAGACGCGGAGAGGGAGAGCCGAGCCGGGTTACTCGTCAAGGATCCGGTTCGGGCTCACTCCCTCCGCTGCAACGACGGAACCCCAGGCTCTCCCTCCCAGTCTAGGGGGGGGGCTGTCCCTCACTCCCGCCACCCCCACGCGAGTGCTCTCGCCCCACGGTCCTCCCCCCTCGAGCCCGTTCTCTCTTCCTCGCCGCCTTCCCTTCCTCCGAAGAACGAAACTTCCTTCCAGCGCCCTCTGTCCCTTCAGAGGCCCGCTCCTGTCACCCCGGAGGTGTCCCTTCAGAGCGGCCCTCCAAGTCTCCTCTATCCTCCCGCCCCTCTGAAGTTTCCTTCCACAACTTCCCACGCCGCCGCCGCCGCCGCAGCTCCGGAAACCTCTGAATTACAGCCCCTCCAGCCAATCCCCGCCCAGCCCCATCCTGACCAAGACACGCCTTCTTGCATAATTCATGAGACGGCCAGTATTCTCCTCCACACAGAAGCGCTGGAGCGTGTACTGCACACCAACTGACCAATGAGAAGAGCCTTAGGGATAAAGGGCGGGGCCAGCATACAGCTGGGAACGCCCCGTGCTGGCTGTTCCGAAGGCTCAGTCCTCCTCCCTCCGCAATAGAAGGGGAATTGCCGATGTCTCGGGACCAGAAGTCCGGAGGGAGGGAGGGAAGATGGCTGGAATGTCCTGCTAAAAACTCAGCTGAGTTCCTGGCAGTGTGTGACGTCAAGACACTTTAAATGCCCCTGATGCGGCTCTCTTTTGCCTGCTCTCCCCTTTTCCGGTTCTAAATACCACGTGGCGGCCAGGGTGGGAGCCACTTACCACGTGGGAATCAGCCAGTTAGTCCCCAAGTATCGCCAGATCCCCAGGGGGCCCAACACCTCAACTGGGTTTCTGAGGACAGTAAAAAAAACATGGGTGTCTCCTGCCTGCCCTGAACTCCAGTTTCTGCGTGAGATGAGACACACACACACCCGGAAATATGACGTGGAAATAGAATAATTACTAGAGTGCGTGGGGAGAGAGTAGTGGATTTAACCCTGTTCTCTGTTCCCTCGCTTGAAGCATCAAACGTCAACTGCTTGCACATTGGCCAATTCACGAGAATGCAGAAGGCAGTATATATATGTATTGACACGTATACACATTTTTATGCTTCTGAGTTGAAATACTTAAAATCGCCTTTTTTTTTTCCTGGTTAATTTAAATCGCAAGTTTTACTGCATTGAATGAAGCCAGTAGTTTATAGGAAATGTAGACATTTTACCCTACATAATGGAGGATGTACTTTGCATAATGGAATGATTTATGTGTGAGTGTATGCCCCTGCTGATATTATCAAGGTATGTTTTTTAATAACAGCTATTAGTGTTTGTGTTTGTTGTGTTTTAGTAAAGGTGTATAAAGATGAAATCTTAAACCACCCAGATAACTACTGATGACATTTTTAAATGAAACTAATATGTGTTGTGGTTAGGAAATTCAACCAATTCAGAAAAGTTGAAAATTAAACATGAAAATCTCTCCCCTTCACCCACCAGTTCTTCTCCCCAAGGATAGCTATTCTTGTGTGTTTGTTTTTTGTGGGTTTTTTTGTTAAACCTCACCCAAGGTTATTTTTTCCACTGCTTTTTAGAGGGAGGGAGGGAGGGAGGCAGAGAGAGAGAGAGACAGAGAGAGAGGAACATCTATATAAGAGAGACACATCGATTGGATGCCTCTTCATGCAGGGGATCCAACCTGCAATGCAGGTACTGCCCTTGACAGGGAATCAAACAGGAGACCTTTGGTTCTCAGGCCTACACTTTATCCTCTGAGCCACACTGGCCAGGGCAAGGATAGCTATTATTAATTTCTGGTGAGGAAAACAATGACTCTTAACCTTTGGGGGAGAGAGGTCACTGAGCCTACTGGACTTTGTTGGAGACTCTGGATTCTAGCCCTAGAAAAACATAGCACAAGCTTTTATTCATAAACTAGAGGCCGGGTACACAAGATTCATGCACTGGGGGAGGTGTGTGTGTCCCTCAGCCCGACCTGTGCAATGCAGTCCAGGACCCCTCAGGGGATGTCCAACTGCTGGCTTAGGCCCACTGCCGTGGATGCAGGAGAGGTTCCCACCACCACCACTGTGTTTGCCAGCCATGAGCCCGGATACTGGCTGAGCGGCACTCCCCCTGGGGAGTGCATTGACCACCAGGGGGCAGCTCCTGCATTAAACATCTGCCCCCTGGTAGTCAGTGCACATCATAGCACCGGTCATTCTGCCGTTTGGTCACTTTGCATATTAGGCTTTTATTATGTAGGTTTGTCATGGTTCCCCAGATACCTGAGGCTCAGCTAAAGACTTCAGATATGAACCATTGGACTATCTTATTTATATCCAAGTGAGAGATAAGACAGGATAAGGCAAATGGTAGGCTCAATGGTGATAGAATTGAGAGTTTCCCATTGCCCTCCTACAGACCCAGCCCAGTGTGGAAATTGCTGTATATATCTGTAGTGTGTGTGTGTGTGTGTGTGTGTGTGTGTGTGTGTATGTGTGTTGATTGCTGTGTCTATCTTTATCTTTACCCAGGACAGATATTCCCCACCTTCCACCTCACAAAAACTCTGCTTTAGCTGAGCTAGCCCAGGCAATTGACTGCCTCCCTAATAACATGGGGTCTAATATTTGTTTAGTTATTTAAAACTTACAAAGCACTTACACATGCATTACCTCTTTTCTTTCTCACCACAATTATGTGTAGCAGATAGGAAAGATCATTTTTTATGGCTAGGAAACTAAGGCCAAAATAGTATGACAATCTCAGATCATGGAGATACTCAGAAGTATACCAGGTGGGTTCAGGGCCAGGTTTGTTTGTGGGGTTTTTTTTTGGGGGGGGGGGGGGTTGTTGTTTTTATTGATTTCTGGGAGGAAGGGAGAGGGAGATAGAAACATCAATGATTAGAGAGAATCATTGATCCACTGCCTCCTGCACGCTCCACACTGAGGATCTAGCCTGCAACCTGGGCATGTGGCCTGACAGGGAGTCAAACCATGACCTCCTGGTTCATAGATCGATGCTCAACCACTGAGCTGCATCAGCTGGGCAGGGGCCAGGTTTTTGAACTCCACATTCCATAACTTTGTTCCATCCACTCAAACCCTGCCCTCCTCCCCTGACTCCTTAGCAGCTAGCTTTTGATTCCCTCACTGCCCTCTCCTGCACTCACATAGAACATCTACACCTCAGCTTATCTGTTCCACCTACAAAACCTCTCTTCAGCCCAGCTACTGGCCTTTCTCCGCATTCTGTGAGTCCCCCTTGATTTAACGATGGCAGTTACTTCTACTTGAGCCAATGCTTTGCCCTGAACAACGCCTTCCAGCCTCATCCCCTTCATCTCACACATCTTAAGCTCCACACTGAATTTATCACCTTCTTCCAAACATGTCTGCACTCTGTAACTTTATACCATTGCAGATCTTCCCTCCATCTGGAATCCCTTCTCTTTCCTCATTTCCTACCTGAAAAACGTTACTCATTCTTCAAAGTCCAATTCCCATATCACTTCCTCTGGCCTTTCTGAGATTCTTCCTGGCAAAGTTAATCTCTTCTGCTGAACTCCCTTAGCAGGTTGTTTGCCCAACTAGTATAGCATGCTCTACCTCAGACTATGATGTATCCCTTTATTAGCCAACTTCCTGATAAATAAATATAATGATTAACATCTATTAAGTAACTACTATGTTCCAGGAACTGAGCTAAGGCTTTTACATAGATTATCTCAGTGGATCCTCACCAGAACCCAGGGAGGTAGGGTTATAATACTATTATAATTCTCATTTTCAACTGAGGACACTGTAGCTGAGAAAGTGAAAGACTGATCTAAGGCCCCACAGCTGGGAACTACAGGTAAACTCAGAATGAGAATCAGGTCTGGCTGACTGCAAAGCCTACTCTCTGCCCACATGGTTGAAAGCATCATCTAGCTCAGAACCTGCCTAAGCCTGATTTAATTAGCTATTAATAAACATGTGTTGAATAATCATATCGGCAATAGCTAACACTTATGGAGTGTTGACTGTGTACCAGCCAGTATTCTAAGTATGTATTATATATCCCTCTATTAACTCAATCCTTACAATAGCCCTATGAGAAGGATACAGATGAAGAAAATGAGGTTTACCCAAGGTTAAGTGACTTCTCCAAGAACACAGAGCTGGTAAATGGCAGAGCCAAGATTCAAATCCAAGTGTGTCTACTTCAAGAGCCTGAATAACTGTTCTTCCTTGACTGTATCTCCAAGCCTAACTTTCCTCTTAGATCCCCAAAGAGGAGCCTAAAGCTGGGGAAAAGGTGAGGCCCCCCACTCTCCATCTATCAAGTGAATGAAGGCAGAATGCAGAAGGCCAGTGAGTTTACAGTGGTTTATAAACATGTCCCCAAATTCTTTGACATTTCTCCCATCTAAAGGTAAAATCTAATTCCAACACTCAGTGACTCACTCCTAATAAATAGAATATAGTGGAAATGATGCTGCATGACTTTTGAGGTTAGGTCATAAAAGGCAATACAGCTTCTATGTGACTCTATCTCCTGGGACAGTCACCCTTGGAACTCAGCCACCATGGTGTGAGGAAGCCCAAGCTACATGTAGGGGCCACATGAAGATGTTTTGGCAATAGTCCAGCTAAGGCCCAACTGACCGCAAACATCAGTGATGAGTGAGCCAGTCTCCAGAAGTTTCCAGCCCCCAGCTTTCAAGCCATACCAATAGAGACCAAGTGAAGCAGAGAATAGCTATTTTTGCTGAGCCTTACCCAGATCACAAATTCATGAGCAAAATAAATGTCATTGCTTTAAGCCACTAAGATTTGGGGTGGTTTGTTACACAGCAATAGGCGACCAGAAAAGGTTTCCATTTACCACCTCAGCGAGACTCAGAGGAACTATAGGCTAGATCAGGAACTGAAACTTATCAGACTTCGTAAAATTTTAGCAATGTTTTATTTACTTCTTCTTCCCTGGGGGAATTAGTAGTAAAACTCTAAATCAAGAAGAAGGAATAGCAAGGAAGAGAAAATTTGAGAAGAACATTAGAGATGGTAAATGGGTAGCAAGTCACTGCAGTGACCAAAAGGGGCAACTTGTATGGGTGATGGGACCCCCATTGGGCTCAACAACAGAAAGGTTCATTCACACAGGGCTGCCCAACTCCCCTCTCACTAAAGTCACAGAGAAGAGCAGATCTCTGCAACACAAACTCCTTGAACCTCTACTTTCCTTGTGCAAAAATGCTTCCCAGGCACCATCATGCAAGCATCTCCCTTTCCTCTTGTCTGAAGAACAGTCCTCTCAATGTTTTCAAGACGAAACTCTTTTCCCATGCTGCTTAACACATCATTCATACTATGTCATTCTGTTCCTTCAGTGGCTTTCATGAGATTTAGGATAAAGGAGTTCTCCTTTATCTTATCCCCTTTAAGGCCCTCTTATCCCACCAACTCCCCTCCTGCCCACTAAATTCCAACCATCCATTTCCCACCACAGGGCCTTTGCATATGCCAATCTTTTTCCTGCATCAGCTTTGGCATGGTTAGTTTCTTCTCACCCTCTTGCCTCATCTGCTCAGAGAGGCCTTGTCTAACTATCCCACCTGCAGTTGCTCTCAGCCCCTAATCTCTATCTCTATATGCTGTTTCTTTAGAACTCTTATCATAATTCTCATTTTATTTATCTTTTTACAGTTTCTTATCTGTCTTCCTTATTATAAATATCGGTTTCAAAAAAAAAATTAATCTTGCCTGTTTGGTTCTCCTTTGTCTCCCCAGTGCCTGGGGAATAGGTGCTTAATAAATGCTTACTGAATGAATGGAAGTGCTCTTGGTCCCATCCCTCCCCTCTCTGGGTTTTTTCAATTCTCCTCTCCCTGCTGACCTTCTCCTCTTCTTCTCTCCCTTCTGGTTCTGAAGATATTCTTTTTTTCCTACCTTGACCCTCAAGTTGACCCCCGTTCCCTATCATAGTCTCCATGTCCTCACTCCTAATTGCTCCACCAAAGAGGCTTCTGCCCTCTCCTCTCCATGGCACAGTGCTCTTGAAAGCTATTGGGGATCTCCTACTCCTCAAAGCTGATGTCTTCTTCTAAGTCATTTTACTTAATTTTGCTATAGAATCTGGTACTATTGATCATCTTCACTCCTAAACATTCTTTTCTCCCTTGACCATCACAGTGGTCAATGGAAGCAAACTGCATTAACTAGAAAGCTGATGGGAGCTAAAATGAATCCAGGCTCTGACACAGAATAAGCTGTGCAACCCTGAACAAGTTCTTTAACCTCTCTGAGCCTTGGTACACTCATCTTCAAATAGCGACTATAATTTTTCCCTTGGTGTGTTTGCATTAAGTGTTTTTGATTGAAAAATACTTTCAACTTAACTGTGCAGCATGGCAGATAAGAACCAGGTCCTGGCAGGGTCCCCTGCTCAGCCACCCACACAGCAGTATAACCTTGGGCCAATTGCTTAACCACTCCCAGCTTCAGTTTTCTTCTCTGTGAAATAGAGAATATGAGACAATCTACCTCAAAGGTTGTCATAAAGATTAAATGAGATAACCTGCAAAGCATTCGATATAGCATCTGGCATACTGCATCCCTCAATATATGTTAGCTTTTATTATCTCATGCAGAAAAACAAGGCGGGGCGGGGAGGGGAGTTATTGGAAGGAAAGAGATCTTTCCCAAATTTGAATAAAGAGTTAAACAACCACACCTAGGGAAGAACACCTCTAGCAACCTCACCAGAAGGAGTGCTTATGGAACGTCCCATTAAAGCTTCCTTGTTATGACTTGACTTGAGGCTGCTAATAAAAATGGTCAGTCTCTAAGGTTGTCAGCTCAAAATTCTAAATTGCTGGCCTAGGCATGGACCAGATATCCATCTTTGACAAAGCAGCTAAGGACAAGGATGGGGATCTTAGTCACCTAACAAAGACAACACCCTGAAGGGAAGGGACAGGGACTTTAGTGAGCAGGGGAACATCCAACACAGATCAGAATTACCTGAGATCATTTTATGCAAGTGCCCTGCACCCTCCCTGAGCATCCCACAGTCTACTTTGCTGCTCCTCCAACTCCCATCATTCCCTAATGGTGGGCGCTCTGGCCTTTAATTCTAAATTCCATCCTCTCCTCTGCCTAACTCCCTCTCTTGGCATTCATCTATTCCTAGAACTTCAGGAACAACCCAGGTACATGCCCTTGACCGGAATTGAACCTGGGACCTTTGAGTCCACAGGCCGACGCTCTATCCACTGAGCCAAACCGGTTTCGGCATTCCATCATTTTCTAACAGTGGGCGCTCTGGCCTTTAATTCTAAATTCCATCCTCTCCTCTGCCTAACTCCCTCTCTTGGCATTAATCTATTCCTAGAACTTCAGGAGCATCTATTTTTTAAATCCTCACCCAAGGATATTTTTCCATTGATTTTTAGAGAGAGTGGAAGGGAGGGGAGAGACAGAGAGAGAGAAACATCAGTGTGACAGAGACACATCGACTAATTGCCTCCTGCACATGCCCCGACTGGGGCTGGGGCTCCAGCCTGCAATCGAGGTACGTGCCCTTGACTAAAATTGAATCCGAGACCCTTTGGTCTGCAGACTGACGCTCTAACCACTGAGAAAACTGGTCAGGGCAAGGAGCATCTTTATTATAACTTTTATGCTGACTCTTATTAGGTACTAGAGGCCCGGTGCACTAAATTTGTGCACGGGGATGGGGGGCAGGGTCCCTCAGCCTGGATTGTGAGAGGGTGCAGGCTAGGCTGAGGGATCCCACTGTTGCACGATCAGGGCCAGGGAGGGACATGGGAGGTTGGCCAGCTGGGGAGGGACTGCGGGAGGGCTCCAGGGTGTGTCCAGCCTGTCTCACTCACTCCCGACCAGCCAGACTG
>NW_005367911.1:934524-940815 GCF_000412655.1 Myotis brandtii | reverse complement strand
GACCAGTCATTCTGCTGTTCAGTCAATTTGCACATTAGGGTTTTATTATATAGAACTAGAGGCCTGGTGCACAAAATTCATGCACTCGTGGTGGTGGGGGTGGTTCCTCAGCCTGGCCTGGACCCTCTCACAGTCAGACATCCTTAGCGCTGCTGCAGAGGCAGGAGAGGCTCCCACCATTGCCGCTGAGCTTGCCAGCCGTGAGCCCAGCTTCTGGCTGAGCAACGCTCCCCCTGTGGAAGCATCTGCCCCCTGGTGGTCAGTGCTTGTCATAGCAACTGGTCATTTGGCTGTTCGGTCTATTTGCATATTAGCCTTTTATTATATAGTATGATAGGTAAATTACTTTCGCTCCTCGGTCCATAGCATCTTCCTCTGTAAAATGACTGTTTCCTCATCTATTAAAAAAAAAAAAAGACCCCTTAATTTAGTTCTTGCATTCTAGGTCTATTTGCATATTAGCCTTTTATTATATAGGATGATAGGTAAATTACTTTCGCTCCTAGGTCCACAGCATCTTCCTCTGTAAAATGACTGTTTCCTCATTTATTAAAAAAAAAAGACCCCTTAATTTAGTTCTTGCATTCTATAATTCTATTAACTGTTCCTCAGTCATTCCTCCAGTTTTCCCACTTCTTTGCCTTTATTCATACTGTTTTCTTTGCCTGAAGAACCTTCCCTGTCCTATATCACTGCTTTCATTTAATGAACATGTATTGAGTATCCACTGTTTCAATAGATATCTCTTGAGTCCAGCCTGTTTCAAGTACTCCCCTCCTCAACTGGAATGGGTCCCTCCAGCCATGTCTATAGGACATGATCCTGCATTCTCGGCCATAGATTATTAAATCCACTGATGTTAACTGGCTTAATCAGATTCTCTCTGCCAGGAACTTGGAATTTGAAACTGAAAGGCATAGAGCCTGGGTTCCATTAATGTCAGCATTTTAGAGAGGGCCATCCATCAACTCCCTCTCAGAAGTCCCTGGAGATCCCCTGATTCCTACTCTTTCCAGCCTGACTGCTCAGCAATTCCTTGGAGTCCATAGGATATCTTGGCAGCCTTCCAATATAAGTTCCTTTTTTCCCTTTTGGCCAATGTCCTTTTCTTATACTTTCATCCAAACGACATTAGCTAATACAATCAGTATTTGAGATACTGTTAGGCTCTGCTGACACAAAAATCAAGTAAAATATTACATATGCCCTGCAGCAAAATCTATTTGAAATCCTACCCAGATTTAGAATCACAACTTACAAGCCCCCTTCCTCCTTTAAGTTTTCCCATATTCCCCAAGCAGGATTAATCCCTCTCCAGTGTATTACCATTGCATTTTGCTTTAACTCTCTCACAGTCACCTGTTTGAGCTATTTTGAACATCTGTCTATCCCACTAATTGCAAACCCATTCAATTCAAGACCTAGATTTGTTGACTTTTTAGTCTCTTGGCTCCTAGCACAGTATCACAAACAGATCATTTGGAAAGAGCATCTGTTGTTTTGTCTGTCCATCATCCTCTCCCCTTTCTATTGATAACAGCAACCCAATGTTCCTCTGGAAAATCAGCCTTTCTTTATGCTCAATTCCATGCTTCAGATGGGTTCTAGAAGTAGTACATAACCTAGATTTGGTGAGAATCCTGGTGATTTGAATATGTGACCTATCAGGGCCAATGGGCATCATATCTGAGATTCTGGCGGGAAAGATTTGGGAAGAAAACATCTTAACTGGGTTTGTTCAGCTGTTAAGCCATAACCCTGCAGCTACTGATGGTCATCTTTGCCAACAAACATCTTAACTGGGTTTGTTCAGCTGTTAAGCCATAAGCCTGCAGCTACTGATGGTCATCTTTGCCAACACTGCCGGCATAAGAAAAGTATAATTATTAATGAAACAAACACAGTGGAAAAGAGAAGATAGGAAAAGAGAAAATTTCAAATGATTTTACATTAGAACTTGCATCCAGACTCCCCTGGACCTATTATTTCCCAATGTATTTTTTTTGGTTTCAGAGAGAGGATGAGAGAGGCAGAGAAAGAAACATCAACTGGTGCCTGGCCAGTGTGGCTCAACTGGCTGCCTCTTGCACACCCTATTGGGGATCAAGCTTGCAACCTGGGCATGTGCCCTGACTGGGAATTAAACTGGCAACCTCCGGGTTCACGGGACGATGCTCAACCAGCTGAGCCACACTGGCTGGGCTGGGAAGTTTTCACTTAGATTAATTCCCTGTCTGATTGTTTTTAGTTTTGGTTGTGTGTTTTTTGTTTGTTTTGTTTCTCCTGAAGCCAGTTTGAGGTGAGTGTTTATTGACATAAAGGTCTATGGGAGCCCTGGGAAGGAGGTGATTAGTATGAGTCGGGTGGAGGTGGGAAAGAGATTGGTTTAAGAGGGGAGGTGGAAAGGGGGAGGCAATTCCAGAGAAAGGGAACAGCCTGAACAAAGGCCCATAGGCCTTAAAGTTTGTGACCCACTTTGGACCACTAGGCTCCTAAAGAGCATGTTAAGAACAGTAACAACTGGAGCAGGGACAAGACTATTAAAGGAACTTGTGAGCCATGCCAAGAGTTAACCCTTTGGTGAAAGGAAGGCATTTAAACTGTAAAGTATGTTTTATATACTGGAGTATCCTATATAATAAAAGCCTAATATGCTAAGTGTCTGGTCATCTGGTTGTCCATTCAACAAATCAAAGCATAATATGCTAATGATATGCTAAGGCTGCTCAACTGCTCGCTATGATGTGCACTGACCACTGGGGGCAGATGCTCCCACTGGTAGGTTAGCTTGCCGCTGGGGTCTGGCCGATCAGGACTGAGACTGGCCGGACATGCCCTAGAACCCTCCCGCGGTCCCTTCCTGGCTGGTCAACCTCCCGCATCCCTCCCCGGCCCAATCGTGTACTGGTGGGGTCTCTCGGCCTGGCCTGTGCCCTCTTGAAATCCAGTCCCCCGCCCCAGTGCAAGAATTTCATGCACCGGGCCTCTAGTTCAAATATAATCAGAAGGAAGTATCCTGGCCCCAGTCTCTGAATTTTCAGTATCAGTTTCTATTTCTCTTGGTGGGAAACCAACCTTTCTGAGGGAAATAGAACTCTGGACTCAGGGGTTGAGGGCCATGGAGTTGAAAGAGAAAGAATGGCTGGGGGATGGGGATTAGAAATCAACCAAAGGACTTGTACGCATGCATATTAGCATAACCAATGGACACAGACACTGGGATGGTGGGGGCTTGCCCTTGAGGGTGGGAGTGGCGGGGAGGCCAATGAGGAGGAAAGGAGACATATGTAATACTTTAAACAATAAAAAAAAAAAAAGAATGTCTCATTAGGAAAGATTCAGCTTGTTTGAAGTAGTGGCAGGAGGCTGAGATAGAACTTCAGAAACGACATTTATTAGGGACACTCCTTCCCAGGTAATTCTAATGCCAGCAGAACCCACGTAATGATTTGAACCCATAACCTGTGGGAAGGTGGGGCAGGCTGCTCACAGGGAAGAGAGGATGCACAGACAACAAAATAGGTGCTCATTCCAAGGTTATGGGGAGAATTAACTATGCTGTGTAGCTATGACTGGCATATAACCTGGCATATAACATGCACTGGAATCCTGTGGGGTTTTTTTTCTTTTCTTTTTTAAAAATATATATATTTAATATATTTTTATTGATTCAGAGAGGAAAAGGGAGAGGGCAAGAGATAGAAACATCAATGATGAGAATCATTGATTGGCTGCCTCCTGCACACCCCCACGCCCCGGGGATGAAGCGTGAAACCCAGGCATGCTCTGACCAGGAATCAAATCATGACCTCCTGGTTCATGGGTTAACTCGCAACCACTGAGCCACACCGGCCCAGTTGGAATCCTTTCTTTATGACATTCAGCCCTCTGAGTCAGGGCCTCTGATTTCTCCCCTCGCTGAAACTGCCTCCTCTAGGCCTATGACCTCTGAAGTGTGTATGTGGGGGAAGCTCAGGCTAACTGGGCATGTCTGGAGGGCTAGTGCCCTGACAGCTGGAAAGTGGATCCAGACTGGGTTACAGACTATAACAGCTAGACTGTGGAGCCAGGATGCCTGGCTTCCAATTCCAGCTCCACCACTTATCAGCTATGTGACCTTAGACAAGTCATTCTGTTACTTCATCTCTAAAATGGGGGTGATAATAATGACCCCCACACACACACCTCAGGCAAGTCAGGCAAGTTTAAACCAACAGTCTTCTCTTTTTCCCTCCCTCCATGCATGGTTCCCTCCTGTCCTCGGTAACTCATTCTATATAACTGCCTTTGGAGAATACAGTCCAACACAGATCCTTTTAGAAAAGCAGGTTTATTGGTCGGGCTGCTCACCAGGACACAGCAACATGAGAGACTCCCCAGAGCCAGCAGGAAACTGCGTCTGCCCACAACCCAGGCCCCTTCGGCCCTCAGCACCTGGGAACCTTGTCCCAACCCCCATCCTCCCTCAGCTGACCTGTCTCCAGCATTCCCAAGAGAGAAGGGATCCAAGAAAAGGGGAGGGGGAAGCAAAGCTTTGTATTGTAAAAAAGGTTTGTCCCCAGGCTCCCTCCCTCCCTCCACCCCTTAAAGCAATTAGCTGCGATTCTAAAAAGCAGAGCAGGGAAGATAAGGCCTGGAGGAGGAATCCTTCAGCCTCTTCTTTGTTAATCCTCACCTGAGGATATTTTCCCATTGATTTTTAGAGAGAGTGGAAGAGAGACTGAAAGACAGAGAAACATAAATGTGAGAGAATCACATTGATTTGTTGCCTCCTGCACAAGCCCCGACCAGGGACCTGGCTGGGGAGGAACCTGCAACCAAGGCATGTGCCCTTGACCCGAATCGAACCCGGGACCCTTCAGTCCGCAGGCCAATGCTCTATCCGCTGAGCCAAACCGGCCAAGGCTTCTGGCCTCTTCTTAAGGGAACTTGTGAGCCATGCCACAAGTGACTTGCAGGGGTTGGGAAGTTGTCCTTGCTTCTGACAATCCCTTTACTGGGACTTTAGTATCCTGAGGAGAACCTGGAAGCAAGGACCCTCTCACCCCCACAGATTCAGGAGAGGAACCCAAACGGGCAAGGAGGTCTTGGCGAGTCCTGCTGCTCTTATACTATTTCTAGGGAAGGATCTTGAGAAGAATCTGCCGGGAGTCAGGCAAGGCTGGGTTGCTCCATACACAGTCATTATACCCTCCTCACTTCCCCTCCGGCTCTGTTTGGTGGCCTGGCCATTAGCACTCTGCTCTCTTTCTAGTCTGCCCTCCCTCCCCACCCGCCTCACCCCATAGCTCCCAGCTCTCCACAGCCTGGTGCTGTCCCCTTCTGGGACCCTAATTTTCTGGGCTTTGAAAAATGGACTGCTCCGGGGGTACCACCCAGATCCCAGTT
Organism: Myotis brandtii; assembly: GCF_000412655.1. NCBI lineage: Eukaryota > Metazoa > Chordata > Mammalia > Chiroptera > Vespertilionidae > Myotis > Myotis brandtii. The sequence goes on along the minus strand of NW_005367911.1, from coordinate 935,427 downwards.
GAGGAATGAGGTGAGGCTTACTTCTCTTCTCTATTTGGGTCATCGCTTTCTAATCATCCCTCCTTATCCTGAAATGGTCCTGCAGTCTTCTGAGAACCCCAGTAAGATAGGATTCTTGTCCCGTGTTTCTCATGCTGCAAATGAGGCAAATGCTCCTCTCTTCAGCCATTTCCACCTTCTACTATTTCCTATTCTCCTTCCCAAAGCTATAGCCATGAGTTCCTGTGTGCAGATGCATCAACATGTAAGTGTGCCCACCTCCACCCCTGTTCCCCAGGGCTCTGCTGGGCTCCAGCCTTTCATGTTGGGACCCTTTGCAGACTGTGCGAGACCCTCACCCAGGCTCGTGGCTCACCCTGCCCTCACTCCTTCACAGCCCACGTCCTCCCAAAAGCTGCTCTCAAGTCCTTCCAGTATGGGCCCTCCCACGTGGGCAAAGGTCTCCTTGGGGATTCACTCTTTGCTATTACGTTAATTTTGGCTTTGAAGCCTCCAGGGATCAGGATAAGAAAGAAGAGCTCAGTGAGCAGGAATGACAGCAGCTGGATGTGTGAGGGGGCGGCAGGGGGAAGGCAGACTGCCCCACTGGGGGCCGACTATGCACACGGTAACATTTTCCCCGGTAGGATCCCCAACTTGCACAGCCAGCACGTGGGTCACTGCCCTTTCCATTCCCCCCCAGACGATGCCCCAACCGAGGGCTGTTCTCTGTGGAGGCTGCCTCCCGCTCCCATCTCAGTAACAGTTGTAAGACTTGGAGGGTGCTTTCTGGAGGGGAAGGTGTTCTCAATTTAGAAATATGTCAGCCCGGCTTGGGGCCGAGAAAGAATGCGAAAGAGAAAGTTCAAGAGGGAAAGAAATCAGGGTGGGGGCAGGAAGAAGGGGGGGGGCGGGAGGGCCTCC
>NW_005367911.1:924682-934115 GCF_000412655.1 Myotis brandtii | reverse complement strand
TCGCTGTCGCTCTTGTCCACCAGCACGGCGTCCGACTCCTCGGTGATCTCCAGCAGCGTGTGCACGTCGGGGCTGCTCCCGCGCAGCAGGTCGAGGGCCTCGCCCCTCTCCGCGCCGCCCTCCTCGTCGTCGTTGCCCACCTCCACCATCTCGGTGGCCTTCAGCACCTCCACCTCGCCCTCGCGGATCTTCTTGACGTGGAAGGTGAAGGGCGGCACCTTGTAGACGGCCGTCTTGGAGCGCGCGTAGACCACGTGGTCGGGGGTGAAGGACTTGCGCAGCTTGTCGCGGGAGGTCTTGAGCTTCTCCCGGCGCTCGGTGGGGACCAGGCGCGTGCCCAGCTTGTTCATGCGCTTCTCCAGCGTGTGCCGCGTCTTCTCCAGGTTCTCCTTGGTCTTGATGCGGGTCTTCTCCAGGTTCTCCCGGGTCCGCACCTTGGTCTTCTCCATCTTCTCCTTGGAGAAGGCCTTCTTGAAGTCGTCCACGCGCCGCATGCCGCTGCGCTTGATGCGCTCCGCGCGCGACTCCTCGATGACCTCCTCCACCTCCACCGCCTCGTCCGAGGACAGCTCGATCGCCGCGTCTTCCTCGGGCTGCTCGCCCAGCTCGTCGCCCTCCTTCTCCGGCATGGTCTCTGACTCTTTCAGCGACTTACTGATGCTCAGTTTGGCCGGGAGTTTCACTTCATCCTATCGGGAGAGCAGACGGGAAGAGATGAGTGGGGCTGAGCGGGGACTTGGGGAGGGAGGCGCTGGGTGAACCCGAGGCAGGGTGGCGGGGATCCTGGGGAGTGCGTGGTACCCCTGCCATCGACCTGGACTTGTTTGGTTTGGCATTGTATCCCCAGAGCCTGGCCTCGTTTGCACCCCAGAAATGTGTCGAATGGATGATAGGGCAAGGAGGGAAAAGAGCTTCGGGTCGGAGATTGGCGTGTAGTGTCATTGCTTTTCGGTTAAAAATCTCTGCGGCCCCCCAACTCTGTCCTAGTACCTCGGTCCACCCTTCTTACAATAAACCACTCCTTGCCATGTGAACACAGCTGAACTTTGGAAATGGGCAGAGCGCCCTCTGGTGCATTAAGTCACACATTGCCCGAGCCAGGCCTAAAAGCAAAGGGGTTTGAGAACTGTTTCTTCAGGTTGAGGGTTCAGGGAGGGGAGATGAACACACAGCCAATATCAGGCTGCCCCCAAGTAAGGTAGCTGGAAGGCAAGGTAAAGGGAGTGCGTTTTCCAGATTTCAAATGATTTCAGAACAAGTCTTAGGGGAGAAGGCCCATGTCCTAACCCCCCACCCCCACCCCCTTGACCTCCTCATACTGTTTGGCTCCACCAGTGCATTTTTCCCCCATGTGGAAATTCAGGGAAGAAAAAGGAAACAGTTGGCTGTCAGCCAAGGGCATGTTTTCCCCCCAGCACGTATCTCTCTTCTGGTCTGACTTCCCTGCTTTGGAATGGAAGAGAGGGATTACTTTTCCATTTTTGCTCTTCCCCCCAGATTGGAGCTCAAGTAGGATGCTGGTCCCACATTCCCTGAGACCCTGAAGTTCAGAGCCAGTTATTCCCTTTTCCTCTCGGAGGACCTAGCATCAGCACTGTCTTCCATTCTGGAAAGGTTTTCCAAGATCCTGACTCTGGGCCAACGTTTCACAATCCCAGGATCACACCAGCAGGCGTGGGAGGCTGAGCATAGAAAGGGAAAGGAGGCATAACCCAGAACATAAACAGCGTCTCCTCTTTGGTGCAGACTCTCTAGACTAGAGACTTCAGACAAAGAAATGAGAGACAGTATTTCTAGAGGGTTTTCTGAAGATCGTTTCCCAGAATTGTAAGAAAATCCCAACTGAGAAAAATGAGGCAACATGAGCTGAGCCCTCTCAGAAACACACAAACACATACATTGGCCACTTGGTATCTCTGCACCACCTGCTACAGACATTCCTTCCCCAGCTCTCAACCTCTTTCCTTTTCCCTCTCATCCGAATCCCCCCAGTTTCCTGGTTTACACTGAAAACTAGGAACACCCCTCCCAACTTCCTTCCCTCCCTGTCAATAGCATTAGCAGGGACAACGAGGGAATGCTGGCTCCACCTCTTCTCCCAAACTGGGCACCAGCCCTTCTGGGCATCCAGCTACCTCAAGCTCTCATTACTTGACTACACCTCCCAGCAGGCAAGATGACCTGGGCACCGGGAATGCTGGGACTTGTAGTCCCTACTTGCCATAGCTGGCTTAGTACTGTTATAGGCATCCTACTTCATTTTGCTCATCCCTCTGCCTTTTCCCACTTACAGAGGCATTGAAGGGGTGTTTTCCATGTTCTGAGTATAGGAGGGTCCCAACCTCTCAGCATTCCCTTAGTTCCAGTTGTAGTCCTTGGGTCTCCTTCAACAATTAGTTCTCCCTGTCTACTACTGAGTCCTCTCTTTCACAGCATTTTAGGGCTCTCTAGGATCTAACTCTCCACTGCCTCTTCATCTATCTCCACCCAGAATTTACCTGCAGTCTTGTATCAAAAAAAATTTTCATTTCTGATCTTTCCTTTACAGCCTCCCAGAATAAAAACCCACATGCGGGACACCAAAGGGTGGAGGTTAACCCCTCCTTTCACTAAGCTCAGACAATGTGGATGGGCTCAGAAGGACTAAGAGTGATGGGCGGGGAACAGTCAGGAAACACTCCCAGCTGCTGGAAAACAAATCCACATTGTCTCCCTGCCCCACTCCCAGCATTCCTGATCCCCCCCGCCCCACCCCACCCGCTAAAGGCTGAGCTGGCTGGTTTTCCTGGCCTCTGGCTTCCTAGATAAAGGTCTTTGCCAACGGAGCTTGGAAGTGAACAGGGCTGGGGAGAGAGTTGCAGACTTCTTGTAGCCAATCCCATCTTCCTAGGACCTGATGAAAGGGCTCAAATACAACATCAGGGAGCAATCCCAGTGAGGGGAGGTTTATTTGTGGATTTGGGGGCATCTCTCCCAGTACCTGGGAATATAAGCACATTCATTGTAGGTTTCCCCCAGAATGATGGCTTCCACCAGAGGAGCTGCCCTTCTTGGTAGAAGGCAGGAGCTAGGGGAAGAAACAACTTGACCCAAATTCCTGAACAACCAGGAGGTTGGTTCTGGAGAGGGTATACCGCCATGACTTTAGCTTTTCCCCTCCATTAATGGATTTTCTCTTTTCTTCCCCTTTCCAAGCCAGGTTTCCTCTATGACTCATAGCCTTGGAGTGCTATCTTGGGCCCACCCAATCTGCCTGTTGCTACAACAACCATAAACACAATCCAAAAGCCCCTCCCCCCCCACCCTGGGGACACAGGCCAGGCAACCTTGTCCCACCCCTACTTCCCTGGCACAGCTCCTGAACTAAAGGAGGGGCCTTAGGGGGTGGCAAGGAGGGAAGGCTCCACTTGTTCTGTTTTCACGTTTTTTTTATTAAACAAAACCACCACTCCCAACAGGCTTGGTTTCCAGAGTTACCTTTAATGACCAGGTCTGCACAAAAGCATGCACAGCTCCCCCCAACCAAGCACACACAGCTCCCCAACCCAGGAAGGCACCAGTCCAGGATGAATTTAGAGGAGCCCCAGAGAAGCTTCCAGCCCCTCCCACACCACTCCCCAACCCTGCTGTATAAACTTAAGATCCTCTGGCTTAGGAAGAAAGTATAATTTAATTGAGCACCTAATATGTGTCTGGTCCTTGGCCAGGCACTTCACATTTGTCAGGGAGAAAGGGGTAATGTCATAAGAGCTTTTCTTGATTTAGAGTGAACCAGCTCTGTCTCCAACAACTGTCTGGGAATGGCCAGAGAAGACTTTGGGAAGATAATTCGGAGACCTAGGATCTGCTCAGAGAGGGTGTTAGAAGAAGGTGCAGACTGGGGAAGAGGTGAAGGAAAGGCCAGGTCTTTAATATTCAGGCACTCTGCTTTAGACTGCCAAGAGAGGGGAGTGAGAGAAACCAAAGTCAGAGGGTCCTTCCTTTCTGCCAGTGTGATACTGTCAACAGGAGTGATATTGTCCCCAAGAAGATAGAAATTGATTCTTGGGGATTGAGGGGAGATTTTAGATATTGTAATTATTTGAGATGCTCCAAAGAGCCCCAGTACATAAACAGATATATAGTATAACTGTAAGATTAAAATGTCATGGGGGAGGGGACAATTAGGGGGGAAACGTCTAAAAGGACTCCTCAGGGGGATGATTATGAAAAAGAAAAAACGTTGGGAAACACTGTGCTATAGGGAGGCCAGAAGAGCCAAGCCAGAGCCAGTTAAAATGCACCCCCTTCTGGCCTCTCCGAGTTGGCAGCTTTTGAGTGCCCCGCCCAAGGCAGGATCTGGCAAACATAAGGGATCTCTTTGCAAAACATTTTTTTTTTAAGCTGGAAAAAATAAGTGTAAATGTTTTCCCCAGCTACATGGGGGCGGAGGGAGGTGGGGAGGAGTGGGTGGAGAAGGCACAGAACAGACCCCAGGCCTGGGCCTCATGAGGGATCTCTTTAGAGAGGCTTTGAGCCAAACTGGCCTGGCCCTGAGGAGGAGGCAGAAGGGGTATGGGAAGGGAGAATCTGAAGCCATGGCTTGTTCTCATGCAATGTCATGCAGGGCAGCATTGGGTGCAGCTCAAGTATGGTGCTTGGAGTGTCACTATGAAGAAAGAAACCAAGAAGGAGAGGAGGGCCCCTTCCCTTCACCTCCCACCCCATTGCACACACCACATTCGCCTGAACTCTGCCTAATGCAAGAGCGTTTCCTAATACCCATCACCCACCCAACACGGAGCAGTGGCTTGGAAGAGGCCGACCATCCCGTACGGACCACGGCTAAGCGGTGAGCGGATGGCGGACTATAGTGACACCCCATGCCCACAGCCCCATGGGGCCCAGGAGACCCTAAGCGCCCCCACCGGCTGTCGGCTCCTTTGGGGTGGGCAGAGGCTCAGGATCTGGGTAATAGGGCAGTGCCCTAGGCGTCTGGTCAAAGGGTGGGAGCTCAGGTACTGTATCAGGCTTCAGGTCAAAGGGCTCAGTCTCAGGCAGAAGGTCAAAAGGCACGATCTTGGGTGTGACCAGGTCAGAGGGTGCATTCAGCTTCTTCTTGGGCTAAGATGAGGAAAAGGGGTTTAAACAGAGTTTGGAACGGGTGTGGAGAGGGTTGAGAGAAAGGCCTTGGTGAGCATGCAGAGTCGGGAAGGGTGAGTAGGGTGGGGAAGGGAGTACACAATGTATTAGGATGGAAAGAAACCACATTTTAAATGCTTCATCAAGAGGGCCCTGGGGCTGATCGGGGTGGAACAAACCCAGACCCATGAATTAATAAACACAATTTAAATGGAACCCCCTCCCTTCTTCCCTCTAGAATCTTCCCCAGCCCTGTCCTTGGCCTCCTACCTTCTGTCCCTACCAAGTTGGAGTGATGGGGGGAAAGAGGCTGCTGGGAGTAGGAGCTTTCTAAGAGGCCAGTTGTTGGATTCTAACTGGGGAGGCTCCAATGAGTAAAAGAGAAGGCGAACAACTTCACTGTCTTCAGAGCCAGACACTGCTGATCCCAGTTCTCATTATTCCCCTGGGCAAGGCGGGCACAGGGTGCCGCCCCGGACAAGGAGAGGGAGAGGCATGGAAGAGGGACATCCTGACTATTTCCTTTTGGCCATGTCCTTACCTCCTGCCTCTCTTGTCATCCTTCCCGCCACCCATGCTTGGGCTACCAAGATGCACAGAGAAATTAGGATTTTAAAAAAAGAGCTATTTTTATGACAGGTGGGCCTACATTCTGGGGTACCCAGCGGCAGCTCCCAACTCTCCCTCCTGAAGGTTTGAGCCACCACTTCTGCTTTGGACAATCAGAAGTCAGGGGAAAGGGACCGTTGGGGTCACTACAGTCTCCGGTGACAACAGTGCTGAGTGATGGCCTGCAGCCACAAAAACACAAGGCAGCAGGTGCCAACCTGCCCTGTGGGGTGCAGGGAGAAGGCTGGAGTGGCAGGGAGACTGAGGAGACAGATGCAGAGGCCAAGCCAGGAGACACCCACACTGGCCAGAGGGCTCCAGAGAGCTTATACCTGCTCTTCCCCCCCCTCCCGCTCCCACCATCACTGGGCCAGGTGATCACACCTTGCCTCTTCTTCAGCACTGTGAGGCTGACAGCTAAAGGCCACCAACCTTAGCCACTGTTAGCCACCACTGCACACACAAATACACAAAGCCGCCGCAGTGCCGGGACTGTTAAGCTATCTCCCTCAGAGAACGAAGGAGCCAGAACTAACCCTCTGTTAGGGCTAACCTCCACTCCGGTTTCTGCTGCAGAGGCCAGGAATGGAAGGAGGAGGTGGGGAGCAGAAAGTGTAGCAGAAGGGGGGGTATACCTGGGTTCTGGTTTCAGCTTTGACCCCCCCTGCCCTCCAATCACTCGAGTGACAATAGGCAAGTGACTTCCCCTTTCTGGGCCTCAGCTTCCTCCGCTACAAAAGGAAGAAACTGCAGTTGATTATCTCTGAAGCATCTTCCAGCTCAAAAAATCTCTCATGACAAGATGATGAACACTCACTATGGTATGATTTTTTAAAATAGAACAAACCACCACTCATCTCTGAGCTTGCTTGCTTAGCAACAATAATCCTTCTCCTTGCCCTACCAGTTGCCCACCCTGTGCCATCTCCCCCACTTCTTGACTCTGACCTTTACAATGGTCAGACTTTATTAAAAAAAAAAAAATTAGAGCAAGGAGCATGATTTTCTTTAGTCTTAGAAATACCCCTAAAAGTGCCCTCCCTGCTTTCGATCCAGTGACCAGGAAAAACAACCCAAACTCGGTTTTTTGGAGGAAAATGATGATAAGCAGTCTCTCCATGGCCACTAGGCTTAGAAGGACCAGAACCCCAAGTTGGGAATATTTTTTACAAAGTTTTGGGGTTCTGGCCCGGCCCATGTGGCTCAGTGGTTGAGCGTTGACCCATGCACCACAGGGCACATGCCTGGGTTGCAGGCTTGATCCCCAGCGGGGGGTGTGCAGGAGGCAGCCAATCAATGTTGATGTTTCTCTCTCATCGATGTTTCTAGATCTCGTTCCCTCTCCCTTCCTCTCTCTCTAAAATCAATAAAAACATTTTAAAAAATGTTTTGGGGTTCTGTAACAAAGTAGCCTTGATTTGCCTTGGGTCCAGGAAGAAGCTATAGGTTGGGTTAGGATTTGGGCAGAAGTCACCAAGCCCTCATTCCAGCCTAGGTGTCCTCCCTTTTAATGCCCATGATCTGCTTGATCCTTTAAATGCTTCCTTGTCTTAACCTCAAGCACTTGGAGCAGGTCTGAGGAGTCCATGTGTAGGTCACTAACTGCCTCATCAAAACTGCTCCAGAAAACATTTATCCCCTTTCTGGATTCTAAAAGAACTCTAATAACACCCAAATTACTGTCTCAGAGAATTGGCTCTTTAATGATCACAGCTCCTCCTCTTTTCGTGGTGCCCACAATCCGCCTGATCCGTCCAGCAGTTCTCAATCCACTGACCCCAAACTACTAGAATTCACTTCTTTCATTCACTAACTGTTGCCTAGCTAGGATGGGATGCCAAACGGCCACTTTTTGTTTCAGTGCAGACAGGGGAATGCCAGAGAGGGGCTGAAGTGTGTGTGTGTGTGTGTGTGTGTGTGTGTGTGTGTGTGTGTGTGTGTGTATACACAAATGCAAACTTAACCTGTGATGTCATCATCAAATTTAAGAGTTCCCTGAATCTAGGGTGGGGCCAGGCAAGGGATTCCCTCCTTTATCCCCCAGGAAGGAGGTGTGAGAGGCCAGATGACCTGATCCCACAGTTGGGACCGTCCCACCCTTTCAGGCTTCCCTCCACCCTGCCCCCCTTGCCATATCTTCACCTCCCTACATCGGCAGTGGGGAATACTGAATCTCCTCCTGTTCCCACGCTGGAGAACTCACACGATCCTGGGAGGCCTTTCTCCAAACCAAGCATCCTACCCCAACAGCCTGGTTTTACCATAAATGTTGCCGCCCCCTATCTTCCCTATTAGGTCTGCCAAGGCGAAGAGCTATTTTTACCTTATTCTCTTCCCAGGCCTGCAGACCTCTGGGAGGAGTAGCCTCTGCCTTCCTCCAGCAAGGGAGTACCCCACCCGCTCGCCCCCACCTAGAACATCTGCTCTACAGCTCAGGGAAGTTCTGCTTCCCTGAGCCCCACCCTATTGCTGGAATCTTTTCCTTATCTCTCAGCTCCTCTCAGAGTGGGGACCACTTTAGTTCTTAGTTATTTCCCCTGACATTTAGGGGGCTCGAGGTGCTCAGCTTGAGCTATTCCTGCTACCTCAACTCTCTGTTCCCCGCTGGCCCTGGGTTAGTACAGATGCAGTCAAAGCCACCCTGAGACACACAATATACAGCCACAGATCCCTGCCAACTGCTGAGAGGGGGTAACAGAGGGATGCTATTGGCCTCTGCAAGGATGTCTTTCTCCCTCCATACCCATCCTCTCAGAATCTCCATCTTTAACATAGGAAGGTTTATGCCAACCAAGAATTTCCCCAAGTTCTACAGCCCAGGCTATTTAAAGTGAGGAAGGTCACCTATTCAGCCCTCCGTGGCAACCCTCTACTTCTACCTAAAGCTGGCGGGCTTCCCCGTCTTGTTCTCCGTCCCTTGAAGCTCCTCAGTGCTATGTAGATCTCTTTAAAAATCACACACACACACACACACACACACACACACACACACACACATTCTGCTCCCTCCAAGCAGTTAGATCAAGTGGAAACAACTCTGAGCAAGCATTTTCTATCAGATAGTGCTGTTTGGGGAGAAGCAAAGCTTTTTAAAGGTCAAGTGCCTATTGGGAGGAGTCCCTGGGCAGGGGGGTAGGGGTGCCACTTCTGCCTCTGTCCTACCACCCCCTCCTCAGATAAGTGCCAGCTCACCCATCTCCCAGCTGCTCCAAACAGTGTCTCCAAACTGCTTGTCCCAATCTGCATCTTTCTTAGCTCCTTCCAGTGAGACCAACCCTAGGACCTCATGGCATCCCAGATGGTCACTCAGAAGCCAGGTGGCCAGGCCCCAGAGTCATCAGTGAAAACAAAGCTCCCTGGCAGGGGTCTCCTCACCTAGGGAGTGTGGGAAATCTAGTCTTCCTGTCCTTTCCACTCCCTTTGATAGAATTACCCTTCCTCTCCCCCACCCCTCACCCCCCATGATCTCACCTCCTTGGGGTAGGAACATCAACCAGGCCTGCGGGGAGCGGAGAGGCGGTGAGGCTGGGCACATTCCCACCCAAGCAAAGACCACCAAGCCCTCAGCGGAGGCCCACCTTATTGGGATTTAGGACGGGGAGTGGAAGGGGCAGGTTTATTTGGGGTTAAGATACAAAAAACTACATTTTCATCCTGACCGGAGGCATGGGGAGAGAGGTGCACTGGCAGCCGCCAGCGGCCT
>NW_005367911.1:923991-924326 GCF_000412655.1 Myotis brandtii | reverse complement strand
GCCTGAGGCCCCAAACCCGGGCCGCGCCGCCAGTGTCCGTTTACAGCGGGTCCCCAAAGCCGCCAGGCACCCACGGCTTTCCCCCCAACTTCCTCGGAGTAAAAAGGCTGCTGACCGAGCCCACTTAGGAGCTGTCTGCCGGGGGCCGTGTCCCCGAGTCCGGCCCCCTAACTAGGTTCCACTGTGTGTTTGACACGGGAGGGAGGGGGCTTGGTGAGGAGATGCGGGGTACAGAGTGCGCCCCTCTGCGTGCTCCAGGAATCCGCTGCTCACCCCACCCCACCCCACCCCACCCCAGCTGCGCTCGCCCGCAGGAGGGTTGGTCCCGGGGCCCT
>NW_005367911.1:904249-923809 GCF_000412655.1 Myotis brandtii | reverse complement strand
GGTCCTCCACCCCCAGCCCCGGCCTGAGACTGCGGGCCGGGCACGGAGTTGCGGGCAGGTCCGCCCGCCAGCTCACCTGGTAGATCATAACTTTAAAGTTGCGGCGTCGCAGCAGCTCGGCCTCGTTGACCTCCAGCTTCTTGATCTGGCCGGCCTGGCGCTCCAGGCTGCCGCGCACGGTCTTCACGTTGACGCTGACCTTGCGCACCTTCTCCAGCAGCTTGCTCACGGTGTTGCTGGTGGTGGCGTGCGCCTTGCCCAGCTTGCTCAGCTCGCCCTGGATGCTCTGCACGGCGCCCTCCATCTCCGCCTGCCGCTCCTCCAGCTGGGCTTGGGTCAGCTGGATCTGGTCGACGGCGCCGATGATTTTGTCCAGGAGGCTCAGTACCAGTACGCCGTTCACCTGGTCCGACTTGATCAGCTCCTCGGAGCCGGCCCCCGACGGCTCCTCCGCCGCCGGCGCCTGCATGAGGGAGGACGCCGGGTCCTCGGCGTCAGGGTACCCGGAAAGCGGCTGTTCGATGATATGGAGCTGGGTGTCCTCCATGGCGACCCGGAGCCGTGCGGGGCCGGCCGGGTGGAGCTGAAGCTGGAGTAGGAGACCGGGAGAGGAGGAAGAGCGGGAGGGGGGAGGAGAGCGAGAGCGATCGGAGAGCGGAGGAAACTCTAGCCACGTCCGTGCGCCCCGGGACTGTGGCCAGAACTGTGGGGCGGGGGATGTCTGAGCTCCCCCGCTCCCACGCCAAACCCGGGAGTCTCGTCGCCCATTGGCTGGCCCCGTCCCAGAAAAGGAGGGACCGGGGCAGAAGGGAAAACCGATGATGGGGTTGGGGCGGGGGGTGTGCAACCAAGGGGGACCCAGGAGCCGCGTGCCCCACCCTTCCCAGGATGGTTGGAATAGTTGGAGCGGAGACTAGGGCCGCCGCTGGCAGCGGAGGCGGTAGGAGCGGGACTGGGGCGGAGGAATGTTAGCTGGAGAGGAAACAGGTCCTAGAATGTTGCTCACTTTTCCCTCTCTTTCTGCTCACCTGCAAGCCTACCTCAGCCTTTTAAGTTCTAGAGCGGGAAGGCAAGTGGAACACGAGCTCCTGAAGTTGTATGCGAAAGGTTGTATCGGTCTGTGCCCAGTTTTTGAAAGGGAAAGTTGTCCACAATCTATGCGAAGAAGCCTCTAACTACCCCACCCCATCAAGTTACCAACCGCTGCTCTAAAAGCTTGAGGGGTTGTTTAGGAAAGGAAGGGAGAGGGAACTTAAGTTAGGGTCGCAGTGGTGGTGAGGGGCTGCAAAGCTTCTCCAGGTGCCTTTTAGGATTATCCTAACAGGATAGGATTAAAGCAGGCAATAAAGTAAAAAGTAAAGCCCTTACCCACTTCTAACCTTTCCCTGAAAATCAGCTTTCCCTGTGTTTATCCCTGCCCCAGAGACCTAGCTGACACTAATCTCAGAGCAGGATCTAGGAATGCCCCCTTCTTTCTAGATCCTAGTTGCTACTGCTTAGCAATCAGAGATCTTCAGTTCCCACCTCCTCGTTTGACAGAACGAACACGTGGGCCTGGGAAAGGCAAGTGACCTGCCCGAGGTTACCTGCAGGTTGGCATTGGCTTGGCACTCAAACCAGGTCCCTGGCCTCCTCTCACACTTTCTACCTTAGCACTGTACCTTTCATCAGTACAGGGTGGGCACACGAGGCCATCCGCATGTGCTGGTTTTGAGCCTGTGGGCCTGAAGATTAACTACCGACATATTTTCAACCATAGTGAGTACCAAGGAGCAGCACCAAGGAGGACCCTGAGCTCAGAAGTCCAGGGAAAGAGAGGCTGCCCAGGCAACCCCCAATTTGCTCTCTAGCACAGCCCTGGGGCTGTGAGTTTGCTGGAGCAGCACCAGCTCCCTTTCCCCCAGAAAAACTGCAACCCTTTTCCCTAGTTAGGAAACCAAGCTTGGGTTTCCCCAGCTGGATAGATGATGGTCTTGGCAAAAGATCTATGCTAGTCTGGCATGCACTATCATTAGGAAGAGTGAAACACTGCTTGGTGGAACCCAGGGCTCCATCAACCCAGTTGGAGAGTCCTCCAACCCGGAAAGGAGCTGGAGAGCTCACTGTCTGGGATAGTCTGGGATAGTCCCAATGAATAGTTCCCCCGACACTTCAGTAGATGTTTTCTTAGAAACAAATGGCTTTCTTGTTTGTGATTCAAGTAGAATATATAATTTTACACATAAAATTATAACTGGCATATAAAATCATAGCTGGTATATAAAATTATCCATAATATATAAAATCATATATCTTAAGATCTGAAAGATTACCCATTTATTTTAGAATTTAAAAGAAAATGTATTTTGGCAGTTTAAGTTGTTCCATTGAGGACTGATAAGATTTCTAGAAAAAAGAAGAGTGACAGTAGAGAATTTTACTGGACCTTCATAAGGTTCTTACATTTTTTAATTGGTTAGATTATTTCCATAGGTAGCATCCAAGATACAAATTGTGAGTAGCAACCAAAAATATAGTGAAAAGAGGTTTTCTTTCTATCACTGTCTGCAGTAATTAATTTCTTCCCCAGGAGACAATTGTTACTATTTTCTGGTGGAATCTTCTATAGGAAGTCTCTGCATATATGATCAAATTTACATATTGCTCAGCATTTTTCTTTCTTTTTTTCAGTCACTAATATATCTTGGAGATTGTTCCATATCAGTATATGTAGAACTCTCTTGTTTTCCAAAGTATGGACGCACTATACTTACTCAACAAGTTCTCTATCAGTGGACATTTAGAGATTACAATTTAAACCTCACTTGGGGGGGTCTGAAGAGGAATTTCAGTGGTTGACTTGATTTTTGTGGTTGCATGCTTGCTAAAAGGAATTAAGTCCATGCCATTTTGACTTCCCATCAGGAAAATATTTCTACTCTTCAAAAAGGAGTGACCTTTTTGAGATTAGTCAAATTATGTTCCAGGGATAGTCTAGTAAATACATGACTCATTTCATGCCTTGTTAACAGAGAATTTTGCAGAAAGGGCCCTACCCCTACATACCTATGTCCAAGAAATGATCTGTATCAACAAGTTTCTCTCCTGTCCTCTTCTTACTAAATGCCAGCTAAATCCAACAGGGGGCGTGCTAAGCCTTGATGAACTAGCTTTATCACCACGGACTCCCAGAACTGGAGGGAAGTACTTCCCAGAGTACTTCATTTCAGTGAAAATAAGCAGTTTCCCTTCGTTTGGAATTGCATTCAGCACGCCATTGCTTGCATTAAGGGTTGACGCTTTGCATTTTCCATTGCTCACTCTTATTTGCTGAAAGGCACACTGTTCCATTGCGTGCTTTCAGCGGCTGAGGCAGAGACTGTAAAAGGGATAAAGAGGTGGAAACAAACAACCCTTTGGCCCAGAAAAAGAACACCAGGATGCAACCATGTCAGCAGCTGGAATCTCATAGCACTCTATCATATTCCTCCATCCGCCCACGTGTTCAACAAAGTGTGACTGCTTACCTTGAGCCAACTGCGGGCCTGGGGACTTCAAGGAGGATGAATAAAGCTCAGTCCTTCCTATTGAGGAATTCATAGCATAGCAGGAGAGGCAGATGCATAGTTTCAGATACAAAGTGGAGGGTTCTCCAGCAGCTAAAGGAAGGTTGCCACTTTCTGGAAGAGTGGGAAGGGTTCGCAGAGGGAGGGCCTCTAGGTATAAAGGAGGAGAGAGGGTAGAGGTGTGGAAGTGCAGGGCTGAGGGGTGGGTAGCCAGGCATTGCTCATCTCTTACTGTGGTTCTGCCTTAAGTCTTATTGGTTTATATTTAGGAAGATTGAGCAAGGTGCGTGGGGTGCCACGGGTAATATGTCCCATTCGGTTTTGGATCCATGCTGGGAGAGATCCTAGGGAGACAGTGTGTTTTGTTAATAATAAATATTTGGGCCTGACCGGTGTGGCTCATTGGTTGAGTGTCAACCTAGGAACCAGAAGGTCACGGTTCAATTCCTGGTCAGGGCACATGCCTGGGTTGCAGGCTCAGTTCCCAGTAGGGGGCAGGCGGGAGGCAGCCGATCAATGATTCTTAGCATTGATGTTTCTATCTCCCTCTCCGTTCCTCTCCGAAATCTAATAGTAATAATAAACATTTGGGATGAATTACGTGTCCTCACATCAGAGAAACAAACATCCTGCACAGAAAACCAGTCCCCAGCAGCTGGCTCACAGTTGCCACAGGTGTTCGTCCCCAGATTTACAGGCACTATTCTTGTCCCTCTGACATATATGAAAAGTGCCTACAATGTTTGTATATTTCTTTTCCTCAAAAATTCCTTCTTTTCTCCTTCAAACATTTTCTGGTTTCCTGAACCAGAAAACAATAATAATAATTTTTAAAAAACTTGTTAAGTGCTAATTTATGCTAGAAACCATTCACAGCATACAGGAAGTTTGGGTGAGAGTGTTAAATTCAGACTAACACACAGAAAACATCAAGAAAATATATTAATGAAAATGCCATCAAGCCTCCCTTCCTCCTTTGCTTTCAACATACACTGGTCTCCTATCCTACACATAAAAAACAGAAACAAACAAAAACTGCAGTCATAATTGGTTTTACCTTCCTGTCTCCTCAAGGTGGGGTCCATCTGTTTTCTCCTGTTCAAATTCAATTGTTTTGTAGAACTGTGGCTACTGGGCTTTTACCCCCAATTCAGTCCTTAAACTTTAGCAGTTTATCCAAAAAGTTGGCTTTCTTTCTACCAAAAGAGCATTGAAAAGTCAGTAAATAGACCCTATATTCTACCAATGATTTCTCCTTTTCTAATTTTATTTGAACTCAGCAGGATTTAGCATTGCTGTCATTGAGTCTCCTTTATGGTCTTTTGGGAGGCTGTATTATTTTTATTTATTTCTAGTCCCATTTGCTAACTTTTTTTCTTCCTTTTTTAAAAAACAGCCTTCAAAACTGCTAAAAAAAAACATTTTAAACCCCAGCTTTACTGAGACATAATTTATGTGATACACGATTCACCTATTTAAAGTGTTCAATTCAATGGTTTTTAGTACATTCACAGAGTTGGCAACCACAATCAATTTTAGAACATTGTTATCATCCCCCAAATAAACACCTGTCAAATAAAAAACAGATCCGGATTTAGCAAAGGGAGACTTTATTTGAAAGGATTATTGCCTGGGAGTCAAGGGACTATTACAATCAGGGGAGGGGGGTCTATTGTAATGGACACAGTGCTGTGACCATAAGATCTGCAAGTGTCTCAAGGGCTGGACAAAAGGGGGGCTTCTTTTACAGAGAGGAGTAAACAAAGCTAAAAAGGACCAGGTGCAGGGAATGGATGAAGGGGTGGCACGAGAGTAGGTAAGAGAATACTTTTCCCTGAAGCCAGCCTATCCTCAGGAGGACTTGTGTGCTGGCTGAGGCTGAGAGCAGGCCAAAGATCAGGGGCCTGGAGGAAGAAGAAAAGCTTAAACAAAGTTTGGTTAAGAAGCATTTTGTTCCGAAGTGATCAGCGGGGACAAGCAGTTCAATGATCATTTATGAGGCAAAGACTGAGAATGTGGAGGGTCTATGTTTGTCTTTGTCATAAGTAAATAAGAGTGGCATCTGTGACTCACCGGGAGAAGAGTGGTTCTTTGCAGTAAGCTATTTTCCAGAACACAAAAGGGTGGGGAGATGCCTTTAAACTTCAATGTTTTGCAGGAATACAGAGCTCAGGTGACATTCAACTTTGTTACCCCCACACCCATTAGCTGTCACTTCCCATTCCCCTTTTCCCAGCCCCTGACAATCACTGATCTTTCTGTCTCAGGCTGCCTATTCTGGACACTTCATATAAGTGGAATCATACATATATGGCCTTTTGTGTCTGGCTTCTTTCACTTGGTATGTTTTCAAAGTTAACTCATGTTGTAGCATATATCAGTACTTCATTCATCTTAATGGCTGAATAAAATTCTATTGTATAGATATGCTACATGGTGTTTGTTTATTCATCAGTTGATGGACATTTGGGTTCTTTCCATTTTTTGGCTATTATGAATAATCCTGCTATGAATAGTCATGCTATTTTTCTTTTTCTTTTTTGCTACTTTTAAAAAAAATTTATTTCAGAGAGAGGAAGGAAGAGGGAGAGAGGGAAACATCAATGATGAGAGAGAATAACTGATCACTTCCTGCACGCCCCCTACTGGGGATCAAGCCTGCAACACACGCATGTGTCCTAATTGGGAATCAAACCTCGAGCTCCTGGTTCATGGGTCGGTGCTCAACCACTGAGCCACATTGGCTAGTCCTGTGCTACCTTCTTAATGTAGGCATTTAACATGGGTTCTGTCTCCAGCCCTCTGCTCTGATTCCAGTCATTTTCCCTCTTTTCTTTTCATCTTTTTTTCTGGCATCCTCTTTGCAATGACTCTAACATCAGGTCTCTGGTCCTTTAAATATTAAAAATATTTAAAACCAGTGGCACAGTCAGACATCAACTTATCAGAAGGGATGCTGTTGTCTATCATGCCCTTCAGTCTGCAGGCCAA
This sequence comes from Myotis brandtii, assembly GCF_000412655.1. Lineage (NCBI taxonomy): Eukaryota > Metazoa > Chordata > Mammalia > Chiroptera > Vespertilionidae > Myotis > Myotis brandtii. Next base: position 917,273 of record NW_005367911.1, on the reverse strand, counting down.
TGCTCTATCCACTGAGCCAAACCCGCTAGGGCAAATATATTTTATTGATTTCAGAGAGGAAGGGAGAGGGAGACATCAACTCATCAGAAGGGATGCGTTGTCTATCATGCTGAAGCAGAGCTCTGGTGGTCCCTGCTGTGTCTGGCATTCCCCAGGGTCCTAAAGTAGTTCTGAATCCCATGAGGCCGGGAGGAGCAGTGATTGCTTACCAGTATGTCAGCCTCTCCCCTGAATGCCAGGATTTCATCTCCCATTGCTTAAAGCATAGCTGGATATCCCACCATCATCCCAACTCAATACATATAAACTAAATTCAGTATCACTGCTTACATTAAGCATCTGTTGAACAGAACGTTTATTCGTGGTATGTAATTTCGAGTGAATGGCTTTTCTTCTCTTAGTTCTCCACCTCTCTCTTAGTTCTTAGTTTTTTCATCTGTAAATGAAAAAAGTGGGGGGTTATGATTTCTAAGGATCCTTTCAGTTCTGATATTCAGTGAGTCTATGAAACTAATATTTGATACTTCAAAAAAAGTCCTTTGAGAATTTGTAGTACTTCAGAAAAATAATTGTGAACATCATTCACTAAAACAAACATTTAACAAGTATTTATGGAGAGCCTGTCAAGTGCTCGTCCCAGGACCAGGAGATGGAGACCCAAAGATGGAAATACCTGGTCCTTGCTATCAGGAACTTAGACTCTAATATGAGAGCTAGACATGTAGCTCAACAACTACAAGTTAATGTGATAACAGCCATAAAAAGCACCAAATAAAATACACAATGATAGCGCAGGGGAAGGAGTACTTCTGTTTACATAAAGGTGTCAGGGGACATTTCAGAGTTGAGCTGTGGCATTTGCCAAGTTGAAAAAAGTAGCTGGGGGTTGGGATTCTAAGCAGAAGAAAGATCTTGGTAAAGGCATGAGGATCTCTGAGTCCACATGGCTAAAGTATAAGATGTTTGGAAGTAGAATGGCTAAAGGTGAGGGTGGGCAAGAAAAAGTTGCCCAGTCACAGTGCATCCTGGAAGTCATGCTGGACTTTATCCTAAAGATTAGAAGGCACTACTTAATGATTGTAACCAAAAGAGGGAGAGGAAATGATTTGAATTTTAGAAAGATAATTGATTTGAGGGAATGGGGCTGAGACTAGAAGCCGGGGGTGGGGAGAGGGCTCTATTAGGAGCTACTGAAAAGTCCCAGCAATAGAAGATGACATCAAGGAATTATTATTAAGGTGTGATAATGGCATTGTGGTTATACTTTTAAAAATAATCCTTATATTTAAGAGATACATACTGAAGTATTTACAGATGAAATGATATCATATCTAGGATATGATTCAAAATAATCCGAAGGAAAGTGGATGAGATAAAGATAAAATGAGGTTGGCATGTGTTAACCATTGTTGAAGCAAAGCGATAGGTACATAGGGATTCATTGTATTCTCTCTATACCTAACTTTCCCATAATAAAAAATAGTAAGGTTGTTTTGAGGATGAAATATATTCATACATACAGGATTCATTGTATTCTCTCTATACCTAACTTTCCCATAAAAATAGTAAGGTTGTTTTGAAGATGAAATATGTTCATACATACAAAGGGACAAGTCAGAATGGTTGACACACCATTGGTGGCAAGAAATGTGCAGAACCCTTTTCCCTTTCTCGCACTTGAACCAGTCAAGAACTGGTATTTGAGAAAACTTTGTTAAACTAATTTGTTGCTCACAAGAGGATGCCTCTCCCCATCCCTCTTTCCTTTCAACTTTCCAGTTGGAACCAAGACCAGATCTTTAAAACAAGACACTCTCAATCAAAACAGTGGTTAGCAGCTGTACACATCGCAACAAAACTATTTGCTTTGTGGAATCTGGCCGTTTTCCCAGGAAACGATTTCCATTTCACAATGTAGCCAAACAGGAAGAGTGTGAACTCTTGCTCAGATATAGATTCTTTGTGCTCCACTCAGATTTCCACATTTCCATTGTGCTCTGGGCGTGACAGTCCAGCTGTGTGTTGGTGGAATGACTCACTTTTCCACCAAAACACGTATTTCTATGAATCATCAGGGCTACTGATTGGTGTGAATGAGCCATCAGCACAGAATTGGTTCCTGAATCCATTATATGACTTCAGAGAGATGATTTAAAGTTTTTCCATGACTTAAATTGAAAGAGGCAATCCAATTATCCAGATAATTCATGCTCCAAAACCTTTAATGTTTATAAGTGGTTATTAAGAACAGCTTTTTGATACCATAAGGAACTACAAAGGAAATAGAGGCATAATCTATGTTCTTTTGGTGTTTAATGATCTCATTGAGGAAATAAATACTCAAGAAGTAGAAGGATTTCAAAATAAGTAGATGATATTCATACAAATATATGCAAAATATATTAATCAATGTTTAGGAGCACTAGAATAATAGAGTGATCAAAATGGGAAGAGGATATCTGGGGGAAATTTTCATTTACAAAATATTTTAATTATTTAAAATTTACAGAAAATGTTTTTTAGGTCAAAAAGATTTTTTTCTGAGCCATCTGAGAGTAAAGTGATAATCTGATGTCTCATCACCCCAAATATCATGTATTTTCTACAAAAAAGGATGTTTAGATATATAGCCTAGTACATCCATCAAAATCAGAAAATTAACATTGATGCATACCACCATCTGCTCCTCAGCCCGTCAAATTTCATCATTTGTCCCAAAAGTGTCCTTATAGCTTAATGATTCAATATGAGATCCCTCCTTGAATGTAGCAGTTACCTCTCTTTAGGCTCATTTCATCAGGGGAATCATTGTTTCCTTAACTTTCATAACTTTGACATTAAAAAATATATTTTTAACTTAATTTTTAGAGAGAGAAACATCAATAGGCCACCTCCCACATGCCTCCTGATGGGGATCAAGCCACAACCCAGTTATGTGCCCTAACCCCAGAGAATTGAACTGGAAACTTTTTGGTGCATGGGACGATGCTCAGCCAACTGAGCCACATGGGCCAGGGCATAAGTCTGACATTTTTGAAGATTAAAGAATAGTTATGTAGAATGTTGCTCAGTTTGGGCTTGTCTGATATTTCCTTGTGATTGGATTTAGGATAGTTGTCTTTGGCAGAAATAGCACAAAAGGGATGCTATGTTCTTCTCATTGTACTCTATCGGGTGGTACATTATTTTGATTTGCCCATTGTTAGTGATGTTAACCTTGATCAGTTGGTTGAGGTGGTGTCTATCAGACTTTTCCAGTGTAAAGTTACTCTTTTCCTCTTTATCATCTAGAACTATTTTGTAGGATGGTATTTTGAGACTAAGCAAATATTCCACATTCCAATTCCTTGAACAGCACAAACTATCATACTCACCCAAGATGAAAGAAATAGTTTGGGTAGCTCTATAACAGTTAAGGACATTTAATTTGTAATTTAAAAGTCTCAGTAAAAGAAATCTCCAGGTCCAGATGGTTTTAGTGGAGAATTCTACCAAACATTTAAAGAATTTAACACCAATTCTACACAATCTTTTCCAGAAAATAGAAGAGTTGGGATCCCTTTCCAACCCATTTTATAAGACCAGTATTACCCTGATATCAAAACCAGGCAAACAAACAACAACAACAAAAAACAACCTAGACAGACAGTACAAAAAACAAAAAAAGAAGAAGAAGAAGAAAGAAAGAAAGACCCAGACCAATGTCCTTCATGGAAATATATTTTTAAAAAATCCTTAACAAAACATTAGCAAATAGAATTCAACAATATGTAAAAAAGAATTATATACATGGCCAAGTGGGGTTTGTTCTAGGGTTGTAAGGCTGATGCAGCATTTAAAATTCAATCAGTATAATCCATCATTAACAAGGTAAAGAAGAAAAAAATAGATCCTATCAATTGATGCAGAAAGTGCATTTGACAAAAATCCAACACCTATTCATGATTTTAAAAACCCAGCTCTGCCCTAGTCAGTTTGGCTCAATGGATAGAGCATTGGCCTGCAGACTGAAGGGTCCTGGGTTCGATTCCGGTCAAGGGCACATGCACGGGTTTTGGGCTCGATCCCCCTTAGGGGGCATGCAGGAGGCAGCCAATCAATGATTCTCTGTCATCATTGATATTTCTCTTTCTCCCTCTTCCTTCTTCTCTGAAATCAATAAAAATATATATTAAAAAAACACTCAGAAAACGAGGATTAGAAGGGAATTTCCTCAACTTGATAAAAACATCTACCAAAAACCCTACAGCTAGCATCATATTTAATAATGAAAGACTGGATTCTTTCTTCCTAAGATTGGAAACAAGTTAAGGATGTCTGCTTGTATCACTCCTATTCAACATAGGAAGAACTAGCCAGCACAATAAGGCAAGAAAAGAACATAAAAGGCATACAAATTGGACAAAACAGAAATAAAACTCTACATTTGTGCAGATGGCATGATAGTCTATCTAAAAAAATCTCAAAGGATGGGATTTACAAAAGTTTTTTGTTGTTTTTTTAACAAAAACTCCTAGAATGAATACATGAGTTCAGCCAAGTTATAGGATATACAATAAACACTCAAAAATCAATTGTATTTCTCTACAGTTGTAGTAAACACATGGAAACTGAAATTAAAAATACAATGCAATTGCCCTGTCCAGTGTGGCTCAGTTGGTTGGAACGTCATCGGGTAAACTGAAAGGTCACAGGTTTGATTCAGGTCAGGGCACATACCCAGGTTGTGGGTGGGTTCCATCCCCCTGTGATTACATTTCAGTTTTGTTTTCTTTCCTTCAAAAATATTTATTAAGTATATTTGAATGCACGTCATCAAGCTAGGCAGTGAAAATATAACAGTTCAAGTTAGACCTAACTCTTGACCATTGAATCAATCAGATCCTTTTAACTGTAATTTTCCAATGTATTTCTTCACTCCAGGTCTCACCTCATTTCTCCAAGTCACTAGAAACCCAATATAGAAACATTTACCAGATTCTCTACTTTCAGAAACCTCCTTGAACTAGTTTTTTGTTTTTCTGGGCAAATATTTTAGGTCTCTGCCCTGTGTCAATCAAGCCTTCCTTTATTCCCATCTCAACTTTTCTCATGTTTTCTAAATTTTATTTCTTTTAGAATTGTTTGTTTTTATTAAATTTATTGGGGTGACATTGGTTAATAGGATCATACAGGTTTCAGGTTTAGATTTCTATGATACAAGATCTGTATATTGCACTGTGTGCTCACCCCCCAAATTCATCTTCTGTCACCATATATTAGGCTCCCTTCATCCCTCACCCCCAAATTTTATTTCTTTAAGAAGCCTCTTTCATGGCTTTCTTAACTTCCACGAGTTAAAGGCTTTTTGCCTCATGTGTTGGTCACAAGAGCCTTGAGGGTTGCAAAAAATGTCACATGCCTTAAGCTCATTCTTATCTACTTATGGATGTAATCATTAACAGAGGAAGCTGGCATTCCTCAAACTCCAAAGGAAGCCTCAAAATCTGTTATGGAGAGAATTTTACTTATTACCAAAATACTTTCTGTTAAAGATTGACAGGCTTTGAAGGTAGAAACAGAGTGTTATTTTGAGGAATTCAAACTGAAACTGCAAACTGCAAATCAACATTTCAAATGATAGCCAAAGTGATTACAGGCCACCTACAGGTTGTGGCTGGAGAATTATCCCATCCAACATTCAATCAGATCCTTGGTAGAATAGTTTAAGAATTAGAATTTCTTTTTACATAAAAGGGAAAGACAAAAAGAAATATTTGACTAGACAGACAATCATTAAACTGAGCTACTATCATCTCAAATATTTCAGACAAGAGGAAGTAAAATTTTAAACCAAAGTTTACTGTTTGCTCCCAACTATTTGCAGGTGAACAGCTGGAAAATTATGCAGAGCAAAATTTCCTTCCCAAAATTGGTAAGGGAGATACTGGGTTGAACAGTATTCCCACAAAATTCATGTTCACCTGGAACCTGTGTATATCAGTTTATTTGGAAATAGTGTATTTGCAGATGTAAACAAGTTAAGAAGAGGTCAAACTGGATTAAGGTGGGCCCTGATCCAATGACTGGTGTCCTTATAAAAAGAGAGACATTTGGACACAGATACAGACCAACAGAGGAAGGAATGTTTTGTGAAGGAGGCAGTAATTGGAGTGATACATCTACAAGCCAAGGAAAACTAAGGATTGCAGGCAACCACCAGAAGCTAGGAAGAGGGAATGAAGGATTCTTTCCTATATATTCTTTAGAAATATCATGGCCCCGTGGATGCCTTGATTTCAGACTTCTAGCCTCCAGACCTGTAAGAGAATAAATGTCTGTTATTTTAATCTACCCAGTTTATGGCAATTTGTGCAGCAGCCCTAGGAAACTAATACAAGAAGCATATGGAAAAGAGGATCACTTGAGCAAATATGTATTTACAAACACTTGGCCTGGCCAGTGTGGCTCAGTGATTGATTATCAACCCATGAACCAGGAGGTCACCGTTCGATTCCTGGTCAGGTCACATGCCCAGATTGTGGACTTAATCCCCAGTAGAGGGCATGCAGGAGGCAGCCGATGAATGATTCTCTCTCATCATTGATGTTTCTATCTCTCTTTCCCTCTCCCTTTGTCTCTGAAGTCAATAAAAAATATATATATTTTAAAAAACCCACTTGGTTTAACTTTCATATTCTCCTCTAGGTCCCATCTAGGAATCTAAGTTGGATGAGCAAATACCAGCTGATCCTTTATTTGTGGAAATTTGGACAATTGCTGTTCAGTCCAACTAAAAAATAGAGAAAAACCATTTAATTATTCCACTATAATGACAATTCTTTTTTAAAAAAATATATTTTATTGATTTTTTACAGAGAGGAAGGGAGAAGGAGAGGAATAGAGAGTTAGAAACATCGATGAGAGAGAAACATCAATTCAGCTGCTTCCTGCACACTCCCTACTGGGGATGTGCCCGCAACCAAGGTACATGCCTTTGACTGAAATCGAACCTGGGACCTTTCAGTCCGCAGGCCGACGCTCTATCCACTGAGCCAAACCGATCAGGGCTATAATGACAATTCTTAAAAGTTTTTGAGACTGTTAGATCACTGCCTCTGTTCTCTGCTTTGTCCTGACAGTAAAATATTCATTTTTATAACTATCGTCTAGACATTTTTACAGATGCTAAGAGATAGCTCCATTCAGACACCCAGAACTGTAGTCCTCATATGGAATTGCTCATCTTCTAGGGCTATGTGGTCAGCTGGTCAACAACATTTTATACTTGATCTTGTTGAACATATGCTGTGCTTGTTCAAGTGAGAGAAAGATATAGCATAGAAGATTCCTTCTTCCTAAAGAAGCATACAGGTAACCATAGATAAAATCAACATAAATGCCTGATTATTCTGGAGCAAAGTATCTTAATCAAGTTTGAGCTAAATTAGCATGTTTCCTGACTGTGATAAAAATAAAATCTGATTTTAATCTAATATTTGTACTATTTCTGTTCTAATAGCCTTTGCCTCCTCCTGTGAGAAAACTTCTACTCATCTTTCAATACCCATCTTGAATGTTATGTCTTCTCAAAGCTTTCCCTAAATCCAGACAGGATTAATATGACTCTTCTCTGGGTTTCCATACACGTCTGTTCCTATCTCTGCTATATTGCATATTATATATTACAGTTAGTTGTTGGTCTAATAGACTCCTTGATAGACTCTGAGCTCCTGTTCATCCTTGCATTTCCAGTTTCTAGTATTAAGTCTGGCGTAATAGATATTTGCTGAAGGGAATGTTGGATTTTTGATGATTTTGGATTTTTTTTAATAAAAGTACTCTTCCTTGAATTTAAAGAGCATTTTCCTCATAGGTATCTTTCGATATAGAATAACTTTAAAAACTGTAAATGGAATACAGACATCAGCACTATCATTTTATCAAAGTTGATGATCTTGCAGTTTTCACGGACTCCACAGACACTTTCTGATTCTAGCTTCTGCTCTGAACCTTTCCCAGCTGTCCTCTTTGTTAAGAATAAAAGCATCTGTCACGAGCTCTCCTTCTCAGATAATGAGGTTCATAAAACAAAGGGGAGAGACAGAAGAGGCAGGATGTGATCACACTCCTTTTTATCTGATACCTGTGTTCTTTTGTTGATAGTAGAGTTCTATTAGAAGGCCCCCACTTCTTTCAGGATCATCTATCCATTCACTCATGCAGCCAAGAAATGGTACTATTGAATGAGTAGGCCCAATGCTAGGGGAGAAAAAGAGTTTATAGTTTGGTAATAGAAAAAAAAAAGTCATGAGAAAGTACTGTGTTTTATAAAAGAGAAACTAAAAAGTCTCATGAGATTTCCATTGAGGAAAAGAAGCTTAAGGAAATGAACTAACTTGCTCAAGCTCCCACACCTTGTAACTGTTAGAGCTGAAATTTATTTCTCTTACATTTGATATCAGATGGATTAAATGGAAGAACTGAGATTCAAGCCTAGTTCAGGATGGTACAAAAGCTTGTGGTCTACTACACTACACCATGTTGTCTCCCATAGGTTACTGCTTTAGTTATGAGAGAGGCAAATGAACCTGTACTAGGTTATCGGCAATGAAAATAAAAAGACTCCTATGGATGAGGACAGTGGTAGGGGGTAAGGGCATGGGGTGGGGTGGGAACCTGGTGGAGGGGAGATATGGTGGAAAAAAGAGGAACATCTGTAATAATCTGAACAATAAAAGATTTATTAATTTAAAAAAAAAAGAAAATAAAAAGACTAAGGTGGTAAAGGCAAGAAATAAATGCAGGACCCACAATTAGCATGATGTGGCAACTACCTAAATGTGGAAAGAAAGGAAAAGAGTGGAATTAAAAATAGCTTAATCTCTGAGCCTTGGTAATTACAAAAAAAAAACAATGATACTATTAACAGGATCAAGGATCTCAGGAAAAGAGGCAGTTCTTATTCAGTGAGAGCTCTAATCCTTCAAAACTCTGCTCTCATGTCATCTCAATGTAAGTTTTTCTGACATCCTCAGGTACATTATACAGTATTTTTAAATATTTTTTTTTATTGATTTCAGAGAGGAAGGGAGAAGGGAGAGAGAGAAACATCAATGATGAGAGAGAATTATTGACCCACTGCTTCCTGCATGCCCCCTACTGGGAATCAAGCCCACAATCCGGGCATGTGCCCTTGACTGGAATCGAACCCGGGAACCTTCAGTTCACAGGTTGATGCTCTATCCACTGAACCAAATGGGCTAGGGCCATTATACAGTATTTTATATTTCAACAACAACAATAATAATGACGATAATAATGATAGCTAACATTTTTTAAATGCAGGCTGAGTGCCAAGCACGTGCTAGGTTCCTTTTACTCTTCAAAATAACCATGTGAAGTAAGTGCTATTATTAACCCCATTTTACAGATGAGGAAACTGGGGCTTACAGAGTTTTAAGATTACAGATATTAAATGGTAGATCAAGAATTCAGCCTAGCCGGCATGGCTCAGTGGTTGAGCTTCAACCTATGAATCAGGAGGTCACAGTTCAATTCCCCTTCGGGGCACATGCCTGAGTTGCAGGCTCAATCCCCCATGTCGGGTATGCAGGAGGCAGCCAATCAATGATTCTCTCTCATCATTGATGTTTCTCTCTCTTCCTCTCTGAAATCAATAAAAAAATTTTTTTTTAAAAAGAATTGAATTCAGAGACAGCACTCTTACCAAAGGCAGGACAGCGCAATATATGAGTCCAGGAAATGTCACCAAACTGGCTCAGTTTGAATCCTGCTCTGCCATTTACTAGCTGGGTGGCCTTGGGCAAATTATTGTGCTTCAGTTTCACCATCACCATTTGCCTCCCAGTATTGTTGTGAGGTTACTTAAATGAGTTCATATGCATAAAGCATTTACAAAAGGGCATAGTACATCGTAAATATTAATCATTGCACTCACACCTCTGTTTTCTCTATCTCTGTCTCTCTCAATTATTAGAACTTTATTTCCCGCTGAACTGTGAGTTCCTTTAGGACAGGAAGTGTGTCTGTTTCATTTTCCTATCCCCAGCACCTAGCACCATGTCTGCCCCACAGTAGGCCCTCAGCAAGCATTTGTTGCCTGGATGGCATTATTCAAGCAGCCTGAAATTCCATCTCTGAGTCTTGGAGACGAGAGGTGAGTGGAAAAATAGGTCTGAGTCCCACACATAGACATTTGAACCTGACAACAGGCAGAACTGCTATGGAAGAGGTCTTGGAGGGAAAAGAAATACGACACCAGAGAAAGATTGACAGCAGGAAATGAAAGGAGACAGAAAAACAGCTCTGGAGGATTTACTTTCAAGGAAGCCATGAAAAAAAACGAGTTCAAGGGAATTTCGCTGAGTCCAGATGAAAGGCTGTCTTAAAGGTGAAGTATGAAAATTTGTGGTTAGCAAGCAGCTGACTCTGAGGTTTAAATGTGTGAGGTTTTTTTGTTTTTGTTTTTTTAAGACTCAGAGGAAGGAAATAACAGTCATTGCGTAATTTCTAAAGCTTGGCAGGCTTTCAAATGTAGGTCTCTACTGTATCTACCTTGCCCGGAAAGTTGGGAGAGCGAGGGAGCATTCAAGATCACAAATGAAAAGGGGGATCGGGCTCTCCAAGGTGCTACTTCTCAACTAAATCCTAATGCAGTTCAGTTCTATCTTCACTCACAATGTGAAATAGAAAAATCAAATGAAATGTGTATTTTTGCCCTTCGTTATTTTGTTTAGGCTGGTAAAGCAGGATTGATGATGTTACTGTCAGGTAGACACAATTATCAGCAGCAGGTTTTTATCTGAAATATCTCCTTCATTACACTTGAATCTTCATTGTGTTCTCCTACCCACGGAGACTGAATAACCGGTTTTCCGAGTTTTTCCTGATACAGTTTTGGTTATTACAAACGACTTGGGATCCCTACTCCTCTTTAAAAGAAGGTCAAGAAAAAGGAATCGAGATCAATATTTGAGAATGGCATTTTTATAAAAACAGGTAGGCAACACACACGTTTTCAAAAACGAGTTATTCTTTTAAAAATTTTGAGGAATAAAAAGCCCTATGTGGTCAAATGGGCCCTCGGGAATCCACCAAACAAGATACAAATATACTTTCACAAACACAATCTTAGGGTGCCCCCCCACACACACACTGTTAACTGGAGAAAAATAGACCCTGTACAGTTGCCTGAGGAACTAAACCAAGTACCTTTTTATTTTGATTTCAGAGAGGAAGGGAGAAGGAGGGAGAGAGAGAAACATCAATGATGAGAGAGAATCATCCATCAGCTGCCTCCTGCACGCCCCACACTGGGGATTGAGCCCACAACCCAGGCATGGCCCCCTGACCGGGAATCAAACTGTGACCTCACCCTCTGAGAGGAGTTTTCCATAGTTAAGTGCCGAGCCCCTCCCTGTTCAAGGCTCTACTACAGGATCTAGCACAGTGAGCACCTTTCCCAAGTCGCTCGGCACCCTAGGGCTCAAACGTTCTTTTCTGTAAACTAAGGAGGAAAGTGTGGTGTGTGTGTGTGTGTGTGTGTGTGTGTGTGGTGTGTGTGGTGCGTGTCGCTCTGTGTGTGTGTGGTGTGCATGTGGTGCATGTCTCTGTGTGTCTATGTGTGTGTATGAGTAGTGTGTGTGTGTGTGGTATGTACTAGTATGTCTGTGTCTGTGTGTCTGTATGTGTGGTGGGTATTTTTGTGTGTGTCTGTCTCTGTGTCTGTGTGGTGTGTGTGGTGCGTGTCTCTGTGTGTGTGTCTGTGTGTGGTGGGTATGATTGTGTGTGTGTGTGGGTGGTGTGTGTGTGTGGTGTGTATGTATGAGTGGTGTGTGTCTGTGGTGTGTGGTGTATTCTGTTTCTGTGTGTCTGTGTGTGTATGACTATGTGGATGGTGGGTATGATTGTGTGGTGTGTGTGGTGTGTATGTGTGTGTGGTGTGTATGTGTGTGTGGTGTGTATGTATGAGTGGTGTGTGTCTGCGGTGTGTGGTGTATTCTGTTTCTGTGTGTCTGTGTGTGTATGACTATGTGGATGGTGGGTATGATTGTGTGTGTGTCTGGGTGGTGTGTATGTGTGGTGTGTATGTATGAGTGGTGTGTGTCTGCGGTGTGTGGTGTATTCTGTTTCTGTGTGTCTGTGTGTGTATGACTGTGTGTGTGGTGTGTGTGTGGGTATGATTGTGTCTGTGTGTGTGTGGTGTCTATGTGTGTCTCCGTGTCTGTGGTGTGTGTGTGTGTGTGTCTCAGTGTCTGTGTGTGTCTCCGTGTGTGTCTATGTGTGTCTCAGTGTCTGTGTGTCTCCATGTGTGTGTGTGTCTATGTGTGTCTCAGTGTCTGTGTGTGTGTGGTGTGTGTGTGTGTCTATGTGTGTCTCCATGTGTGTGTGTCTGTGTGTGTGGTCTCTGTGTGTGTGGTGTCTGTGTGTGGTGGGTATGATTGTGTGTGTCTCTGTGTGTGTGTCTGTCTCTGTGTGTGTGGCTGTCTCTGTGTGTGTGGCTGTCTCTGTGTGTGTGGCTGTCTCTGTGTGTGTGGCTGTCTCTGTGTGTGTGGCTGTCTCTGTGTGTGTGGCTGTCTCTGTGTGTGTGGCTGTCTCTGTGTGTGTGGCTGTCTCTGTGTGTGTGGCTGTCTCTGTGTGTGTGGCTGTCTCTGTGTGTGTGGCTGTCTCTGTGTGTGTGGCTGTCTCTGTGTGTGTGGCTGTCTCTGTGTGTGTGGCTGTCTCTGTGTGTGTGGCTGTCTCTGTGTGTGTGTCTGTCTCTGTGTGTATGTGGTCTCTGTGTGTGTGGTGTCTGTGTGTGTATGAAAGTACTGGAAGCGCTGGCAAGCTCCCTTCCAGCTCTCAGGTCATTTCATGTTTCTCCCTTCCTTCCTGCTACTTCCCTCGAGAGGAACTTGTGGATGAATCCTCTGGATTAATACAGACAAACAGAGACGGCAGACGGCCTCGCTCACCGTCTGCGCCGGAGAGCAGGGTGTCTGAGGGCTCGGCACCTGCCCGCCAGCCCCGCCCACGACCGTCC
>NW_005367911.1:845729-904006 GCF_000412655.1 Myotis brandtii | reverse complement strand
TTGGTAGTGGCCCCGCCGGCGGCTGGAGGTGAGCGGGGACGGCGCGGCAGGGAGCGGCCTCCGAGGGGCACAGGGAACTCTAACATCCGCTTCACTTGTCCGAGGAAGTAGCAGGGATCCGAGGTCTCTGGAAGGAAATGGGGTTCACCTCTCTTCGGGCGCCCCTTCTGTGGGCAGAACCGGAGGTTCACTCCCCTTTGGAGGCCCTGATCCCTGCCGCCACTTAAGGGGTCGGCGGAGGAACTGAAGGTTATTGGAATGGCCGAAAAATTTGGGGGAGACTTCTTAAATGAGGTCCCAATGGGAGAATTTCTCCCTTCTAGTCCCTCCTCCAGGAGGTAGGTGTGCCGATGCTCGCTGGGCGGACAGGAACGAAGCAGGTGAATCTAAATACCTCGTTAGGAGGCGAGGACCGGGTGACAGCGGCAGTGCGCGGGGACGCCTTATTTGGATTAATCTTGTGCAGCAGAATTCCTATTTCTTTATATTTTGTTTTGTGACACACACCACGACAACCACCACCACCACCACCACCACTACTCCCCCGCATCCCCTAATCGCTTTGGCCAATTTGGTTTTCTGTTTGGTTTGTCGGAGAGATGCATTTAGGGAGATTTGTTATCGTTAAAAAACAGGAGGGAGGCAACTCATTGGAGGCTGTCATGAATGGCAGCCCCTGAACTATGCTGATCAGGCATAATATTATGTGTTTAGAGATTGTGGACTCTGTCCCATAATTAGGAGCGAGGTGTGTTGTGGGGTGGTGGTATAAAGTCAAGCTACATAATCTCTTGAGAAATCCTTGCTTGTATCCGAGTGTGTTGTTCTGCTGCTTTGAACATCAAAGGCACAAAGGCTTGTCATTCAAATTTTTCAAGATGTCTCCCAGCCTTCCCCGAGCGCAACTCTTCCTTCCATGCCAGTTTCACCTATCATTATGGGTGCTCTCATGATACTAAAATACCGTATGTTTTTTCGAGCTTAGATGCTGTACCGTCTGTGCCTCACAATAGCTGATTGAGAATAAATAATTGCAGTTTCAGGACCACTGATAGCGCCACTGATGTTTATTACCCCGCAGTGATAAGACAACCCTAAAACCAAACCTTTATGGACGCGTGCAGGAGAAGCTTTAACAGATGGAACAATGTAGTTCATCTTGAAGGTGGAGATAAGAAACAGAAGGCTTCCGAGGTGGAAAGCTTATTCTCTGTGGCTTGATAAAACTGCTTTGTCATTATCAATGGATTCCTGCCATGCTTGACTTGATATTGAGCTTAATAAGCAAGCTGGTTCCTTTTTTTTTTTTTTAAAGATAATGATTATGTAGTTAGATTCTGTAGTGAGAAGATGGTGCTTTCTGAGGAATTTGGAAGGTTAAACCCTTTAAGGTAGTCGTAACTTGAGGGTAGGGCTGGCACTTTGGCTGTTGGAAATGGGCAGTAGCCCTAGCCAGGTGGCTCAGTTGGTTGAAACACCATCTGTACACCAAATGGTGGTTTGATTCCTGATCAGAACAGTTACATAGGTTTAGGGTTTGATCCCCCATCAGGGTAAGTGGGCCTGGGAGGCAACTGATCAATGTTTTTCTCTCCCTCTCCCTTCCTCTCTCTAAAATCAATGAAAAACATATTCCCCGGGTGAGAATAAAAAAAAGAAGAAGAAGAAATGGGCAGTACAGGTTAGAAAATGGTGAGGTCTCTTCTGTTTCCTGACACAAGTGGAAACCAAGATAGAGCAGTGTGGATGTCACTGCCTCAGAATGTTGTGTCCAGGGTATTAAAAAGCTGTTTGGGATCCCCAGTTCCTATTTTTAATATGGACACATTCTTATGTATTGAGATGTCCCAAAATATTGTCATCTGATCCTGATGTTGACTGCAAAGGAAGAGACTTTTCATCAGGCACTCTGTGGGAGAGGATTCAGTGGCAGCCTTTGCAATTTCTCCTTTCCATCTTTCTAAGGAGGATGTCAAAACAGTTGTTAAAGACCTGTCAGCACGAGGTGAAAGACATGGAATGCAAAACGGAAGAGCCTTACTAAGTGTTGTTTGCTCTTAGCCCTCTTAGTAATTTCCAAGGTCATGCAATTTTCCCTTTTTGCCTTAGGTTGGAGAGAAATCCCGGTACTCAGTGGATGTACTTTCTGCCGCCATGGGGGAGCTTTTCCGGAGTGAGGAGATGACGCTGGCCCAGCTTTTCCTACAGTCAGAAGCTGCTTATTGTTGTGTCAGCGAATTAGGAGAACTCGGAAAGGTTCAGTTTCGTGATGTAAGTAATTGTGGGGCTGCCTCTTGATTACCACTGAACTGTAATTTTCTGGTCATGGCCAATTGCCTTATGATGAATGTTTTGCTTTTTTATTTGCAAAAATAACATGACAGCACGCTTACTGTTGACATTTTTTTGAGTTGTCTTTCTAGAGGTGAGATTGTTGTGGGCCAATCCTTTCATGTTTTTACTGGTTCCCCTTTGAGAATAATCCTAAGCATTCTCAAGGTAATTGCTTGGGATGCAAACGGAGGACAGCAAACTAACCTGTTCAAGGCTTCCACTTTACTTTTGGGCTCCTTAACACCCATAGCAGGATCTTAAAAATATTTTCATAGCTTTTCCATACAGCAGGTCATACTTATTATAAGATCTGAAGCATGCAGTTAGGGATATATAGTATATAAGTAAACGTATACTGAATACCTATTAAGCTGAAGCATTATGCTGGGAAGTTGGAGAAGATATCAAAAGAAAATGGACAACCCTAGCCAGTTTGGCTCAGTGGATAAAGCGTCAGCCTGCGGACTGAAGGGTCCCGGGTTAGATTCGGGTCAAGGGCACATGCCTGGGTTGTGGGCTTGATCCCCAGTGGGGGGTGTGCAGGAGGCAGCCAATCAATGATTCGCTCTCATCATTGGTGTTTCTATCTCTCTCTCCCTCTCCCTTCTTCTCTGATATCAATAAAAATATATTTTTTTAAAAAAAGAAAAGAAAATGGACAGCCCTGGCTAGTGTGGCTCAGTTGGTGGGAGCATCGTCCCATGCTTCAGAAAGTCCCAAGTTCGATTCCCAGTCAGGACACATACCTAGAATGCAAGGTTGATCTCCAGAGGGGCCTCATATAGGAGACAGCCAATCGATGTGTTTTTCTCACATCAATGTTTCTCTCTCTCTCGCTCTTCCATCTTCCCTCTCTAAAAAAAAAAAAAAAGAAAAAATCAGTAAAAGCAAAATGGACAGTATAAGCGTATGCTAGTAAAAAGTATGCCCTATGGTGCTTACAGTCTGATATTTGCCGCTGAAAGGAGGGGGAAGTAAACAATACCCTATTAGGCAATCTCAAAGGTCCATGTACCTCTCATTGACAGCATTCATTATATTGTGATTTTACATTCATCAGTGCAAGTAGTTGATTAAAGTCTCCATCTGCTACTCTGATCTAAGTACCATGAAGACAGAGACAGTGACTATCTTATCCTTACTGCCCACATAGAAGATAATCAGTATTTGTTGGAATGGATGGATAAAGAGGAGTAATCAGAAAGGTGTGGGATTCATCAATATTGACTTCCTGGTATTGGCAAGCTTTCAGGAAGTTCTCAGTACGAGCTGAAACTGCACAAATACAACCCAGTGATAGTCTTATTCCTTATTTTCTTTGAACCTTTGTACACCATCTCTTTTGGAGTGTTCTTTTACCTTTCTGAGGCTCTTCCACCGGCCTCTCCTTTATCTTCTCCACCTCTGCCCTCAGTGTCAGTGTTTCCCAAGCTCTCTGCTCTCTGGATAAGCCTGTCCACGCCGACATCTTCCTGTATCACCTTTTTTTCGGTGATCCCATCCATTCTCAAAATTTTCATCTTTATTCAGTGAGTCCCAAATCTATATCTCTGGCCTTGACTTCCCAAATACCTTCCCTGAATATACAAATTTCTAAGCTTGTTGTCATCTCTGCTAATACGTCTCAAGCTAATACATCTAAATCCCAACACCTTTCCTTTTTCTTCATCCTCACTTCCTAAACTTGAGCTAATGCATTGCTATTCTTCCAGTTTTTTAGACTTAAAACCTAAATCAAACCTAACTCACCCTTAATTTGCAATTCTTCATCTGGTCCTATATAGTATCTCCCTTTCTAATACCCATGTGGGTTCATTCAGCATTCTTAACTTTTACTTATTATGTATTTCAGTCATACAAAAAATGATGGGGAATAATATAATGAATACCTATGTAATTTATATTGTCTACTTACGGGGTAAACATTCCACATATAATTGAAGGTTCCTGCCTCTCCTTCCTCCCTGTGTTTCATTTCTCTCCCCTCCTCCCTAGAGGTTACTTTGTATAGTGACTTTTGCCCTTACCTGTGTTTTTTTCTTTATTTTTATTATTGTTGACAGTATTATTCCCATATGTTTTTATTTTTTACTTTTGCTATGTTTGTATGAATCACCAAGTAATATATCGTATAATTTTGTATGCTTTACATGGTATCATATTGTATGTATCTTTCAGCAGGTATTTTTAAAATTTAACATTTGTGAGATTTGACCATGTTGGTGCAGGAGGCCCTAGTTCGTTTATTTAAATTGCTATATAGTTATTGTAAAAATATATAATTTATCATTTTTTCCTTCTAATGATTGCAGTTCTTTGCTATTACAAGTTGCAATGAAGAGTCTTCTCTGTGTCTCCTGGCATGCATCTTTTATAGTTTCTCCAGGGGAGTGGTTCTCAAACATTTTGGTCTAAAGACTTCTTTACACTCTTAAATAAAATAAAATTGAGAACCCTAGCGGGCTCTTATGTGAGTTACAACTATTTATACTTATTAAATTGGAAATTAAAGCTGAGAAATGTTTTAAATATTTATTAACTCATTAAAAAATTATAATATAAACCCATTACATGTTATAATAGCATATTTGTGAAAAATAGCTATATTTTTCAAAACAAACAAAAAATAATGAGAAGAATGGTATTGCTTTTACATTTTTGAAAATCTTTTAGTGTCTGAATTAATAG
Organism: Myotis brandtii; assembly: GCF_000412655.1. Lineage (NCBI taxonomy): Eukaryota > Metazoa > Chordata > Mammalia > Chiroptera > Vespertilionidae > Myotis > Myotis brandtii. Next base: position 898,984 of record NW_005367911.1, on the reverse strand, counting down.
AAGATAGCTGGCTTCTCGTTTGCCTCTGCAGTCAGTCTGCTGTGATGTATGTCATGAGACTCTGGAAAACGTCACTGAAACATTCATGAGACAATGAGAATGAAAAAGGCAAATAATGTCTTACTGTTACTGCGAAAATGGTGTTGATCACATGGACCTGCTGCTACTCCAGGGATGATAAGTAGGAGGGGCATTGCTGAGTGTAGTGTGCATCTCTAGCTGGAGGATGCCAGAGTGTACTTCACAGTGCATGTGCCTGTGCATGCTGCCAGGGCTGGTTGAGAGTTCCTGTCATGCCACAGTGTCAGGAACAATGTCAACACCTCTGTGCTCAAAGAAATTCACCAACCCAATGGGTGCGAAGTGGTATCTCATTGTTGTTTTAGTTTGCATTTTCTGTATTAGGACATTTGATACCTTTTTATGTTTATTGGACAGAATGGGTTTCATTTTCCATGAGCGTGTGTCCATATCCCCTGCCTGTTTACTAATGGTTTGCTGGCCTTTTGCTTGTTAACTTGTAGGATTTGTAAAAGTTCTTCACGTCTTCTGGAATCTAATCTTTTTCTACTCCTTTACTAATAAATTCTTCTAGGCTGTCGCTTATTTTTTCCCTTCATTTGTCATACAAAAAGTTTGTTTTTCTTTTTTGCTTATTGGTGTGTTTTTGCCTAAATTTCTTACTTTGAAAAATTTCAAGCCTGAATACTCCTATGTTGATTCACCAGTTGTTAACATTTTGTCACATTTGATATAATCTTTTTCACTGTACCATTAGAGAGTAAGCTGGTTTTTTCTTCTCAAATCCTTATCCTTTTGTTTCTTTTTCTCATTTCACCATACACATTTGGACCTTTAGTAACATGTTGAAGAAGAGAAACAGCAAGCTAATACTGGTTAGGGTTGTGCTTAGCTGAGTGTAACAAAAAGCCCAAATGATAGGGGTGTACTTTTCTCATGTAACATGAAGCCCAGCTCCATGCTGTCATCATTCTGTATCCCTGTTTGACCATCCTTGAACATTTGGCTTTTGTACTTACAGATAACCCCCATAGCTCCAGGCATATCATTGAAGGAAGTGCAAGGAGAAAGGAGAGGTACATATTTCTTTCCCAGAAATTCTAAGTAGACTTTTAAAATTTATTATTGGTGCCAGGATTATGGCATACACTAGCTGCAAAGGAATCTGGGAAATGTGGTTTTTTTAACTGAGGATTTGCTGCCCTGAACAAAATTGGGATTTTTGTTACTAAGGAAAGAGGGCAAAATGCTAAGTATCCATTAAATGACATTCTTGTCTTGCTCCTGACTTTAAGGGGAATCTTTTTAATGTTTCACAATTTTTTTAAATCCTTACCTGAGGGCATGCTTTTATTGATATTAGAGAGAGAAACATTGATGTGAGAATGAAACATCAATCAGTTGCCTCCTGCATGCGCCCCCACCAGGGATCGAACCCACAACCTGGGTATGTACCCTGACCAGGAATCAATCCTGAGACCTTTCAGTGTACAGGGCAATGCTACAACCAACTGAGCCACACCAGCCAGGGCTAATGTTTCACAATTTAAATAAGATGTTTACTCTTACATTTATTGAAAATTCTATTAATTAGATTATGCAGATTCTTTCAATTTCTGATTCTCTAAAGTTATTGTTACAAATGGTTGTGGAATTTTATTGAATGCCTTTTCATCTATTGGTGTTACTATGTTTCTTCTGCTCAATCTATTAATTTGGTGAATTACATGTCCAGGTTATTTTTCTACTATTTTTTAATAGCTTTACTGAGATATAATTCACCTACCATATTATTTTTTCATTTAAAGTGTTTAATTCAGTGATTTTTAGTATATTCACAGAGCTGTACAACCATCACCACAATTAATTTTAGAACATTTTCATTACTCCAGTAAGAAACCCTGCACCCATTCGCAGTCACTCCCCAACTCCTCTCCCTCCACAGCCCTTGGCAACCACTAATCTACTTTCTGTTTCTGCGGATTTGCCTATCTGGACATTTCATGTGAATGAAATTATACAACATATCTTTTGGGACTGGCTTCTTTCACTTAGCATAATGTTTTCAAGGTTCATCTGTGTTGTAACATGTATCTGTACTTTTCTGTCTTTTTGCATTTTTTCTTTGATATGAAAATATGCAACATATTAAAATGAGTGGTTTCAATGTAAGAAGTAGTTGATATCTTCTATCTACTCTGTAAAGATACCACTCTGGGTTTTAGAGAGACATTGAGTAAGACATGTTCCCTCACTCAGCTTGTTCAAAATTTTGTATGTTCTTTCATCTATTCCTTCTCTCTTTCCTATTCTTCAATTCTTTACTGTCTAACACAGTCATAATGATAATTTACATTTTTAATAGATACCATGTTGAGCATTTTGTATTATTATTGCAGGCATTTCTCACAACAACTCTGCACAGTAGAACCTACTTTTGGTTCGTGGAGCCTACCATTCTCATTTTACAGAATAGGAACCTGTGGCATAGATGAAAATAAATACCTGAAGGACATACAAATTAGTGCCCAGCATTGTCTGATTCCACTGCCTGTTTTCTTTTTAATTGAGATATACCAAAAAAGTCACCCTTTTACAGTATATATGATCCAATGGTTTTTAGTGTATTCACAAAACCATCATCACTATCTAATTCTAGAACATTTCATTACCCCCAAAAGAAACCTTGTACCCATTAGAAGTCACTCCTTTTCCCCGTAGCCCTTGGCAACCACTTAATCTGCCTTTTTTGGTGAATTTCCCTATTCTGGACATTATATAGGGTGGGACAAAAGCAGGTTTACAGTTGTTCGTATGGAAAACAATACAATAATAAATAATAATATAAGAATAAACTGTGTTTCAGGTACTCACAACTGTAAACCTACTTTGTCCCACCCTGTATATAATGGAATTATACAATATGTAGTTTGTTTTTCCTTCTTTTGGATATACAACTAGCAGTGGAATTGCTGGGTCATATGGTAATTCTATGTTTAACTTTCTGAGGAACCCCCAGACTTCTCTCCACAGCAACCACACCATTTTACACTCACACCAGCAATGTATGAGGGTTCTAATTTCTTCACATCCTCACAAGTTATTTTCCGTTAAAAAAAATTTGTAGCCATCCTAATGGGTGTGAAGTGGTATTCTCACAGTGTTTTTGTTGTTTAATATTTTTATTGATTTCAGAGAGGAAGGGAGAGGAGAGAGAGATAGAAACATCAATGATGAGAGAGACTTGACTGGAATCAAACCCGGGATCCTTCAGTCTGCAGGCCTACGCTCTATCCACTGAGCCAAACCAGCTAGGGCTGTAGTTACCTGTTTGTTATTCTTATATTTATGCATGCCTTCTCTCAGTCTTATAAACATTTTGGCCATTTTGGTTTTTCAAATAACCAGCTGCTAAGAAAAATAATAAAATAAAATACTAATTTAAAAAAACACCCAGCTTTTGATCTGGGGCATCTTCTCTAGGACTTGTTTTGTTCTCCTTTTTGTTGTTTTCTTCATTCTATTATCTTTTTCTAATGTCTTGAATTTGAACATTAATTTTTAGTCTTTTCTGTTATGTGCAATTAAAGTTATACATTTTCCTTTAAATACCACTTTAGCTGCATCCTACAAAGTTTGATTTTTAGCATTTTCATTATTTCATAAATTATTTAAATTGCTTCATATATGTCAGTCATTAAATACTAATTTTTTTTACTGTTATTAAGATCTTTTATAGGGAATTATTGCCATCATTTACAAATAAATCCTTAAACTTATACATAAGCTGCAATTTTGTGATGGAAGAATTATTCTCATGAATGAAGTATTGCATCAAGATACACATATTACTTATTAAGGACAAGAGTTAACAGAAATGGTTCTTTTATAGGCAATTAGTAGGCTTTTCCCAGACCATGGTAAACAACTACTCAGCCTTGCAAATGTGAAGCAATATTGTCTCTAAACATACATTTGTGTCACTCATTAAGTACAATTTACTTAAATGAAATAACATAATTTGGTTTTCTTTTGTAGTTATTTGAGGAGGAGAAAGCCATGTGTGTGTTCATCTGTAGCATCAATTGAACTGGACTTTTTCAGTTGCTTAGAAAAGTGAAAATCACTTCTCATTATATTAAATACAAAATAAATATAACACTGTTTCATGGCAAACATGATTGTTGTAAGTTTTACTCTTTCAAATGTGGGCATGACTGAATACATTTGGAACTAGTCATATCACCATTCAAATCAGCAATTTAGAAACAAACAAAAAATCATTTTGATTTCTTCTTTGAGTCATGAATTACTTAGAACTATTTTAGAATTTCCAAGTATGATAAGTTGTATTTCTTATGTGACTTTCTAATTTAATTGCATTGTAATCAAAGAACATTGTCTGTATAGTACCAGTTTTTTACTGAGACTTGCTGTATGATCTATTTTGTGGTCAGTTTTGTAAATGAATTATTGAAGAGAAAACTGTTGGATGAAGGGATTAGATGTGTACAAGTCCCTGTGTGTATGTATTAGATTAAGCTAATTATGTTGTTCAAATTTTCTCTATCCTTATTTAGTAGATTTGATGTATCAGTAATAGAAAAGTTACACTAAAATTTCCCACTACATAGACAGGCTTGTCAGTTTCTCCTTGTACTTCTGTTCATTTTTGTTTGAAATATTTTTAGGATGCCTTGTCCGAAACAGGTTGTGGGTGGCCGTAGTTGAACTTTGCCTTTGATTATGAAACTAGTAGTTCACTTCATGTTTATTGAAGTGGAAATTTCTGAATGAGAAGTCGAAGTACTGCCTGCTCGGTGAAAAACAAACAATTTATTAGGGACCCACAAGTTTAGAATTGTGCACCTTCATGGGAATTTTTCTTATTATCATTATGTAGCCTTTCTCTTAATCTCCAATAATGCTTTTTGCTGTAGATTCCTTCTAATATAATAATACCAATAATTTCCTTACTAGTTTCTCTGTCATCAGTCTCTCTCTTACACTTCATTCTTCACACACAATATTATTCTTCAAAACAGTAAATTTTTAAAAAGTATATTTAAAAAGTCAGATCATTTGGTCTGTTTTGTATATATATATATGTATTCTTATATATTTATTGATTTTTATGGAGAGAGGAATGGAAAGGGATAGAGAAATAGAAATATTGATGGGAGAGAAACATCAATCATGCTTCCTTCATGCCCCCTATTGGGGATCAAGCCCACAACCCAGGCATGTGTCCTGACGGGGAATCGAACCTGTGACCTCTTGGTTCAACCACTGAGCCACGCCGGCTGGGCATGTCATGGTCTTCCTCCTTCCATTCTGTGTATTTCTGCTTGGTGACTTGGCTTCATCCCCCATCAGCCCAGCTCAAGTGGTTACCTTTGCGCATTTTTTTTCTTTATCTCCTAGGTCAGTGGTTCTCAACCTTCTGGCCCTTTAAATACAGTTCCTCATGTTGTGACCCAACCATAAAATTATTTTCGTTGCTACTTCATAACTGTAATGTTGCTACTGTTATGAATCATAAATATCTGATATGCAAGATGGTCTTAGGCGACCCCTGTGAAAGGGTCGTTCAACCTCCAAAGGGGTCGCTACCCACAGGTTGAGAACCACTGTCCTAGGTAGAACTAGTGTTCTTCCCTAAACACACACACATCTTTTTTATGGAAGTAAAATTTGTATTCAGTGAAATGCAAAGACCTTAAGAGTACAGGTTGATGATGTTGGTAAATTTATACACCCAGGTAAGACAATATTTGCAGCAGCCCAGAAAGTTACCTTGTGCTCACTTCTGGTCAACCCCCACCCTCCCTTAGATAACCACTGTTTTGGTTTCTTGCATCATCGATTAGTTTTGCCTTTTCTTGAACTTCATGTAAATATAGTCATACTTTCAAACTCTTAGGTCTTACTTCTTTTCCTCAGCCTAATGTTTTTTAGATTTATCTGATTTTGTGGATAGCTATAGGTGATTCTTTTTTACTGCTGAGTAATATTCCATTGTATGAATATACCACAATGTCTTTATCCATTCTCCTATTGATGGACATTTGTTGTTATCATTGCTAGTTTGGAGCTATTATGCAAAAGCTGCTATGAACATTCTTGTACAGTCTCTGTCAATGTGTTTTCATTTTCTTACACAAATACCTAGTAGTAGATGCTCAGACATGTGGTGGGTAGGAATGTTTAATTGTATAAGAAACTGACAACAATATTTTACTTACTTTTTAATAGCATTTGTCACAACAAAGTGTATTTATTATATGTGAAATTGAGCTCCTAAAAGTTAGGACATATTTTATTCTTTATATTTACACAAGTGCCTAATATAGTGTATGGCACGTATTTGGTGCTTGCTCCAAAAACATTGAAGAAGGAACTATAGTAGTTCTTTATTTGTATTACTTTTATGGAATTTATCACATGCTATCTTATTGGTTATGTTCATGTTTTCTCTCTACTAGATTGCAAGTTTCTTAATCTGTAGGAACTTTTGTTTTATTCTTGTTTTATATTTCATATTGCTTTGAAAATTACTTTAATGAATGAACCAGCCTGTCACTTAGAAGGTGAAGAACCAGGAACAGAAGAACAAGAGAAGTTTGCCTCTGTTTCTTCTGACTGGGAAGAAGGAGAGAGGGAAAACCGGCAGAACAGCTATTATATTAGTGGGCCCACTATTTGGCGGTGGTGGAGGAGGGGGTTCACTGAGACTTGTGGCCTAGGAAGAACATTTTGTACTCTAATTTGCCTCCATTTCAATATGTTGCAGAGCAAGGAAGCGGTTTTTATCTTTAGTTGGTGCAGCTGGCTCCCAAGTGGGTCAGTAGACAGTTTTTATTCGTGTTGCATCATGCATTGACACACTAGGCTTTGACTTTGCAGGATGTGCTGCTTGTGAAACAGAGGAAATAGACGCGGTGTTTGAATATTTGGTATTGTGTTCTTATTTTGCAGTTAAATCCAGATGTGAATGTTTTCCAGCGGAAATTTGTGAATGAAGTTAGAAGATGTGAAGAAATGGATCGAAAGCTTCGTATGTGCATTTTGGTCTTGATGATGTTCCTATAATGAGTCATTTATCTTAAATTAGAGACACCAGTGCTCTTAATAAAGGGAGGAAAACCTACAGGAGAAAAAGAAAGGAGGAAAAATCTTGTGATCCTGATGTTAAGATGAATTTCTGGTATACAAGTAGATTTTGTGGTGTTTGGGCCTGGTGATGCTTAATGGAAACCTTGTGTGAGATGACACGGCTGTAAGCTGAAAACACTGCTTTTTGTGTGTGTGTGTGGGAAGGGTTTTATAGCAGAACTAGTGGCCCGGTGCCCGAAATTCATGCAGGGGGGGGGGGTCCCTCAGCCTGGCCTGCACCCTCTCCAATCTGGGACCCCTCAGGGGATGTCTGACTGCCAGTTTAGGCCCATAGGGATTGGGCCTAAACTGGCAGTTGGACATTCCCCAAGGGGTCCCAGATTGGAAAGGGTGCAGGCCGGGCTGAGGGACACCCTCCCCACTGGCCTGCTCACCCCCAACTGCCCCCCTGCTGGCCTGCTCACTCCAAACTGACCCCCCGCAGTCCTGATCATCCCCAACTGATTCCCACTGACAGCCTGCTCACCTCCAACTGGCCCCCCCTGACGGCCTGCTCGCCCCCAACTGCCCTCCCCTCCTGGCCTGATCACCCCTAACCTCCTCTGCCTCAGCCCCACTTTGTCCGGAAGGACATCTGGAAGGTTTCCCGGAAGGTCTCCTGGTCTAATTAGCATATTACCCTTTTATTAGTATAGATTACATTATAGAATTCTGAGGGATGGAACCCAGACCACCATCAATTTTAGATGTCAGCATAGCCACCTTTTAATCTGCGCTATTTATGTATGAGGGAAGAAACTAACAGTTAAGGCTCTATTGAGAGTTAGGGTGTTCATATGCTTTCTTTCATTCATTTCTTACAACATCCCTTCAAAATGGGTGTTAACCTCATTTAATAAGTGAGGAAACCAAAAATCAGAGAGGTTAAGTGACATGGTCCAAGACTGTAAGTGGCCGTGATGGAATCAGTATTTGAATTCAGGTTGTTCTGTCTGGTTCTAAAACCCAAGATCTTGCTAGTATACTATGCCAGCTCTCAGTTAGCTGGTAAGTGAATTTGGTTCCCATCCTAAAAAACAAAGTCAGTAGTTGTCACCTGAAACACTTTTCTGGTGTCTTGGAGCCTTATTCTGCCTCTTGCTTCTTATTTGTTTTGTTTCCTTTAAATGTAATGAAACCCTTTTGATCTGGAGTTGTCTCACTAGTGTGTCAGTTGTCAAATAGTCTATTGAATTGGCTCTTCCATAGCTCTGCTCTGCCCGCAGTACTTGTGATGAGGACATCATACTCTGAGGCAGCAGTCACAGGGGTTGCAGAGCTGAAGCAGGTTGGACTAGTTTGAAGACCAGAAGAGGAAATGAAGACAGGAGTGGAATGATAACCCTCTTTGGGGAAGCTGTGCTTTAGAGATTGTGTGGTAGGAGGACGAGGAATGTAGAGAAAAAAGGATTTACATGTTCTGCTTCTTTTGTATAAAAGTATCTTTCTTAGAATGAAGCTTTTTAGCCAGGCTTGGCATCTCTTCCCCCCCCTCCGCCCCCCCCAAATATTGGCAATTCCAGGCATATGCTATACATGAATGTTTTGATTCTGTCATTTTAGGATTTGTTGAGAAAGAGATAAGAAAAGCTAATATCCCAATTATGGACACTGGCGAAAATCCAGAGGTGCCCTTCCCCCGGGACATGATTGACTTAGAGGTAAACAATTCTGAGGATGCCAAATAAGTGTCTTGTTGTTTAAATGTAGAAATTTCTGAGTGGATAGAGAGTAGAGTAATTCTAGCTGTCCTTGTCAGCATTATTTATTGATGTAAGTTTCTTGTAGCTGGAATTAAAATGAAGTTTCCTTTTTATGGTATAGAACAGCATGTTGAACAGTATCATGTGCCACTAAATAAATGTTTATTGACTTATTGAAACTATATTGGATTAATGTCAGTTTATCTACTAATTTATTAATCTCATTGTCTAAATAAATGAATAGCCAATGGATTTCAATATTTATTTTATCCATCTGAAGTCTCCTGAGAATTCAACCAAGGGTATAATAGAATATATAAACAAAGACGATTTTAAACAAAAATTTTAATGAAGAAAATTGCCCTGGTAAAATCACATATTTGCAGGGTAGATATAAGATATCTGTCATAGTAGCTAGAGTTCTGTTAGATAGATGAATTCATGTCCTTTAGAGCAAGCTCATTGAGCTTAGTTTGAGTTAATAGTTTGATTTCTTTTCTTTTTTATAGGCTAATTTTGAGAAGATTGAAAATGAACTGAAGGAAATCAACACCAACCAGGAAGCTCTGAAGAGAAACTTCCTGGAACTGACTGAATTAAAATTTATACTTCGCAAAACTCAGCAGTTTTTCGATGAGGTCAGACTATTATTTCTTTTAGTATTTGAGCAGCTGATGTTACACCTGCACAAGTGGGCCATATTTTTATTCCAGTAATTATTTTAATTTGCTAGTTTGAAAGCAATACCATCTTCACACCCTGTTTTAGTTGAAGAACTGTCAGATTATGTTCCATTTTTCATGCAGTACATAGCCAGACATAATTTTGTATATTTTTGCATTTTCTGTAATTTTTCATCTCAAGATGGGGAAAGGAACCCTACAATAGTTGTATTAACATAGTTAAAAGTTTTACATTATATTTTAAGGTAAGTAAATGTTCAAGGTTAAAGTCAAAGCAACAAGAAACATTCAGTTACATGTGAAATTATAACAAAGGTTTAATCTCCAAACCTTTTGTCATCAAATTTTAATTTTATTTCTATGTTTGCCCATCAACCTTCAAGCACACTTTTAACTACTTTAGATAGCACATATCACACTTTAATTTTTTTAAAATACTATATGGAAATATTGGTAGGATGCTTGTTTGGAATTCCTGGATTTTCATATAAACTCAACTGCATTACCAGGTAGGGAAAAATGTTAATAAGTTCCTGGATTAGAAATGTAGGTGACTAAGTTGCCAGCAGCTTGCTGAGGTGACCCCGTGGAAAGGATTTGGAGCAAGGCTTTCAGAAAGCTTCCTTCTCCTAATTAAACCTGGGAAGGAGTCTTAGCTTTCACCCTGGACGTGATTTTTCTGATGGCTTAAAATATGGGTCATTCTCTCTTTCTTAATTTAATATTTTTATTAATTTTTAGAGAGAGAGGGAGGGAGGGAGAGAGAAAGAGAAAATCAATGTGAGAGCGAAACATTCATTGGCTGCCTCCTGCATGCTCCCTACCAGGGATCAAGCCTGAAACAGGGCATGTGCCCTCACCAGAAATCGAACCTGCACGGGGACAATGCCCAACCAACTGAGCCACACTGGCCAGGCTGGATAATTCTCTTTTTTACAGGTGTTTTTGCCACCTGCTTAGCAACATAAGACACTTCAGAGATTGTTCTGGTCACCGTTCAGTGTGCCTTCCTATAAAGTTCTTTATTTCCTTTGCTCAAAACAAATTTTCTTGTGTGGCAAAACTTTTAAAAAATAGAAGGCCCAATTTAGTTAGTATCTGCTCTTGTTCTCAGTTCCACTTTTAATTTCTGTGTTTTGGAGAAAGAACAACTTCCCACTGTTCTTATACTAGAATAGGGGTTCTCCAACCAGTAGCATCAGCCTTGCCTGGGAACTTGTCAGAATGCAAATTACCAGTCTGAGAGTGGGCGTAGCAATCTGTTTTCATAAGATCATCGGGAGGCAGGCTAGTTTGAGAACCACTGGGCTAGAGAAAGTCAGCTGAAGATGTGATACATTCCTCAATAGCTAAGGCTTTGACTTAGAGAAGCCATGCTAATTAAAAAGATCTGCTGGGGCGAGGGAAAAGGGGAAGGGTCTTATGAATTTAATTGCCTGGTCCTCCTAAGGATTAGAATCTGGCAGTATTTATCAAGAGAGGTTCGGTGTGAATATTCAGCTTGCTCACTGAGCTGAGAATTTTGAGACCACTGATCACTTCTTTCACTAGTCCGCAATTACCGTCACATTAGCGGGTGTGGGACAGTGTGATTAACTCATGACAAGTGTTTCAGGTCTTTTGCAACAGGCATGACAACTTAGGCATATGATAATCTGGAATTCCAGTATGCTCACTGCCTACACATTGTATTTATCTTCATTAATTCACTGAACATTTGATAAACCACCTACTCTTTGTGAGACAATAAGATGAGTAAGACCTGGTCCCTATGCTCAAGGAGCGTATCCGTAGTTATGAGGAAACATCCCGAACAGAGTGCCTCCAGTGCTCCCAGATGTGTGCTTTTCTAAATGTGTTCAAGCTGCTTCCCACAGATGCAATATAAACCTGGTCTCAGGATCAAAGCTCAGCTACTTTTAGCATCATTTAGGACTTAATTGCCCCTCCCCCCGCTCCTCTTTTTTCCTTTTGATATAGTCTTTTGTTTACTGCTCAGATGTTGCTGAAAAGTATGAAAATGTCTTTCATAACCTCCCAAATTTAAGAACTGAAATGGGCTTCTTAGTCTAGTCCATTCTGGGAGAAATTCTGAATAAAGATTGACAAATGGACTCCCTTAAGGGAAATAGTTATTCAAACTTTAATGTTATAATTTTTAAAAATAGTAAAAATATAAAAAGGAACTACTTGGAAAAATGGCATAAGATTTTAAAATCCTAAGTTATGGATTTTGGAATTTCTTTGTGCTTAATAAGTCTAAACATGAAATGCCCATGCTGAGAAGGCAGGCTTAAATCTTCATGACCTTCATGCCCAATCTATGGTGAGCTGTTCACTTTTGAACACAAGGCCTTGACTATGAGAGGTTCTTCCACTGCTTTCGTTATCAGTCCCTCTCATTCTTAGCACCCTCACCACAGGGCAGGAAATCTGGCAAGAACCACTCTGCCTTTTCTCTCCAGCTGCACCGTCAGTGCCTTGCCTGCTCTTGCCACTAGCTCGTAACCTCAGCCAGGTCCCTTTCAATAGCCCTTGCCCTGCTGCCACTAAACAGCAACCTCAGGTGTCCAGGCCACGACAGGAAACCAGACCTCACAGAGTAAAGCGCATGCGCACGTGGGAGGGCACACTTTAAAGAATGCAAAAGATAAGGAAACTTGAGACCCTCAAATCTTGGAAACATAGATTTTTTTCATGAGATTTTCTTCCATGCCTACAACTAGAAGGTTTGCAAATGGCCTAAAACACTACCAATTTCAAAGCCTTCTTTTTGGTGAATATGATTAATGATTTGTAATAATGAGTTAGCAGAAAATGGCTAAATCAGAGAATGATTCTTTCCATCTTTTGGTATAGGGGTTCTGATTGGTGAGGGGTGTAGAAGGGGAAAGGTAAACACATTGAATATTCTTATGATTTAAAATGATTACAAATTTGACTTAGCCATTTCTTATCCAGAGCATTTAAAATGACTTGTTAATGATTATCCTTTTCTCAGTCTTCTTGCTTATGAAGAACTGTAAGAGCTGGAGAGATTTCTCTGCATCTTTACCATAAGCACCATAACATATGAGAGCGTAAAGAAGACTGGAAAAGTAATGGTTAATGGCATGCAGATCCCTGCCTTCTTTTCCTTCTGAGTTTTTCATTCATCTGCTTTCTTTACTTTTCTTTCCCATCTGCCATCTCCTTTGGGGTTTGGGTGAATACCTTAGGTGATGAAGTGTAATCTCTCACTCTCTCTCGCTCTCTCTTTCTCTCTGTCTCTCTATCTCTATCTCTCTCTTTTTTAAAATATTTTTTAAATTGATTTTTAGAGAGAGAAGAAGGGAGTGTAATTTCTTTCTTAACATAGATGGAAGTAAAAGTGTTTGCTCTTGGTAATTAACGTAGCTTGAACTGGACTTGTGCTGCTTATACTTAAGAGTAGAAATAGACCTACTGAAGCTCTGCTACTTCTTTTTTGAAGGCATGGTTTCAGTGTTCTAATTGGGGCAGGGGGCAAACCAGAGGGCATAGCAAGTAACTTAGAGGAACATTGGCGGTGTCGTTATTGTTACTAGAGAGCCCAGTTAGGATTTTGCTACTTGACGACATGGTTTTAGAGATTGCTTTAAAGGCCTTCAGTTAGTGGTTCTGGTCATCCTATTTTCTCATGAGGCACGATTATTTTAAAAATCTTTTACTTTCCTCTCTAAGACTTAGGATTTTTTTTTCATTTTTTTAATCATCACCTGAGGATATGTGTGTTTCATTTTTTGTTTGTTTTTTGTTTTTTTATTTGAGAGAGAGAGAGAGAGAGAGAAACATCGATTGGTTGCCTTCTGTGTGCATCCTGACCAGGGATCAAACCCACAGTCTAGGTATATGCCCTGACTGGGAGTTGCACCTGCAACCTTTTGGTGCATGGGACGATGCTCCAACCAATGGAGCCGCCTGGACAGGGCAAGACTTGGGATTCGTAAGTATGAAGTAATGTAATTATGAATTAGAAGCTTATTGCAAGTTTCTATTTAACTTTAATTCTGTTTTTTTATACCTAGAGAGTCCCAGATATAGTCTTTGGAGTAGTCTAATTGCTGTTTCATCTTTGTCCCCTTAGAGAACATGTTTGCTTTGAGTCTGATCTTTAGGGTTTATTTAAACCAAGTCTTATGAACCGTACAGGGAAGTAGGCAGCAGTCTTGTGAATAGCAGTAAGTTTCACTGGTTTTTGCTAAGGGACATCCCAAGAGCACATTGAAATGTGGAAGTCATCTGGATCCTCAAAATAAATTGCCTGTGGCTTGTAGTGAGCTGGTTTGACCTTAAGTAGAAATAAGAAGAACCTCTAAACTGCCATTTGATAGCAGCTGGTAACCTGTGGCCCATTATCTCATCTTAAGCTTTTCCAAATCTCATGACAGTATTTCTCTGCCCTTCCCTTTGTTAAAAAAAATCAAAGTTGATCCTGCTTTCAAAATTTACTTCTCAAAGCAATTGCCTTCACATATTAAGGCTTTCAGGCTTACACTTGACGTTCCCATGAGGTTTTTTTGTTTATAATGGGTTGACAGGAGTAGAATCTTGAAATTTGGAATGAAAATGATGGAGAAAAATTTTACTGATTGTTTGGTCAAACAAGAAGTGCATGGATATTAAAGTTGGAGAGGTCAGGCTGTGGAGAAATCAATTGGCCTTTATTTTTTAGGGCAGCTTCCCTTCCTGATGGGAGTAAAAGGTGGTAGGTAAGAAGTGTGTAAAGAGAGGCTAGGAAATATAGACCTAGCACATCTGAAAAGGTCCCTTTCCTCCTTCATTTCATTGTATAAACTGTCATGGTGGAAATCATTTTAAATCTAAACAATTAAACTAGCCCACACACTGTGTATTGGCTTAATATCTGCTACTCTCTTCACTGCATTTGATTCAGATTATTGGATTAGCTATGTTCTCAAGCATCCTGCAACTGTAAAGCCTACATGAACTTTTTAATATCCCTAGATTCCTGCTCAGAAGCTAGGACATTCCGATATGTTTTCACTTTTTCTTCCCTTTATGGATGTGGTGGAGGCCCAGGCCTGTCCAGCTATTGTACTTCTTATCCTTTTGGAGGAAGAAATACTCCTTACATCCCATGGAGCATTTTATGCAATGGCTGAAAGTCCTCATATTGTGCATTTCTAAGAGCACAGAAAACCGAGGTATCTGGAGAGGCCTCCCCTGCCTTTCTCCAGTTCACACACTGTGTTTAAGACAGTGACGCTGCCTTGCGTTCTTCCTTGGAAAGAGAGTCTCCATCTTTCACATTCTCACGCAGGGAAAACTCTAGTTTGTAACTGCCTGGAAATTGGATGTTGAGAGTTTCTGCTGAGCTGCCTCCTTTTTGCTCAAAAGGAAGAAACACTTCAGCTTCTATCCACATGAAAAGGTATTTCCTGGTACTTTCATGGCTCATTTAGGAAAATATAAGAGAAAAAATGGCTTCCACCAAGTAAGATTTATACATGTCACCATCATTTAATGTTTGTTTTTGGTTTTTTTAGTCCTTATTTCTTAAACCATTTCCCCAGATGATTTACTGGGACAATTATGCTTTCTTTCCCTCTTGTTTCTTTTCTTTGTTTTCTTTCCTTATTCTTCTTATCTTCTTTTTGTGGGTACATCTTCTCTTTTGGTGGTTTGTTTCTCATCTTTATTTTCTGAACTTATCTCCTGGTTCCTCGTTCCCTGCATGCCACTAACTATTTTCATTAGATATTAATTGATTTGTGAATTCAGGCTGAATTGCATCATCAGCAGATGGCGGATCCAGACCTGTTGGAAGAGTCCTCATCCCTCTTGGAGCCAAGTGAGATAGGAAGAGGCACACCTTTAAGACTCGGGTAAGTACCACTTCAGCCCTCCATACTCAGTGGGGTCAAGTTCATTTTTACTGTTCAGAAGAGCAAAAGGTTGGCCTTTACTTGCTTCCAGAATGCACTCTCCTCTGAGCCTGTTGAGAGGCGCTCCTCAGTTGATTTGGATTGTGTTCTCGCAGCTCTCTTCTGGGACCAGAAGTAAAACTTTAGTTTTTTTGACATAACAATGTGTAATCATGTTTGTCATCCTCGTACCTCTCCTCACTTTCTTCTTTGTCTTAAAGCCTTCCATCCCCTGGCATGGAATAGATTTCCCAACCTGGCTCTTCTTCCCACAGCTTCGTGGCTGGTGTGATTAACCGGGAGCGCATCCCTACTTTTGAGCGCATGCTTTGGCGGGTGTGCCGGGGGAATGTGTTCCTGCGACAGGCTGAAATCGAGAACCCCCTGGAGGATCCTGTGACTGTAAGACAAGGAAATTGTGTCCCATGGAGTAGGTCTTGTAAAGGGAGTTCAGAGCAGGAGCAGCCTCGTGCCCCCTGACTCAGAACCTCCCACAAAGGAGCCCTTACGTTCACCCCGGCTTTGATCTGGGAATTTGAGAGACAGCTCTTTTCCTCTTAACTTCCATCATTTGTGTACATATGATGTATATATGACATATACATGTACATTTTAAAGCTATGCCTGTGTATTATTTTGAATGTAAATATGTTTTTTTTCCAGTTATTTTAACCTTTAGCTTTATATGTTTTGTGTTACTTATCTGGGACCAACAAAAAAGTAACCTTCTATGAAAGTTAACTTAAAGTAAGACATCTGGTTCCCAGTTTGGTAATATCAATATGTAAAAAGGACAGTTCCTACATTGTGGATCTCTGTAAGTTGATGAGACTTTAGTTGGTAAGGTTTTTTATTGTCTACTTGTTTGTTGGGAGATTTAGAACTTAGTTTAAAAATACATATTGTGCAAGGTAGTATGATCTTCCCACCCAATGCTCTGGAAAGTAAGAATAGCGTAACATCGTAGCATTTGACATAGTGGGACAGAGTTCTTAACATAAACCTATGTTAAGTATGGTGAGTTCTGATTTCAGGGATCACAAGCAAAGAAGATGAAATGTTCTGCAAAAAAATTTACTTCACTTTTGTGTTAGTATTATTTAGAAGCCTGAAGTTGTTGTTTTTTTGTTGTTCTAAATTATCTTTTGGATTTCTTAAATTAGTATTCTTTGCCCTAAGAAGAGAGATTGAACTGTGAGACTTCTCAGAGTGGGTGGGTCCTGCAGCTAAAAATAATCCAGTGACAGTATATGACTTTGATCCTCAGTATTGAGTAGGAGCATAGTGACACTTAGGTTATGGGGAGTCCCCTCACCCAGAGGAGCAGTCGTACGTCTTATTGAAGGCTGGCCTCGGGTTGTGAAGACACTGCAGTGTGCAGTCACACCTAATGTGGACCTGTTCTCAGGAATGTTTGGCCAGGTGTCTGGGCAACAGAAACCATTTTATCAACAAATTGAGGAAAGGGTGCCTGGGTATCTCGTAGCTACAGCAGAGCAGCTGCACCAAGAATGTGCACCAGTTTATTTCTAGAGGATTTAGGAATTTAGGTCTTAAGCCTTATCTGCTTCACTCGTCATCCCCTTTTATCTTCTAAAGTTTTGTTTTCTTATTCTACCAGCTCCATAGGAATATGAGAAAATAGAGACAATCTTGGTTAACACCCAGTATAGCTTATTTTTCTCATCATTCCTTCCATACTTCAAGTGTAAACTTGGTATTTGGAATGGATTGCGTTTCGCCTTGCCCCCTAAAGTCTAAATAGGAATGAATCATGAAATTCTACATCAACACTCTCCCCAACTACTCGGTTCCTTGTAGTTATCCAGTTCTCTTTATCTGGGAATTTCTAAGCATGGGAGCAGACAGGAATGTCTTTCTTCTCTTTCTCTGTACTTATGGCTTTCAGGCAATAGAAGATTTAAAGTGGAATTGGTAAATAGGGCTAAGTTGTACTAAGAAGAATCATCTTAGAGTCTGTGTCAAGCCCCTGGTTGAGTTTAAAAACAAATACAGGAAGTTTTTTGTGACTAAGTAATTACAGGGCAAATGTTCTTGTAGTGGAGCTTAAGAAATGGATGGAGGATAGTGGTTCAAGTACAGGGTTGCCGTATCCTCAAAGAATTTTTGTTGTTCCTGTATCACCAAGAAAGTAAGTTACTTAAGACTTTTTTTCTGGGTTACAAGTCTGAAGTCTTGGTTTTCGGTTTGGGGCCTAGGGCGACTACGTGCACAAGTCTGTGTTCATCATTTTCTTCCAAGGTGATCAGCTGAAAAACAGGGTCAAGAAAATCTGTGAAGGGTAAGAGAAACGTGCCTCCCCTGAGGGTGCAGGCTAACTCTCCTAAGTCTTAGACTATAGAATAGTGAAACACAAACCCTTACTTTACCTTCACATGGTGAATACATCTTTTAATAAGGTTGGGGCTATTTTAAACTATTAGAAATGGCCCAAGGTCAGTTTTTAAAGTGCTGTCAAAACCTCAAATTCCACCCAGGCCAATGTGGCTCAGTTGTTTGAGCATCATCTCGTGCACCAAAAGGTCATAGGTTCAATTCCCAATTAGGGCACATACCCAGGTTGCGAGTTTGATCACAACCAATGGATATTTCTCTCTTACATCGATGTTTCTCTCTCTTTTCCTCTTCCTCTCTCTCTAAAAACAATACACATATTTTTTTTAAAACACAACACAATTTCCTTTTCTTGGAAAAAATTAATTAGGATTCATGATATATAAATGCTACATTGTTCTGGGACAGTGGTTCTGCATACCCAGCAGTGTGCCACAGGCACCATACCCTTAAACTTTTCTGAAATTCTGCCCATAAGATCTTTCTTCAGTGCCATTTTTTCTAATATAATTTGTATTACTGTTTTTTTGTTTGTTTGTTTTAAATATCTTGATTGATTTCAGAGAGGAAGGAAGAGGGGGAGAGAGAGATAGAAACATCAATGATGAGAGAGACATCAATGATGAGAGAGTCATCAATTGGCTGCCTCCTACATGCCCCCTACTGGGGATCAAGCCCACAACCTGGGCATTTGCCCCAACTGGAATCAAACTGTGACCTCCTGGTTCATTGGTGGATGCTCAATCACTGAGCCACACCGCTGGGCTGGTTTTGTTTTTATAATCTAAGGAAATTTAATAGCTACAGAGAATACCAAGATAGTTCAAATGTTACTGCTCTATCTGTAGGCTACTTACCATAAATAATTATTATTGATTATTACACCAGTCTGAATCCTACTAGTATCTTGGTCCTTCTAGTAAATTAGGATTACTTTCTGAGATTATTTAAATTGGATAGGTTAAGAAACATCCGTGTTCCTCAGGCTGTGTCTGTCTGTTGCAGGTTCCGGGCCTCTCTCTATCCCTGCCCTGAGACACCCCAGGAGAGGAAGGAAATGGCTTCTGGAGTTAATACCAGGATTGAGGATCTCCAAATGGTACGCAGAGGGCTGACGGGAATTTGTTTTTGTGTAATACTGAAATAGAAGGCCAGTCTCCTTCCTTGAAACACAAACAGTTTATGAGGCACCTGCAGTAGCTCAGGATACCAAAAAAGGAAACGTCTCCTTGGGAGCTGGGGAAAAGTTTCATGGAATGACTGCTTCAAAAAAGCATTAATCATTCTCAAAGGAGACAGGAATGCTATGCATCTGAAATCGCTGTTGCTTAGAGTAGTCAATTCTCCTCATCATGAGTCAAAAGTATGCTTAGTTAAGAAAAAAAAATCAAATAATACAGAAGTATATACAAAGTCAGTTCCGCCCTGTCTCACACACACACTGTCTACCTCCAGAGGCAGCCACTCTCAACCGCTTGGTGTGTATCCCTCTGGTCACCTGGATATCAACCACACAGTCTAGCCAACGTGTCCTGGTGTAACCCTTGTACCCAGGAAGAGACTGCATTCGATTTTCCCAAAATCACAGTGTGTGTGATTTATGGGAACATGGAAGGAAAAGGGTGGCAGTTGGAGTGGTGTTTCCTGTTGAAAGAATGTGATGAGTGCCCCTTGAAACATTAATAAACATGCCAATCCCAAAGGCATTTCTTTCCAGTGGCAAAATTGTCAGAGATATGTTGTAATTCCCATTTCAACTTCATCTTTCCCTCTAACCCCCATTGTATGTGACCCACCGACTTGACCTACTTCCAGTTCCTTTGAGATATTCTTATCTGTTTAACCCAAACTGCTGGTGGACCATAGGCCATATTGGTATGTTCTGGGTTCTAGGACTGTCTTATCCCTTCCCAGGCTTATGGGTAGATTTTAAAGAGCAGGTGCAACCCACATGAACTGAACTGAAACTTTAAAATTGAATACCAGGGGGTGGGAGATAGGGAAAGAAAAAAGCAAAGAGAACATTGCTTCCCAGAAGTTGTAATAGTAATTGTGAAATTGTCAACAGCCAGAAGGACAAAAAGTAGTTTTGTTCCTTTATTCTCAAGTGATTTAAGAGTTTACCAAGGATATTTTTTCCCCATTAATTTTTAGAGAGTGGAAGGGAGAGAGGGAGGGAGATAAAAAGGGGGAAGGAGAGAGAAATATGTGAGAGACACATCAACTGGGGCTGGGGATCAAACCTGCAAACTAGGTACGTGCCCTTGACTGAGAATCGAACCTGAGACCCTTTGGTACCACGGCCAATGTTCTAACCAGTGAACCACCAGCCAGGCCAGCTTTTTTTTAAACCTCTCTATGTAAGTCACATTCTACTGCTCAAGAAAGTTTGTCAAGTAGTAGTTACTACTTTTTTTCTGAACTGACTTAAAAATGATTAGTATGTAGCTTTTTCCTCTTCAAAATAATGTAGAGATTTAAGATAGATTTTCATGCAGAAAAGTTAGTGACGGGTTGCTTGTCCAATTTTGGCTTAGCCTCTTTTCTGCTATTAAAATCTTAAATATTTGCTGGTAAATACGGCAGTAACTGTAAAGTGTCCCTGCCCCATTCTCACACTGTCGTCTTGGCAAATGTGATTCCTCTGAGAAACTCTGTCCTGGTTTCCAGAGGTCAGCACTGAAACATCCCCCCACCCCCACCCCACTCCTCCAGCCTGACAGGAACCAGGAACATAAAGCCTTATCTGCCCGTGATGACAGTGGTATGTGGCAGGCTAACTTCCCTCTAAAGGTTCTGGATCCTCCTGACCCCAGTGTCTCCTGTCTCCGGTTCTGGGGTCTCCCTTGGCATAGGCAGACAGTGGTGTTCAGCAATGCCTCTTTTCCATCGTTCCCTGCTGCTGGCTTACGTTCAGGGGATTTGGCAGCTTGCTCTTCTTCAGTGTGGATTTGTTGCTTTGTCAACATCTGGACCTGTGATGCTGACTTCTTTGAGTCTGAGTTACAGGCTCCACCTGGAAAGTCACCACTCTTTAATGGGCCAAGTAAAAGCCAATGAATTGTTGTGCCATAGATTTGGTGGTAAGATTAAAGGTATAGTGCAAAGGTAGAAACCATTTTATCAGGCTTCTTTTGAGCTTGGAGCTAAATAAAAACAAATGTTAGTAACTAGAACTCTAATTTCTTGTAATTTGACCCCTAAAAAAAAGTCATTCTAGTCAAAGGAAGAAAAAAAACAAAAACAAAACAGATTCCCAGCAACCCTTCTCAGAAAGTTGTGCCTTTTGCCATTCATATCCTGAGACTTAAGACTGGTGTTAGAAGGATCCCTCCCATGTTCCTTTCTCTCTCAAAGGTTTTGAATCAAACGGAGGATCACCGCCAGAGGGTTCTGCAGGCAGCTGCTAAGAACATCCGTGTCTGGTTCATCAAAGTGCGGAAGATGAAGGCCATCTACCACACTCTGAACCTGTGCAACATAGACGTGACCCAGAAGTGTCTGATTGCAGAGGTCTGGTGCCCTGTCACTGAACTTGACTCCATCCAGTTTGCACTCAGAAGGGGCACGGTGAGTCCCCCACAGCAAGCAGTGCAGCCTATAGCTAAGAAAAGAGGTTCCCATCAACAGTAACATTAACTATCCACATTTTTATGGCATTTTTACTTTCAGAGTTCTTCAATATACACATCTTGTGTCCTGACAATGCATTTTGCATATGTGTCCTTTTTTTCCAAATGTGGAAATTGTGCTTTTTTTAAAAAAAGGTTAAATAACTTAATCATGTATCCATGATTCTTCAGGGTAGCTCATGACCACAATGTCAATTTCCTAATCCACATTCTCGGTCCATTAGTATAACCTGTAGTATGACCTTGGCAGACTCACTTAGTAGTTAGAAGTACTGCTCTGTTCAAAGCGCTGATCTAGTTAGAGATGTACTAGTAAAAAATAAGCCCTCAACTACCTTACAGTTTCCTTGGAGAGGCTGACAGGCAAACATACAGTCAGACTGTACAGAAGACAGTCTGTACTCAGAGTGGTATATGCAACTAAGATGATTGAACAAAAGCTTCAAGAAGGTGGCACTGGGGCTTTGAAGAATGGGCGAGATGTCGATTTACAATGATGAGAAGAAAATATGGACAAAGGCAGGAAGTACAGTACGACATTCATGGTTGGGCAAAAATGGGATTATAATGGGCAAACGGAAATACTAGGATGTGAACTTGATTAGGTAGAAACTAATTGAGAAAGGTTTTAAAATACCAGATTACTTTTTAAATTCTATTTCAAAAGGAATGGAGAGGCTGTAGAAGTTATTTAGCAGTGAAAGGACATGACCAAAGCAGTTTTAAAGGAGTAACCTATTGATAGTATCTTGGTTGGATTGGAGAGTAGAGAGTCTATAGGTGGGGGTCAATTAGGAAGTTATGTTAAACACAGAGTAGTAAACTGTAAGGGCCCCTGAGGTGAGAACTGACAATAGGAAAAGAAAATAATGATGAATTTGTGAGACATTCTGAAGGAAGAATCATTAGGTAAACTTGGTTTTTAGCAACGTGTGGGAGCAGTACAAGAAGAAATAAACAAATGTTTCTGAGGCATCAAAGCTGGGTGCCTGGTAGGATAATGGTTTCACTAATGGAAGTAAAAGTTCAGCAAGAGAAACTTAGGGGGAAAATGGTAAGTTCAGTTTCAATCACATCGAGAGGCTGGTCAGCAGGTAATAGGACAGGTTCTTGATAGAAAAGGCACAATGAAAGGTGGATTCATGAGAGTGGAAGGGAGTGAGACCTCAAAGAAGGAAAGTAAGGAAGCTAAAGACAGGACCTTGGGGCCCTGCACTGTTTGGGGATAGTCAGAGGAGGAAAAGCCAGCAAAGACATAAAAAGCATGGTTAGTGAGCAGGAGGGGACTCCTGTGGAATCAAGGTTTTCACCCAGAAAGAGTCAGGGGCTTGCATATGGGAGAAAAGACTTTTGGATCTGGTGACCAGCAGCCACTTTGAATAAGCATGCTCAGCTAGACTGCAAGGATTCAGGAGTTTAGAGCAGGTGGTGAGGGAGGAAAGTCAGAGAATGTACGTTGCTTCCTCCATAAACAGAGGAGAGAACAATGATAGTCCTAGGAAGGCAGGTGAGGATGTCTCCAGAGAAAGAGGTTCCATGGTTACTTTGGTTACATATTTTAGAATTAAACGTTTTTTTACAGTAAGGATTTTCTTCCCAAGACTTAATTTAAATCTTTCATTGTAAATTTTATACCTAGTTTCAGTTTCCCCAAAGACTGGGGAAGATTGAGACACAATTTACATAAAATAAAAGACACACATTTTATGCATACAGGTGGATGGGTTTTGATAATATGCATGCCTGTGTAAGATCACCACATTTAGGAGCATGACCTAATTTGATATATGTGCTTAATGTTTGCCAGGAGCACAGTGGGTCCACCGTGCCCTCCATTTTGAACAGGATGCAGACAAACCAGACTCCCCCAACCTATAACAAAACGAACAAGTTCACATATGGCTTTCAGAACATAGTAGATGCTTATGGAATTGGAACTTACCGAGAGATAAATCCAGGTAAAAAAAAGCTTGCATCGTTTCCCTCCAGAGGTTTTATTTTTTGCTTGTCATATATATACTTTTAAATATATATATTTTTATTTCAGAGACGTGGAGAGAGAGAGAGAGAAACATCAGTGATGAGAGAGAATCTTCGATTGGCTGCCTCCTGCACCCCTCACACTGGGGATCAAGCCCACAACTCATGGGCATGTGCCCTGACCAGGAATCGAACCATGACTTCTGGTTCATAGGTCTACACTCAACCACAGAGCCACGCCGGCCCGGCTGTTTGTTTTATCTTTTAATGCCTCACTTTAAATGCTGTTAACAACTGGCTTAAAACAAAAGATGTCAAGACCTCAGCACGAGTGTAATTCCTGTGAAGAGGTGCCCATATAACTCCTGTTCTCTGTTTTTCACAGAACAGGTTATTTGGAGAACTTCGTTGATTATGAAGCAAAATTTGACTGTGTAAAATTTTCATAATTTTTATTATTAAAATTTGAAAGAATTATAGAAATTACCTCATTCAAGTTCCCATCAAAGGGAGAAAAATCTTACATATTAAAAAAAGAGGTGGTTTTATAGGCATGAGCTCTGTGGATTGGATTTTTCTGTGTATATGTTTTACAGATATAAAACACCTGGCTTTCTCTAGCACACCATTTGTAGGAACTGCTTTAAGCAAAAGTTTTTTTTCCAAGATATCTGACATTTTAAAATGGCTTCCCTGTTCCATGTTAGAGAAAATATAGCAATTATTGACCATGTTAGGCACAAAGCAGATTTCTCCTCTGTTTGGAGAGTTAATTATTAAGTCAAGAGTCAGAATTCATTTTCAGCTGGAGCCTTCTTCCGGACCTGCTTTGCCCCGGGTGCTGGGCTTTCTCCTGCTTACCCAGTAGCTTTATTCAGCTGGGAAATGGTTGCTGCACAGAGAAGAAAGCTGCCTGCTCCAGGAGCAGTGTCCCAGGGACTAGGAAAAAGGAATTAGAGAACAAACCACATTGTTGCCAGTGCTAGAGGCAAAGCTTTCACTTCCTGTGTTCTTTGTTTAAAACTCTAGCTGTAGCTCAGATGTTATCAAGCTACTTTGTGAGGAGCACAGCACCAGGGAAGATTTTCTCTGGGAGTGCAAAGTCACCTTATACTGACCTTAGCATACAGAGAGGAATTGCTTTGTCTTTTTCCTCCTTTTTTTTTTTTTAAATTAAAAACTTTTTTACTTTATTTTTATTGTTGACACTATTACAGATGTCCCCATTCTGCCCCTCTTTGCTTTATTTTAATACTAGAGGCCCAGTGCACAAAATTCATGCACTGCGGGGGAGGGGGGTGTCCCTCAACCTGGCCTACGCCCTCTTGCAGTCCAGGAGCCCTTGGGGATGTTCGACTGACAGCTTAGGGGAGCAGGCCTAAGCTGTCATTCAGACATCCTTAGCGCTGCCACCACCACTACGCTTGCCAGCCATGAGCCTGGCTTCTGGCTAAGCAGCGCTTCCCCCATGGGAGCGCACTGGACCACCAGGAGGCAACTCCTGCGTTGAGCATCTGCCCCCTGGTGGTCAGTGCACAGCATAGCAACTGGTCAACCATCAACTGTCTGCCCCCTAGTGGTCAGTGCATGTCATAGTGAGCGGTTGAGCTGCCTTAGCATATCATTAGCATATTATGCTTTGATTGGTTGAACGGATGACCGGACACTTAGCATATTAGGCTTTTATTATATAGGATATTTTTTATTGTTGATAGTATTATAGATATTGCCCATTCTCTCCCCCTTGTTTTTTTTATTAATTAATTTTTTTATTACAGTTGACATACATCACTATATTAGTTTCAGGTGCACAACATAGTGATTAGACATTTATACACCTTACAAAGTGATCATTCCAGTAAGTCTAGTACCCATCTGACATCCTTTGGTTTCTTTATAGCTCCATATACCATCATCACTTTCCCTTTCCTATTTGCTGTGATGTTTGGGGACTTTGGCCATGGCATTTTGATGACCCTGTTTGCTGTATGGATGGTGTTAAGGGAGAGCCGGATCCTCTCTCAGAAGAATGAGAATGAGGTAATTTTTGAGTTACATCTTGCAGTAGACTGAAATTTTATAATTCCTCAAGCATTCATTATGAAAATTATGATCTGGAAGTCTTCTGTCATGAATTTGTAGAGAAGTTATATTCATTTTAACACTTAAAGAGACCACATGCTGTGAAAGTGAATTTCTTATTTGCATTGTATTTTGATCTTTACTTCAAGCTCTCTGACCAGGATGGGGTTAAGTGGTATGAAGGGAAGGGTATAGTGTTTTCTAAACAACATTGTCCCAACATGAGCTACAGCAAGTACATTTCATTGACTTCTTTCTTCTGGTTCCCAGATGTTTAGCACTGTGTTCAGCGGACGGTACATTATTCTATTGATGGGTGTGTTCTCCATCTACACTGGCCTCATCTACAACGATTGCTTTTCCAAGTCTCTCAATATCTTTGGATCGTCCTGGAGCGTACGGCCAATGTTCATATCTAATTGGACGTAAGTTGCAAAAGAAGCTAAAAGTCAAAGCTTATTCCTTTCATATTCACCTCTGATTTTCCAGACAGGTGGTAAACTAACACTTCTTTAGGAGCTGGTTGGCGACGTCTGTTTCAGAAGAATGCAGCGTCTCCTCTTATTTATCCTCCACAAACTTTGTGGTTTGCTCAGCAGTCTCAAGGAGCTGAGGCTAAAATAGGCACATTGATTATTTTTATAAATTAAAAGCAGATTCTCCAAATTCCCTGCTTGGTTGTGTGTATGTGTTTAAGTTTGCTGTTGTTATCTCTGATCCCTTCTCATCTCAGATGCTCGTCCCTATTCATTTTATTGAAGAGATGAGATAGCTAGAGTAATTTCTTTTGGGGTCAGTTTCTGTTGATAAAAAAATAAATGCAACTTTTCTCCTAATTTAGGGAGGAGACGCTTCGGGGGAACCCTGTGCTCCAGTTGGACCCAGCTGTTCCTGGAGTTTTTGGTGGACCATACCCTTTTGGCATCGATCCAGTAAGAGCACTTCTCTCCTATATGTCTAACACTAAAATGTTAAATTGTGACCCTAAAGTGAGAGAATAAAGTGAAGATAAATAGTTATTTGGTTTTTAGTTGACATATATATTTTTGGAAAACCTTGGTTTATCTGTTCAGTGTACTTCAAAGCCATAAAAGACCCAAGTGCCTTGGGAAGCCAAAATAATTTTTCCTGCATTGCTAATTTCAGAGGTGGTTAGTAATATTTACTCTGGGAAGATTGATTTTCAAGACTTCTTCCCAGTTTAATTTATTTAACTTAATTTGTTTGTCTTTTTCACAGAACAGAAATAGCTCTTCCCTCTGGGTTTCAACTTCTATTCTTATCTTTACATACTATAAGAACTTATCCCAGAATTTAATTATTTTTTTCAAATACTTAGGCAAATAAGTGTGATTAAATCTTTTGTTTTGTGTGCCTAAGAAAGGGGGTAGAGGAACTGAAGAATAAATGTTAGACAGTAACAATTATAAAATTTCAGGTGGGAAACATTATGGCCCAGAGAGATTAAGGTTTCTTATTAAAATGGAAAATAAATTGTTCCTAGCTTGTTTGGCTGAGTGGCTAGAGCATTGGCCTGCAGACCAAAGGGTTCAATTCCAGTAAAGGGCACATACCTTGGTTGCAGGCTCCTCCCCCACCCAGGCCCTGGTCAGGGCTTCTGCAGGAGGCAACCAATCGATGTGTTTCTTTTACATCCATGTTTCTCTCTGCCTTTCCCTCTCTCTTCTACTCTCCCTAAAAATCAATGGAGCCCTGGCTGGTTTGTCTCAGTGGATAGAGCGTCAGCCTGCAGACTGAAGGGTCCCAGGTTCAATTCCTGTCAAGGGCACATGCCCGGGTTGCGGGCTTGATTCCTAGTGGGGTAGGGGGTGCTGGAGGCAGCCGATCCATGATTCTCTCTCATCATTGATGTTTCTATCTCTCTCTCCTCTCCCTTCCTCTCTGAAATCAACAAAGATATATTTAAATCAATATATATATAACCAATAAATACTACACACACACACACACACACACACACACACACACACTTTTTTTTTTAAAGTCAATGGAAAAATATCCTCAGGTGAGGATTAATAATAATAATAAAATAAAATGGGAAATAATCTGTCTTTAAAAATACTTCAGATTGTTATAGGTGAGGAGAAGTGTTTGCAAAAAAAAAAGTGGGGAGATACAGAGTTGATTATTTTAATTATTAGAGAAGTTAATGTTACTGAAATGCTTACTATGGGCCAGAAATATGTCCTGAGCCCTCAGCATATCTGATTTATCCTTAATTTATCGGGTAGATGATGCTATCTCTATTATACAGATAAGGAAACAGGCTTGGAGAAGTTTAATAGCATGTTACATATGCATTTAACAAATGTCTATGAATCCCTATTGTCTGCAAGGCATAGTGCCTTCTGGGGGAAACACAGAACTTTAAGACATAATTCCTGCCCTCAAGTAGTTTAGAGTCTAATAATATTTCTTCACATTTATATAGTTTCTGTAGTCACAAAGTTTTTTTTGTAGATATTCCATTGGATACTTACAGGGTAGATACTGGGTTTGAAGTGACGGGGGCGGACACTCAGAGAAATGTCTGTCAGGCGGTTGGAGTCGTAGAGCTGAATTTCAGGTGAGATTGGGCTGGAGAGAGAACGAGTCACCACTTTTCAGGTTAGAGGTCACTGAGAATCAGCTTCACGAAGAGGCCAGTTCAGGAAAAAATGATGCCGGGCTGGATGGTAGAAGATCCTGCTTGTCAGGCTACAGATTTTGCACTTTCGCCTAGAGATGATGGTGGGGATTCAGGGGGAGGTTTTGGCTCAGGGAAATGACTGCGTCATAGTCACAATTTAGAAAATGTTATCTGATGGCCATGTTATCTGGCAGCAGAACTGTCAGGAAAGTATTACAGGCATCCAGGCCTTAGGGGATAAAGCTTAAGGCAATTAATATTTAAAACGTAGATGGACTGCCCTAGCCAGTTTGGCTCCGTGGATAGAGTGTCCGCCTGGGAACTAAACGATCCCGGTTCGATTCCAGTCAAGGGCACATGCTTGGTTTTCGGGCTCGATCCCCAGTAGGGGGAGTGCAGGCGAATCAGTAATTCTCTCTCATCATTGATGGTTTCTCTCTCTCTCCCTCTCCCTTCTTCTCTGAAATCATAAAAATATATTTAAACATAAACAAATAAAGCTTCTTTAAAAAAAAAAAGTAGATGGACCGACAGCACCACAGGGACATGATCAGTAAAACACAAGATTGTGGAAACATCTACACATAACCGGGCAACTGACCCAATTTCTTCAACAAATATTTTGTAAGGAATAAAAAATGAGAGCTGGAGGGAAAACCTATAGATTAAGACTTTAAAGCTATATCAACAGTCACGGTGTATAGGCCTTGTCTGGACCTTACTTTGAATAAATGAGTTATTAAAAAGCATTTGGACACAATCCAGGGAAGTTTGAATGTTGACTGTATATTTCATGATATTAAGGAATCATTGTTACTGTTTTAGGGTGTGACAATAGTATTGTGGTCATGTTCTTAAAATGAATCCTTTTTAGAGATCTGCACTGAAATATTTACAGTAAAATTATATGGTACCTGGATTTTGCTTTAGAACAATATGGAGGTGGGGAGTGGGTTGGGGGTATGATGGAGCCAGATTGACCAAGAGTGCATAGGTGAATAATAATTGTTGAAAATAGGTGATGTCCATGTGGGAGTTGTCTGTTATACTCTTCTCTCTACTTAAGAATGTGTTTAGAATTTTCCATAATTAAAAAACAACCCTATTTTTTAAATGGGTGACTAGTTTTCCATTTGAGCACTCTTTGTAATACCCTTTTGTTTCCTTGGGTTGTGACAGATTTGGAACATTGCTACTAATAAACTGACCTTCCTCAACTCCTTTAAGATGAAGATGTCCGTTATCCTTGGTATCATCCACATGATGTTTGGAGTAGGTCTGAGCCTTTTCAACCATATGTGAGTCGCTCTGTTTCTGTCATAAGAATGTGCTTAGTTTAGGTAATGCTTTTGCCTAAGAAATAGATGGCATTTGGGGGGAGGGATTAGTAACTCAGAACCCTGTTCTGTGTTAAAAAAGTGCTTTTAAGAAATGGGGCTTACTTAATATTAGTCCCTTAAAAATTTACAATTGCAGTGAAGATCTTTGAGAGAACCTTGTGTAATTTTCATCAAAATGAGTGAATTATTTTTTTCCTTGATGTGTAACTCACATGAAATTTTGAACTGTGTCTTGGAATGTACTAGATTTTCCAATCTCTCTCTCATGGGAGAA
Organism: Myotis brandtii; assembly: GCF_000412655.1. Lineage (NCBI taxonomy): Eukaryota > Metazoa > Chordata > Mammalia > Chiroptera > Vespertilionidae > Myotis > Myotis brandtii. Next base: position 869,203 of record NW_005367911.1, on the reverse strand, counting down.
TGGAGAGGATGGTACTGGAACTGTTCAAGGTCTAAAAGTCTGGAAGTCAGCGTTAATCCTGTTTGTCTCTGTTGCCTCCAGTGCTTCTGGCTCTTGCTTCTTAAAGTAATAAAGACAGAATTGAGGGAGCCACAGGAGAAAATTTACTGAGGGCTCCACTTGGTGTAGGGGTGGCCCTGGGTCTGTTCACTTCTCACGTTTTTTTTCTCTCTTCCTTTTTAGCTATTTCAAGAAGCCCCTGAATATCTACTTTGGGTTTATTCCTGAAATAATCTTCATGACCTCTTTGTTTGGCTACTTGGTTATCCTTATTTTTTACAAGTGGACGGCTTATGACGCTCTTACATCTGAGAAAGCACCTAGCCTTCTGATCCATTTCATAAACATGTTCGTCTTTAACTACGAGGACATTCATAATTCAATGCTATATTCTGGGCAGGTGCGTCAGCCCAGAAGTGGACTGTCTTAGGTGGTTATCCTAGGTCAGGAAGTTAGATGTTTCTGTTACCCTAAAAAAAACTTAAATCCCTTTCTGTAGGATTTGGTTTTCAATTCATGCATCTAGATCTAAATTCAGCCTGTCCTCCTTACTTGGGAGGGTCTACTATAATTTTTGTATCAGAAAGGGTGGAATAATAACTCTCGTCCTATGGGACAATTCCTGGGCTTTGCCACATCTGCTAATTATTTTGAGAATCTGGATAGCATTATTCACAAGTCAGTAAGAAAGTACTGTTTGGGGGGTAATTTGTGCTGGAATTGGAAACTGCATGTTTGATTAATGTGATGTGCCTTGTCCTCCTTTGCAGAAAGGAGTTCAGTGTTTCCTAGTTGTGGTCGCATTGCTGTGTGTACCATGGATGCTACTGTTTAAACCGCTGGTCCTTCGCCATCAGTATTTGAGGAGGAAGCATTTGGTGGGTATATTTCTGTTGCTGAAAGTTACTATTTTTTTTTTAAGATCAAGACAATTCCTCATTGGATCTAATGAATTGTGCATAAGTCTATATACTCTTAAAGTGCATTTGTGTCATATCCCAGCATGAGCACTGGACCTGCTGAAATCAAAAAGTGTTTTTGTTGCCTGGACATCTGGATTCAGCTTTGAGTAGCTCGGGTATAGAGAATAAGTCATAAGTGTTTACCTTTCCTGGTCATGTTTGCTCATGCTGTGCTCAGCAACATCCAGGTCTGGGCCTGTCTAGATGCAGCATCAGACACAACAAAGCAGCAAGAGCTGCAGCCGTGTGAACCCACTCATGTGGTTTGCCTGGGCAACCACAGGGCTGACACTGAGACATTTTCTTTTGAAATAAGACCGTGATGCTCTCACCAACCAAAACATCCGGGGGAAAGATTTGGCTTGAAGCATGTTGTTTTTTCTTTTTAAAAAGCAGCATACATACTTGTGTTTACTTAATGTATGTGTGCATGTGAATTCTACACACACACACACACACACACACACACACACACACACACACACACACACACACACACACACACACACACACACATATGCTTAAGTTGCCAAATGTTCACTTCTAGCTATCCAGTAATGCTTACTTATTACACTGTGGTAAAATCCAAAAGATCTTTTTGCATGACTCTCATATGGCTGTTAGATTATTATTCCTGTTGGAGAGCAGCTGAGTTACAAGACCCTCCTTCTCCCTTTTCTGACCATCTTCACCCTTCCATGTCCCCTGCATTCGTCTCCCCCTTCACTCCCTCCCTCTTTTGTTTTCTTCTCCCTTCCTCTTTTCTTCCCTTCACTATCAGGAAGGGCAACCTGTGGAGGCCCCAGTCAGCCCAACCCCGAGCCAACAGGGACTAGAGGCAGCAGCGGCTGCAACAGTGAGTGAATTTAAACCAACAAACCATCACATTTTGTGTAAAGAGGTGGCAAACAGTGCAGCAGAATTCTTGTTAACTATATTGAGAGCGTGGGACATGTGTGCTCTTGTTACTCATTGAGACGACAGAAAAGAGTTCCACCTCTTATGAGTAGATTCTGATATCATCTTTACCCTTGGTCTACTAAGTTTCTATTCAGATATGTAAGTACAGTCATGGTTATGGAAGCAGAGTGGCTGTTGTACCCTCTCCGGGTCCCATCATCTTAATCCAAGATGGCGCTCTTGGACCCATCCACTTTCATGTCTGTATTTTGTGACCATGTATTGGGTGATTTTTCAGCCCGGAGCAAGAGCATCTCTGTGATTCTTGATTTCCCGACACTTAAAGGTCTGCTTCCGAAGATGCTTGGACATTTGGCCCATTTTAGCTGTGACTTAGTCTCCTTCCATTGGAAGCTTATACATGTCTACCCTCACGTCCTCAGCTGCTCCAGTGAGAACTCCGCTCTGCCGTGTGTCTTGTGTGTCTTGCACATCTGGGGTAATAACCAGAGTCATCTCTGTTTTGATCTTTCCTTCTTCCAATACTAGCTTATAATTCAGTATCAGCAGTTTGAATGTTAAGCATTTCAATATCTGTCCTTAAAAACATCACTTAACCAAAATCTTACAATGCCCTAATATTAAACTAGTACAATCTATTCTATATAATGAATCTATAGGATTTTTAAGGGTCACCAGTAGTGATCACTCATGTACTGTTGTGTTCTAGTAGCATCGTACTCCTTTAAAAGAAAATGAAATATTTAGATGGATAACCATTCCCTTCATTAGGTGTTTCTGATCACTTTAAACTTTGAAAACTATGATCATCCTTCTAGAACTAGTCTAAGAGGGCTGATATTTTGAATAAGAAGATATTTTAATATTGCTACTTAAATTATTATCAAGTAGGAACTTTCTCTTTTCCTATAAGAAAAAAAATATTAAAAACCCTTAGAACACAAACTATCCATGTATTTACATTCTTTCTATGGGCTCTCTTTCTGCTAGTCTTAATGTTTTTAAGGTGTGCTTCTGATGCATCAATCTTGATGCTTTTAAATCTGCATCCTCTTCTTTCATACTATGCAAGTTAAAAGTCCCCAGTCTAGAAACCCCCACATTCATAGGGTCTTCTTAGCCCACTGGTTTTTTTAGCCAAACATCTGGAGAGCAGCCTAAAGGCATCAGGTTGATAACTCTCTAACAAGGACTCTGGATTCTTGACCCCAAGTGCTGAGGATATGACACGGATCTGTTTTTGTTCTGTTCTGTGTCCTCTTGGTTGTCTGTAAGCCTGTGTCACAGTTTAGTTGTTGTTGTTTCTTTCTGCTGGTGTGTGTGTGTCTCATCCCCCTTCCTAAAACTCTCATACCCTGTGTTCTGAAAGGACAGTCGCTAGTGTCTAGCTGGGAGGCTTAACCCGTCTGCCCCTCACTCTATCCTCTAGTCGGGGGAAGCTTCAGAACTAGCCTTCTGCTTTAGTGCCTTGAAGCCTGCCTCCTGTACCCTAGAACCCATCCCAGGAGTCCTCTCCTGTCACCCATGCCCTTCGTTGCCCTTTCAGTTCATCTTTTGAGGGTTGTCAGGTTAATACTTGTGTGACCTGGAGGTGCCCAGGGCCTCAGTGGTTCCTGAATCTGACTTCTTATCAGAATTACCTGGGGAACTTGACATCTGTTTTTTAGGGTATTAAAACAGTTAAGTGGAAGAAAAATAAAAATGGTCTATAATCCTATGACCCAGAGAATCCCCTACTGACATTAAAAAATACAATTAAAGCAATAGGTGACCTTGGTTAGAAAATGCAAATAAGGGAACATTTGAGATCTTGCTCCCCAGCATATGTTGTCAGTTTGGCTCCAATAAAAATTTGGGGAGGGGAAAGAAAATGCAAAAAGTACTGAAAGCGAAAGCCTGCCTGTCCCCAGAACCCTTCTCCTCCTTCAGGGTATTATTAACAGCATTTTACCTCCAAATTTCTATCATCTTCTGAGATAAGTGCATATGTGGATGTACATATATTTTTTGAAACACATCATAATTGTGTTTAAACTGTAGCACTATTTTGTCCCTTGATTTATTAAGTTATTAAAAATTTAGTGTATCTTGGAGATTGTGTCATAGTTATTCTTACTTTTTTATAGTTGCCTAGCATTCCATAGACCATTCTGTTGAATCTGCTAAAATTATGTGATCACTTTCTTACTAATGGATGTGTTCATTGTTCCCAGTTCTTTGCTATTACAAGTAGCAATTCAGGGAACATCCTTGATAAAATTTCACAAGCAAGTTCCCAATGGTGGGTGGGATTGGATTGCTGAGTCTCAAAGGGTGCATGCATTTTCAGTTTTGATAAACAATCAAAATGATTATACAGTTTGTACTTGAGGGTATATATTTTTAATATAGATTTCTTAGGTTCCACCCCAGACCTACTGAATTTGCACTTTCTGGGAGTAGTATTTGAGAGTCTCTGTGTACTGAAGTGCAGCTTGCAAGGTGACTCTGATGCAATGGTTCTCTACCCAGCACGTGAGAACCGCTGCTAGGAGAGAGAGCATTTGTCCACACGGGGATCTGGTGGTCAGTAACTGAGAACAGGTGAAGGTGTGCGTGGGGACCTCCAAGCAGTTGTCCAAACCTGCTTACACGTTGTTTGTGCTGCTTGCCCAGAAGGCCATTTTGCAGGAGAGCAATCTTCCAACTCTTGCTTTGTTTGTTTCTCCAGACAGAAACCATAAGAAGTAGGCCTAGAGGCTGTTTCTTTTTTTAAAATATGTTTTTATTGGCTTTAGAGAGGGAGGAAGGGAGAGGGAAAGAGAAACATTGACCAGCTGCCTCCAGTACGCCCCCTACTGGGGATTGAGCCTGTAATCCGGGCATGTGCCCGGATTGGGAATCGAACCAGCGACCTTTTGGTGCATGGGACTAGGCTCAACCAACTGAGCAACACCGGCCAGGGCCAGGGGCTGTTTCTTCAGCTCCTTTCACTCTGTGGCAGGTTAGCACTAATTAATATCGGTCAGACTTAATCCCAGTTCTGCCTAGTTTTTGTAGCCACAGAGTCCTTTTGCCTCAATAAACCTAAGCTTTTCCAAAGCAGGTTGACGTAGAAATTCAGGTTCTGGAGACCCTACTGAAAACTATGCCTGGGAAGTGAGGAGAAGCCACACCCATCAGCATCTGCCCACATGCCCAGAAAGAGTTGTTTTCACTCCAGAGTCCTCCACGGAAGGAAAGGAGCCTCTTTCTTTTTGTAAACTCAGTATTCTCTAGCAGGAAGCTGACGTACATGAAGCTTCTTTCCCTTCCCTTTGTTCCGGGGCAGAGGCCCAGCACTAGCACATTTCTGGGAGAGGTGGCTGGAACTCTTGGGGCTCCTGTTGAAAGCTTATCAGACAGACCAGGTTACAATTGTCATGTCATTCCGTGCCCCTCCCTCTTACAAAGTCTACTCTTTAGTTCAGTTTCAAGAAAACTTAGGCCATTGAAAGCTTTGCAGATAGAGCTACACCTGCTGTGAGAGTCTGTTCGTATTAAGCTTTTCCATTCAAGCAGGATTCTTAATTAGCATTGACTGAGGCAAGGTTGGTGTCTCTGGGTGCAGCAGGCAGAACTGCATATTTCCTCCCATCAGGATGAGTTGGTAAATGCAGTTGGGGCTGGGGCTGGGGCGGTGGTGGCTGGGGTGGGAACAGTGGTTTGTTTTTACTTAGCTGTTTGACCAGCTGGTTTTGCTTTTGTTGTTAGAATATGTACTTTTCTGAGGTTTGTATGTACTAACCATCGCCCTTCCCCACCTCACAAAATGTCATATTAAAGCCCAGGCAAATTCTACTCTTTCTGTTCATGTGTGTAGGGAACTGTCAACTTTGGTGGGATCAGGGTGGGCAACGGACCGACAGAGGAGGATGCTGAGATTATTCAGCATGACCAGCTCTCCACCCATTCAGAAGATGCAGAAGAGGTAAGATCCAGTGGTGTGGGCTTCCTCTCCTTCCACTTTGGGTCAGCCCTAGTCTGTGTCCCTAAGTGGCTTCGCTCCAGTCTTCTCCTTGAAAAATGAAAATCTAATCCTAATGATCAGCCTGCCTTCTGGACCTCTCAGGGCACCTCAGCTTTTTCCGAGGGGCCCCCGTAAACTCCAGGTGTTGCCGGCAGAGCCCGCAGCAGTTTTTTCTGTTGTTCCACTTCTTAACTTCTGCGTTGCATGCCGATCTCCATTACCAACTGCTCTCCTGGGCACTGAGGCAGAGTCGGCCCCAGCTTCCCAGCTCTTATTACCAGGAACACAGCCCACGCAGGCAGCATCCGCATCCCTTGCGCCTTCCAAGGGTGCTTCCAGTTGGAACTGTAACCCCTGATGCTTTGGAAGTCCTGTCCCACCGAAGTGCTCTTGTTGCAGAGGTTTCATTTGAGCCTTTTAAAAATGCCTACTTTTTATAGGGAGCGTGAAAAATGTTAGGCTAAGCTAGACTTTTCCTGCACCACCACCTCCAAGCTCAGTTTTTTAAAACTCACAGTCTTTGCCTAACCACTCATAGCACAAAGCCTCTGACCTTTTGGATCTCATCCATTCATTGTATTCTTTTTAAAGCAAATAGGAGTTGAGGACCCCAGGTGACTGGACTTTTTAGTCTGACTGACCACTTTCACTATGTGTATGACCTTTTAAAAAAGAAATTGCAAGGGTAGGGGTGCCTTTTAAAAATATGTCTTACTGCTCTGAATCCTGCTAATGTTGCTTTCCTGTATGCTGAGGAGGCTGCCTCCGACATGTTAGACCCACTTAACATTACCCGTCCTCCCCACGAAGCAATGGTAGTCTTGTGTTCGTGACTTGACCTTGTGTGTGCGACTTGACCTTGTGTGTGCCACGGCTTCCCACTAAGTGTAACTTTGTGTTTTCAAGCCTACCGAGGATGAAGCGGTAAGAAACAAGCTGCTTTGCCTTCATGTTTATCTGGGGCTTGTCTTCCCGTCCTTGTGATCATTTTGCTGACCCTGCTGCATCCGGGGGCCACACATGACACCCGCGTACCCTGCATCTCACTGGCATTTCTAACCAGTCCGTGAATCTGTGTTCTGAAAAAGCTCATCTCCATTAACTGCATCTCATGTGGGTCACCTCTGTCTTTGTTTCATTGACTTCGCTGATCTAATACCTCTGAGAATGGCTTTGTAAGGAGCTACAAGTAATGTCTACATTGGCATTCTTGAAGTGACTCCCCTTGGGGGTTAAATCCCATTGGCTTCTGCCTGCCTCTCCTGTGATGTTATGTATGGTCGCTCTGCCACTGGGAGTAGCTGTTTCCTCCCTGGTCCTCTGAGTGCTTATGAGTAAAGCTTCCCCTTCCTCCCTGTCTGAGATGCAGCCAGCCTCTTCCTGCTGCCCTCATCAGCTTGATGATGCTTGAAGTGACAGTTGCTGGACCCTCGCCTTGGGGTCAGCTCTACCTCTGTGTGACCCAGGTGGGAAGTAGCGTTCAAAAGGAGGCTTTGCCTCTTAGATGTATCCCAGTAAAAAAACAACCCATCCGCGATATTAGCCACACACAGAGCATCATAACAGGGAATAGAAAGAAAGTTGGCGAAATGTTCAGGCTGCATCTGGAGAAGGCCTTCTAGCTCAGCAAGAATTCACTTAACAATATACAAGTTTGGAATCCGGTTTTTTAAAGGCCATGCTGCACTGTTTGCATCTTACCCCTAAATTTCTCTCTGAAATACTTAGACCCATAAACCCTTCCCTTCCCTGGCTCTCCTGGTCTCTGTAAGGGGGCAGCTGATAGGAATGGGAAAAATCGTTGCTGTTTTGTGTAAAAACACACAGTGCTCAGCCTTCCTAAAGGCTGAGAGGCTGCTGCATCCAGGACCTTCGTGTTCCTCTGGACCGCTCATCTGTGCAGTCTCTGGCTGGGCCGCCTGGAAGGGATGTGGGAGTGTGTTCCATGTTAGTGAGGAGCCCAGCCCCTCCCAGTAACATCTCCTCCGACAACACTGCTCTTCCTAAATGTCACACTAACTGAGCACCCAAATGCCATGGTCATTGCCAGAAAAGTCCTTATTTGTAGCCATGTCCCAGGGGAGTTGAACATTGAAACAAGATGGACTGTAATTCAGCTGCCCTAGTCTCTGGCCCCCCAGATCCCTAAGGGTTCTGGTTTTCATAGCTTCCTAAGTAGTCATAACACTTTTTCAAACACATACACAGTTTAGTTTGCTACAGACAGATTTAGATAACTGTCACAGTTATCTAAAGATTTCAAACAAAACAGAATTCTTAAAAAATGCAGCCTACTTCTCCTAGAACTTCCCCATATTGCTTGGCTGGGAAAACCTGTTTGCCGCATACAGGTCATTGCTCCAGCCCAGTGGGAGCAGCGGTCCCTCTCCCGGGAGGGGGCACTCAGTACAGTTGCAGACCAGGGCCAGGTCATGTGATTGTCTAGGAAGCCTTTAAAGACTGTAGCCATTCAGCAAGGGTCAGTGGCACCTCTCCCTACTGTGTCATCTCACCAGATGTGCTCATCCAACCCATCCATCCATCCATTCACCCTCCACGTGTCAAGCCTCTGTTCAATGCTACAGAAACTGAAAGAAGGAAAACACAGTCCTTGCCTTCAAGGAGCTCCCAAACAAATTGAGGGAACAGTCTGGGCAGTAGATGCTGTGATCATAGTGTGCCCAGGATGCTGTGGGAACACAGAAAGGGGGCACCTGAAAAACAGAGTGGGGGTGGGAAGAGGAGACCAGGAAAGGGCTCCCTAAGGAAATTATTGCTAAGCTTAGTCTCTGTGGAGGGAGAGGGAGATGCAGAACCATCAGTATGAATAGTTATCATAAAGACACAGAGGCCTGCCCTAACCGGTTTGGCTCAGTGGATAGAGCGTCGGCCTGCGGACTGAAGGGTCACAGGTTCGATTCCGGCCAAGGGCATGTACCTTGGTTGCGGGCACATCCCCAGTAGGAGGTGTGCAGGAGGCAGCTGATTGATGTTTCTAACTCTCTATCCCCTCTCCCTTCCTCTCTGTAAAAAATCAATAAAATATGTTAAAAAAAAAAAAAAAAGACACAGAGGCCTGCAAGCCCATCACGCTTAGGGATTAAACGGGTATTCAGCTTGGCTGAAGCTCAGAGTCAGGAGTTGGGGGACTCATGAGAGGTAAGAATAGAGGTTGGCAGAAATGAGCCACAGATTGTTTGGACAACAAGGGCCCATCAGAGGGTGGTGAAGCTGAAAGTGACACCACAAATGTGATTGCTGAAGTGGAGATGTTAGAGGACATACTGGATTGGGGAGGGGGCACAGTCTGGAGGCATGGGGACCAGCTAGTCTGCTGTGAGTCAGGAAAAAATTGGGAGGCCTGGGAGAAGCAAGCATTTTCAGCGGGAGTTAGAAAGGAAGGGACCAATAGAGACTAAGAATGGAAAAGCTACAGGTCCCAGTCCCTTAGCGAAGACTGGCAGTCAAGATTGATTGGCAGGTTTGGTTCCTGGGGGACGAGTAGTGACACCGTTAGACATGAGACATGGCCTGGAAGTACATCTTGGTGGGGTCAGCCCCCTCTCTCCCTGCCCTCATGTGTTTGCAGGGCAGTTCTGGTGTACTCTGGATGTGGAGTCATGTGTGTCCTGAAAGAAACTAGTGAAAAGTAGACTCTGACCAAGGGCAGGGCAGGCTGGGGAGTCCCTCTGCTCCTAGGGCTCTGGGCTGGGCTGTGGGGAGAGGCCCCCAGGATGGAATGACCTCCTGTTCTAGAGTAACTGTTGGTTTCTCCACCTGGGAGAGTGGGAGGCCACGCAATGCACCGGGTGCTTCCAGAGCATCTGTATTCTTCCCCCTGAAAATGCTTGCTTCTCCAGAGCTTGCAAAGTCCTACATGTGAACTCCTGGAAGCTTGTTCCAGCCCCACCCCTTTATTCTGGAAATGATTTTGGATGTTGAAGGAAAACGGAGAAAGGGAGTGTGATGAAAACAGAAACAAAAACCAAACGATATTCTATCTGGTCTTAATCAACTGTCCAAGTAGGAATTGGTAAAACTTTTTTTTTAAATAGGTTTTTATTGATTTCAGAGAGAGGAAGGGAGAGGGAGGGAGAGAGAGAGAAAAACATCAATGATGAGAGAGAATCATCCATCGGCTGCCTCCTGCAGGCCCCCTACTGCGGATCAAGCCCACAACCTGGGCATGTGCCCTGCCCCGGAATCGAACCATGACCTCCTAGTTCATGGGTCAACACTCAATCACTGAACCACACCAGCTGGGTGGAATTGGTAAAACTTTTGCTAAAATTTCCGTGTCATCTTTGCAGAAGTCACACAAAAAAAGGAGGTTGGTTATCTTGAGTGCAGTAGTTTGTTAAGCTAATTAAGTGAAGTGACTGGAGGTTTAGGGCCTGACAACTGAGAGCCGGGGGGCTTCCTGCTCCCCTGGCTTATTCACAGCGGTGTTCCCACTTGGGGACTTCACACACCAGCGGGTGGGAGTGGGCTAGGGAAGGTCCTTAAAGTCCGGAACGCCATTTTCTCCGAGCGCTCTCAACTTCACAGACACTCCACTTAAGCTCACAGGCTAGCCGGGAGAGAAAGACAGATGTGTTGAGAAGAATCTCATGAAGACATAGTTCATTAAAATGTAGTGTATTGAGGGAAATGGGGGTGTCCCAGTTGGGGACTAAGCCAGGCAGGATTTCAGGGGACGGCATAACTGAAGTCACCACTGGAGTTCAACACGGGGCTCCTGGCCCATGGAGTGCAAAGGACCATGTGGCACAGTCCAGACTCCACACATCCCCCCGCCTTACGTCTTCTCTCTGGCTTCCCCACCGCAGTTTGACTTTGGAGACACGATGGTGCACCAGGCCATCCACACCATCGAGTACTGCCTGGGCTGCATCTCCAACACCGCCTCGTACCTGCGGCTCTGGGCCCTCAGCCTCGCCCACGCACGTGAGTGTATTTCTCTCAGATCAAAAATGATGGCTTTCCCCTTCTCTGGGCACTCTCTCAGGTGGGCCTTAAAGAGAGTGGGAGTTACAATAAGTTTCTGGGATTATTCAGACTCCAGAGTCCAGAGAGAATGATGTCCAGATGGAAGGGTCAGCGCTTTCGCCAGGTTAGCAATGCACAGTGGTCCCACTCAGGTCATGGGAAGCCAGAATGCAAGGAGCACTCCAGGGGAGGGTGGCAGAGCAAAATGCAAGGCCCACAGCGCTGCTCACCGAATAAACCAGAGGTCGTGTCTCTCCCCTGTCCCCAGAGCTGTCGGAGGTGCTGTGGACCATGGTGATCCACATGGGCCTGAAGGTGAAGAGCTTGGCAGGAAGTCTGGCGCTGTTCTTCATCTTCATCGCCTTTGCCACCCTGACCGTGGCCATCCTCCTGATCATGGAGGGCCTCTCGGCCTTCCTCCACGCACTGCGGTTACACTGGTGAGGGGAGCGGCGGGGGGAGGCGATATGGGGACGTGTCCTTGGCTGCACCGAGGGCAGCTTTGCTCCTGTCCAACATCCAGAGCACTAGGAAGTGTCTGCTTTCACATCATTACACCCAGGACCTATCTTAGGAGTGAGCTCCCGGAAATGCCCCCCGATAAGCACAGCTCACTTTCAGAGCCTCCAGGGAGAATTCTCGGTGGGTGTTGTCAGGCGCCCTCTCCCTGCCTCTCACTCTGCAGTGGTCCTGATGGTAGCTTAAAAGATCTGCTGGGGTTTTATTTTTTGTTTGCTTGGGGTGTGTTTGCTCTGGCATAGAACTTTCTCCTGTGTGCAGAGCAACGAGAACAGCTCTGGAATAGGTTCTAAGCCCAGGAAGATGCTGGAGCACAGTGTACCCCAGTTTTGTCCCCTGGTTCTGGCCTTGTGCCAGCATCTTTGAGGAGGACCCCTGACAGCTCGTGGGGGGGGGGGGGCAGGGGGACGGTTTCCTGCTTCCCTAGCGTGTATGTCAGTGCACCGAAGAAGCAGCTTCAGAAGGGCAGGTTTGAGGTGGGTTTGTTTTCTTTGATGTAGTTTGTGGCTCTTCATGGCCCTGCATGGGGAGGGAGCTCAGCCTAGGGAGTGGGAGAGCTGGAGTCTGGCCTGGACTGTGACTCCGTGACCTCAAAGTAGGGTTGCCAGATTCAGCAAACATTACAGAACACCTGTCAAATTTGAATTTCAGATCAACAGTGAATAGTTGGGTGGGATTTTGTCTTATAGTGTAAGTATTTTCCAAATGTGCATGGGACATACTTACACTAAAACTGTGTAGCCTGTGCTACTTCTGGCTACCCTGCCCCTTTGAGTCTCCATTTCCTCCATTAGGATCTGATTCTCCCTTTTTGGGTCTCAAACCCCAGTGGCTCTGGAAGCTCTGGACCCTCTCTCCACAGCAACACCTCCCCCCATGTGAGCACACAGTTTTACCAGTTTAGGGGTCACAGATCCACTGACCGGACCTTAAGAACCCCTAGATGACATCATCTGTGGTGTTCATGACCTCACTGTCAGAGGGGGGCTTGGAATGTCTCTTTTCATCACTAATCCAAACCTGAAGAAAACCCAGAATCTGAACCTGAAACCTCTTCTCTTCCCACCCTTATCTTTGACTTTCCTCCTGGCTTTGTTGTAGTTGAGCCTCCTCAAGGATGCCACTGTTTGTTGTTCTAAATTGCAGAGGAGAAAAGTGAGGCGCGTAAGGGGAGATGGGCTGGGACTTACCTTCCCTCACCAGCTCCTTCGGAGGAGTCTGTCCTGCTGGTGGGTGCACATGCTTTCTCAGTGCACAGCTGAGAAGCACCAGGGCTTCCCTCCTGTCCCCCCCTCCCCCGCCCCCGCCCAGCTGCTGTTTACTGTGGAGCCAGGAGGTTAGGAGCTCCCCATGATTCAGACTGCGGGCCGCTCCCCTGTTCTTAGCTTATCAGCGTCCCCTCTCCCCAGCACACTTCCTCAGCCTCACGGTGTGAGGGAACGTCTGTGTAGCCAGCCGGTGGTGACTCACTTTTTCTTGCGCTCTTGGCTTCCTTCCTTTCCTACTAACTCCTCTGTCTCCTGAGCCCTGGCCTTGAGGGAACAGTTACCACCCCACCGTGATTCCCAGGTGGGGAGCCTGCTGCCTCCTCCCAGGCGGGATGGGGCCCCGCGGTGCTGGGCCAGCACTGTTAGTTAGAGCAGTGAGCAGGCGCACCACGACTCTAGTCGAGGAAGGTCGCCTGGGCTCGGGCCTGTCTCCAGAGTGAGCCCCCAGTTGGTGAAATTGTGTGTTATTGCCAGAGAGCTACTTCTTCCTCAGGCTCAGCGGTGGCCTTCGAGTGCCTCTGTCTCCCCACACAAATGAGCCCGAGGAAGTGACAGATGACAAGAGAGCAGGCTCCAGAATCACGCCTCCCTGGTCTAAAGTCCAGCTCTGCCCACACTGGCTGGCCGACCCCGAGGGAAGCACTTACCTCTCTGAACCTCCTTGTCTCTCATGCGGAGAGAGAGGATGAGGCTGCCAGGATTAAACGCGAAGGAATGTGCACACCAAGGGACTCACGGTGCCCTGGCACATCTAACCTGTTGTTCGGGTGCAGATCATGGCTGCCCTGCTTGAAAGTGGGGTGCCCTGTGGAAAGGGCACCTCCTTGTGGTAGCTTGTAAAGAAACTGCTTTTAGTCTGTTTAGAGAGAGGGGAGACCACTGGGTGGGAGGATAGGTGATACCATCTGAATGCCTCTCCGGTGTAGTTTGCAAGGAATAGGCTGGTCCACCACATTGCACTTGTGGGTTTGGTAGTGGAAATATTGGGCAGAAGAGAAAAAACAGCGAAAACTCTTGCGCAGCAACGTTTCAAATCCCATCTTACTGAAGGCCTGTTTGGAGCTCATCCCTGCCTAGGGAATGGAATTGGTGCAGGTGCACCCCCTCCTGGCCGAATGTGGATGTGCTTCCAGGATGCCTGGGCAGCAGTTGTGGGTTGTGGCCACTCCTGAGGGGGCAACAGCTGGTCCTGCTGAGAATGGTGCAGGGACACGGTTGCTGTTTTTTCTGGTGTCCAGCCTGGACGTCGTCATACCTGTCACTCTACCCCTGGTATTCAGCTGGGTTCCTGATTCTGATGCAAGGACTGCCCCATTAGACAAGCTCTGGGTCTCTTCCGTGGGGACAAGAAGAAAAGCACACGATTCGATAACAAATGTAAACCACTAGTCTGAGGTCCGTGCAGGGTCAGAAGGAGGTGGGTGACATTTGAAAACAACAGTGAGCAGGTTAATGTGCCAGCCTGCCAATTCCATCTCTGAGTCGTCTGTCCCTCTCTTTTCCCCCAACCCTATACAGTGGGTGGGCCTTCCTGTCACCCTAATTCGATGTCTTTTCTTTCTCAGGAAAGGCAAAGGTGGGATATGATTTGTTGTTAAAACTGTGGCCACCGAACTGCTTTTAGCAGAAAGACTGTTGCCCATGGCCTACCTTCTTCTCTAGCAGTATCCACCTGTGTGTAGGTGTGCACACTTGCACACTCGCTGACTGCTTGATGGCTAACGGGACGGGACTGGGACCAGTTTGTGGTGAGGGATACAGTGGTGCCACAGCAGGACACCTTGGGAGACCTGGGTGAATGGCTGGCTGCCCCAGAAGTAAGAGACCTGAAATGTGTCCCAGGCTGACATCACTGTCCGGACACTGGGACCATCAGACAGGCATGTGCTCCTGGCCCTGAGCTGCCCAGAGTGACAGTAAGGGCCAGAGCAGCAGCTGGGCCTAGAATCATCTTTCGGAAACTGCCTCCCCTCAGTCACACCCTGCCAGGAAAGGGAAGAGGCCCCGGAACCAGTCCCTTCGCTCACTCCAGGAAACAGGTTTCCTGTTACACAGCAGGAGCCGTCTCTCTCTGGATGCCCGGTTGTCCTCTGGGTCACAGGTGGCCTTTGCCAGGTGCTGAGCTGGAAGGGGTGATAGAGAAGCTCAGCCCACTGCCTGCCTGGGGCTTCCTCCCAACTGTGGGATTCTGAGGTGCGTTTTAGTGGCTTGGAGCATGGCTGGGCCTGGAGGCTCCTGAGCAGAGCCCCTAAGGAAGGAAGAACTCGCAGGGCGGCCCCTGGGGCCCCCTTGCACCCTCACACAGAGAACTTCATGTTTGTACTTTCTCAGGAAGCACACGTTTCCCTGGTTTACAGGGAGAGGAGGGTGGGGAGACCGACAGGGAAACTGCTTTCCAGCTCTGTGCCAGGAGGTTGGGTGAGCTCACTGAGAAGGAGGGTGAGGTCAGGCTAACCCAGAGGGGCCAGGATGTCTTTAAGTCACACAGAGGGGTGGCAAGAGAAGGGTGGTGACCCCACGGGTCTCTGAGAACGTCTCCCTTCACCCAGTTTGGAATTGGAATTGTTTGTGTGATTAGCCGGCCAGGAGGTCGGAATTCTGATCCCTCCTGGGCCTGGAGGGGACTTGCCCACTATCTGGCTACATATTCTTGAATGAAAATGGGACGAGTCCATCTCTTTTCAGTTGTCCAGCAATCCCTTGCCATGTGCAGACACAGCCCACCCAACATGAAGAATGCAGACCTGACAGCAGTGGGTGCCCAGCAGGAACCTAGCTCCCTCCCCGCCACCTTCCCCAGTAGCTGCAACAGGCAGAAGGGCTTCTCAGGAGTGTTAGGATGTGGGGCGGATCCAGTCCTGGTATGACTGACTTGAGTCCTGGATCCTGTTTTACCTGGGGCTTGGCCAGAGTCTGGGATGCTTGGGGACCTAGGCCCAGGCCCTGGAATGTGGGGCTGGGGGAGAGATGGCCTCACTGAACATTGTTCACCTCTTCTCTCCAGGTGTGGAGCTGAAAGCCCTGCAGTCACTGTCCCCAGCCAGCACCCCGAGGCTGAAGGGGCCTCTGAGGGCCTCTCAGTGCCACCTGCAGACAGTCCTCCTGGTTTACCTGCCCAGGCCACGCCCCACGCTTTCCTCTCTGCTGATTGCTCCCCTCTGGGTTTGGGGGAGGAGGAAGCCCTGTGTGTAAACTATTGCCTGCAGCCTGCCTCCCCCGCCTGTTCTTGCGCCGGTTCTGGTGCCCCCAGGGTCACTCAGCCCCAGTGGAAACTATTCCTCAGGGCAGCTCTCCTTGGCTTTTCTAGCCTCTGAATCATGCATTTTTCTGCCCATATTTGGTGCTGATTTGGTTGCTGGGCAGCCATCCAGGGCGAGTTTGCAGGGGGAAGCCCGGCCAAGTGCTCACAGGAGCGAGCTCCTCTTCCCCTCGAGTCCGTCCGATAGGGCCCCAGGGAGACGGGCCATCCAGGGCGAGTTTGCAGGGGGAAGCCCGGCCAAGTGCTCACAGGAGCGAGCTCCTCTTCCCCTCGAGTCCGTCCGATAGGGCCCCAGGGAGACGGGCAGGGATGGACGCCTGGACGCCGAGCTGCCTGGGAAGGGAGTTGAAGCTCTGTTTTTCCTTTCAGTCCCCAAGAGAAGAATTCTTTCTCAGATGTTTTTGTAGTTGGAGCATATTTTTGCCATGGCTTTGAGGAGACTTCCCCTCCTGACTTCCCCCCTTTCCTGAGAATTTCCTCCCCTAACTCAAAAGCCTTGAATGTTCACTCCCAAGCCTCCCTTCTCCTTCCTCCCCACAAGGGAACAATAAGCAAGAAAACAGTGGTGCTCGCAGGGTTCCCGGGGCTGAATTCACAGCCGCTTGGGGCTTCCCTCAGAGGTCGCTGTGAGCCCTGCCAGGCGACGGCTGTTTGGGGGGCTGTTTGGGGAGTTCAGAAACTTGTGCCGGCTGAACTTCTGCACATGGCCCTCTGCTCAGCAGGTCAGAGCAGGACTGAGGACACTGCTTGCTGAGGGCAGGCCCTGGGCTTCAGAGGCAGGGCTGTGTGCCCTGGGAGGAGGCCGAGTTCTGGGCTTGGGCTGGCAGAGGCAGCAGGAGGCAGAGCGGCTTTCCCACGCTCACCTAGGAGAGTAAGGCTTCGGGGAGCGTGGGTCGGGCATCTTTCTGGCCAGCTGTGAAATCCCAAAAAGTTTCTGTGGGATAATGACTTCCCTCTTCCTTTTCCCCAGGGTCGAGTTCCAGAATAAATTCTACAGCGGGACCGGTTTCAAGTTCCTACCCTTCTCCTTCGAGCACATCCTGGAAGGGAAGTTAGACGAGTGAGCCCGCATGGGGACGTGTGCCCACTGCCCTCCCCCACCCACTCCATGGTGATAGCTGTGCTCCTCTCGCGTGTTGGTTGTGATCCCTGGATTCGGGGGCATTTGTGTCATCCTTGCCACCCTCCCCCAGCTGCTTGTGAGATCCGGCCCTCCCTTGGGTCTCCTGCCTCCTCAGCTGTGCATATTGTAGTGTAGTGATCTAGAGAAGCTGGACTCTGGCTGTCACTCACACCACTGGGCACCAGCCTGCCCTCCATCTCCTCCGAGCCAGACCCTCCTCTCTGTCACCTGGTGGTGACTGTGTGCATTTCCATATGAGCCCAATGCCCAGGAGCACCTTCGCCATCCACACCCGGATTCTGAGTTTCTGCTCCTGCCATTCTAGTTACTGGTTGCAGTGGGGGTGCTCTTGGCACCCTTCCCTGGGGTTAGTAGGAGCAGATCCAGGAAGATGGTACTTATCTCCTCTGCCTCCCACCTCCGGTCTTCAGAGCATTTGTTAATCAGGAATCCAGCTGGGCCACACTATGCATGGCTTCTTGTCACCCCCAAGGGTCCCAAGGTACCCAACACCACCTCCCTAACCTCCACTCTATACTCAGACCTCTCCTCCTCCCTCCCAGAATCCCCTTCTTCCGCTCCCTCATTTGCATCCTGCATGATAGCACAGCTGGGAGAGACCCAAAACAGAGGGCCTGGCTAGCTGCTTCTCAGCCCATTCGAGGGCCCTGGCACTGACACGTCCTCTGGGCAGAGGGTTTAAATTGATGCTCTTCCTGGTGCAGACCAGGACCTTTCCCCTACCCCCAAATCATGACTCTTGAGTGAAGGACGGTGATCGTCAAGGCTGGTTCTCTGGCAGGCCAGCCTTGCTCTGCCACTAGTGCCCCTTCCCACTTCCACAGTGAGCCCAAGTGGGGGGAGTGAGGTCCTGGGCAGGGAGGGTCACTGTCATTTACCGTTTGCTGATTGGAGGCGACTGGCAGGGCTGCCAGGCATGTGGTTGTGAGAGCTGCACAGCCCTGCCTGTGAGCTGATGACGAGCACCCCCGAGGGGCCGGCTCCGCTGTCACCCCCACACCAGCTGTGATCTTCGGGCCTTTTAAGCATGTGTTGACGCAGCAGCCCTGGCTGCTTCAGCTAAATTGATCCAGTCACTTTCAGTGGCCGAGATAATCCCCTGAATTGGCCAGGCCCTTGCCCTCTTCCACCCTGACTTTCCTGAGGGAGCTGCTCAATTCAACCCTCCCAGGCGCGGCTGGCCTGGGTCGGGGCCACCTGCCCCAGCTGCCCCAGCCGCACCACGTGCTGGCCAGTGTGACCTGACCCAGACCTTGTGCAGAGCCCCTCCCCTGTGGTCCCCATGGTTTACATGATGTGATGATCTTTGTTCTGTTGACAGCAGGGCTTGAAGTAGAGTTCTCTGTGTAAGGAACCCTGCCCAAGGCCCTTCTGTTCAGACATTCCTGTGCTGAATAAAGTGTGTTTGAGTCTACAGAGGGAGGCTGGCTGTCTCTGTACCCACAGCCCCTGCTTCGCACACTCTCCCCCGCCCTCCTCCAGCATTTCTGCTTCTCTGATCAAAGGCCACAGCTACCGAGGCCCTGACCAGGCAGTAAGTTTGAAATTCTCACCTTATCTCAAGTTTCACAGGCACCTTCCCCCTCGCATGAGCCAAGGCAGCTTTGCAGGGCCACAACCCATGATGGGGAGGGGTCTTAGGAACCCGGCTTCGCCTCCCCTTCACACACTACACCCCCAAACAGCAGAGGCTCGTGGGGGTCTGGGCATCTGCCCTCTCCCTCTTTTCCAATTGTGCTCTTCGGGGCTCAGCAGCCTGGCTGTTTTGAGCCCTGATGCCCTTGGCCTTGGTGTAAATGGAGGCTCAGCATGTGGTTTGGAGCAGCTGGAGAATGTGAGGTGCTGAGGTAGGCAGGTGGCTGAAGAGCCTGCAGACTGTCCAGGCAGGCGGGGTGGGCAGGGAGGGCACCTCTCCCTCCTCACTGCCATGTAAGGCATCCACATTCTTTCCCAGGGCCCTCCCTCCCGGGGCCTCCGGAGCAGGGGCTGCTCAGGAATTCGAGCAGCAGGCTGACAACTGCGGCTCCGGGAGGGGCAGGAAACCCCTGTTCATTTCATGTTCCTGTCCCCCCAGCCTCAAACCCTCTCCTCCCTAACAGGCCAGCTGCCCTGGAATAGGCCCTGGGTGCAGCACCTCCACCCGTCTCTTCCGAAAGTCCAGAGTGGAAATTCAGGTAAATGAGCTCTTTTAGCCTCTGCTCTGTTACTGACTCAAAAAGGGAGGCCTAACTGAAATAGATATTTGGGTGCTGGCTGGGTAGCTCAATTGATTAGAGCATCATCCTGATACACTAAGGTTATGGGTTTGGTCCCAGATCAGGACACATACAAGAATCAATCAATGAATGCATCAATAAATGGAACAACAAATTGATGTTTCTCTCTCTTCCTCTCTCTAAAATCAACAAATAACTTTTTATAAATAAGTAAAATAGATATTTGGAATCAATGGAATAGAATTGAAATTGAGAGTCCAGAAATAAACCTTAATATTTATGGTCAATTGATTTTTTTTTTTTTTTTAGAATTTTTACTTTTTAATTTCAGAGAGGGAGGGATAGGGAGAGAAAGATAGAAACATCAATGATGAGAGAGAATCACTGATCAGCTGCCTCCTGCACGCCCCATACTGGGGATTGAGCCCGCAACCTGGGCACTTGCCCTTGACCAGAATCAAACCTGGGACTCTTCAGTCTGCAGGCCAACCCTCTATCCACTGAGCCAAACCAGGTAGGGCATCAATTGATTTTCAACAAAGGGGCCAAGAAAATCCAAAAGAACGGGGAAAGAAGTCTTTTCAACAAATAGTACTAGTACAACTGGGTATCCACATGTAAAAAAACAAATTTGGACCAGGACCCCACACTATGCACAAAAGTTAACTCAAAGTGAATCACGACCTAAATGTAAGAGTTAAAACTAAAACTCTTAAGAGGAAATCACGAGTCTTCATGCTGACCTTGGGCTAGGCAATGATTTTTAGATATGACAGCAAAAATAACAAATGATGAAGATAAGTTGGGCTTTAGGAAAATTAAAAAATGTTTTGGTTCAAAGGGAAAAATAAAGACATTCACACCAGGAGACAATGTCTGCAAATCATACAGTTGACCCTTGAATAATGTGTGTGAACTGCAGGGGTCCACTTATACTTGGGGGTTTTTTTGTTGTTGTTTTTTTTCAGTAAATATGCAGTCAGCCCTCTATGTCCCCAGGCTGAATGGCCAGTAAGCCCATGAAAAAATGCTCAACATAATTAGTCATTAGAGAAATGCAAATCAAAACCATGAGGAGATACCACCTCACATCCACTAAAAAGGTTTATAAAAACGTTAATGACAAGTGCCAGCAAGGATGTGGAGTAATTGGAACTCCTAGTCCCTGCTGGTAGGAATGTAAAATGGAAAGCAGTCTGGCAGTTCCTCAAAACGTTAAACAGAATATAAGACCCAGCAAGTTGACTTCTAGGTATCCACTGAAGAAAAATGAAAAGATGCGCACGCAGACTTGTACACAGTGTTCATAGTAGCATTTTTCATGGTAGCCCCCCAATGGAAACAACCCACATGTCCATCAGTTGGATAACAAAAGGCAGTCTATCCATATAATAGGTATTAATCTACAATAAAAAGGAATAAAGTACTGCTACTTGCAACACTATGAATGGACCTCAGAAACATGATGCTAAGAAACAGGACACAAGACCACATAATATGATTCCATTTCTGTGAAGTAGGCAAATCTATAGAGACAGAAAGCAGATGGGTAATTGCCTAGGACTGGCGGCTGGATGCATTTGGGGGCAGGATTAAAATAGGAGATCCCCTTCTCGTGGAATCCCTGGACCCCAGACATCTGCTGAGTGAGTCTGTGCTCTGTCCAGTGAATGCCCCTCATCTTGCGGTCCTAGAACCAGCATGGAAAGGGTGGCTTTGGGCCTGCTCAGTGCTATAAAGATGGGACAATTCCATCACCACCTTCAGGACCCACTCTCTGTCCGATTCATTGGGGACCTGGGTGGACTGTGCCTCTTTCTGTCCCAGGAGCCCTGGACAGAAGGGGCATTGGAGCTCCCCTCAGATCCAAGAGACCTGGCTGCCTTCCCAGCTCCCTGGCCTACCCAAGGCATGTCCTAGGCATTGGCTGCTCCCTGGTGGCCAGACAGGGAAGGACTCATTCCTCCTCGCTGGCAACGTGAGTGTGATCCTAGCTGGGCTGTGACAGGCAACTGGATTGGCTGGGCACTATTCTGGGGCACATAGACAGAGGGGCCAGGAACATAAGAGGACATGATGAGATGGAGAGAGGAGAGCCAGGCCTACTTGTTTCACACACATTAATTGAAAAAGTAAAGTCCTCCCACCCTCAGCATCCAAGTACTCCATGGGAGGCAACCACTGTATTCATAGCCTTAAAAAAAAGATGCACACAACCCTAGCAGGTTGCTCAGTGGTTAGAGCATTGGCCCACAAACTGAAGGGTTGCGGGTTCAATTCTGATTAAGGGCATATACCTCGGTTTCAGGCTTGTTCCTTGGCCCCAGTCGGGGACGTGTGGGAGGCAACCAATCTGTCTCTCTCATATCCACATTGATGTTTCTCTGCCCCCCCCCTCCCTTCCACTGTCTCTAAAAAAAAAACACAAACAAAAATTATTGGAAAATATATCCTCAGGTGAGGATTAACAACAACAAATAAATAAAAAATACCCACACAAATGCGAGTGTACTATATCCACTGGTTTGACCATTTGCAGAACATTCCAAATCATTAACACATCTTCCTCATTTTTCAGTAAATGCTTAATAGTTCGTTCATACTTTAATTTCTTCAATCAGCCCCCTCCTGTTGTCAAAGAGCTCCCAGCCTGACGGGGAAGATGAGAAAAGAGTGTGACATGCTTGGAGTCATCCCTGAAGCTCCTCCCCAGCATCTACGAACTCAGGCGTTAAATGTACTACCAACCCCTGGATGGTGTCCCCAACCTACTGCCCGCCCCCACCACCAGAGAATCCAGACCTCACAGAGAGCCCCAACTCCCCCCCCCACACACACGTGTTCCCTGAGATCCAGAAATGCCAGTCAAACAGGTCCAGGCAGGAGGAGAACCTGACAAGGCTCACCTGGAGAAAGGGGTGTTCAGAGGGAAAATGGGGTGCGAGTGAGGGATGCTGGAGAGGAGCAGAGAAGGGCTTTGGCGGAGGTGTTGCAGGCTGTAGCCCCCTGAGAGCACATCTCTCCGGCCGGTCTTGGGAGTGCTCCCTGAGAAAGGCTGAACCTTTTCACACCAGGAACTGAGTGAGCAGGGGCTGCACCTCCTGAGAGCTGCTCAGAGCCAGGAGCAAGGCAGGGCCTGCAGCTGTGTCTGGGGGCAGGGAGCCCGGGAGCCGGCAAGCCCACTGGACTCCCTTGTTCTTTTTCAGTCCAGACTCCAGACTCTCTGGATCGGCAATCCTCCTCTGCTCCCTTTCCTGTCCCTAAAGGCCTGACATTCTGGAAAAATCTACACCTGTCTACAAAAGGATTCAAAATCCTGTTAGAAACAGTTTTTCTAAAGAGCCCACCACAAAGCCCCCATCAACTCCTCCCTGCCAGAGAGGCAGCCTGAAAAGTAGAGGCACTTGGGCAATAGCGGCCAGAAGGCTGGTCTTGGGAGTTCCGGTTCTAGTCCCAGACCTGCTCTCCTACCGGTACTGGCCTTGTCTGAGTCATTTCCTTTCTCTGGCCCTCAGTTCCCCAATATGTAAAATGAAGACAACTCCTTAAGGATCCCAGAAGAGACCTCGGCATGTCCACCAGGCCCTGCCCCGCCGCCAGTCCACGCTCCATGGCCCACTGCCCCTCCAGCTTTGCGCACGCTCTGTTAATTCCTCAAATCTGCCCAGCTCTTCCATTATCCTTCGGGGATCTTCATATACACATTGTCTCTGCCTGGAGTGCTTCCCCTGTCTCTTCTGCTAGTCGATCCCAGTGAACTCGAACTAAACATCACTTCCTTTTGGAAGAAGCCTTAGGCTGGGCGCCCTTACATTTCTTCACACCATCACAGCTATAATGTAAGTCTTCCCTAAGTACTGCCCATGGTTTCTAGGTCCCCCGGAGAGGGGTGGCGTGCCTGGTACTAAACAAACTCCGCATATTTACTGGGTGTTTGGATGAACGGAAGGAAAGCGATTCGCGTGTGGAAGCGCGTGGGATCTGAAGACGCCCGTGAAGGATCGCGGGTCACACCGGCTCCAGGCTTCCGAGGTTGCCGGGGTCACGCGCGCCGGCACCACGAGCGGTCAGCAGACACCCTCGGGCGGTGTCTGGGACCCGGAAGCCGCTCTCCCGGCTGCCCGCGGTGTTTTGCTTTCGGTTCCACGTGACCTAAGACTCGCCGCGGA